>NC_056746.1:129968093-130153093 GCF_019279795.1 Protopterus annectens | reverse complement strand
CTCTTCTTTCCTTTAAATATAAATGAGCACAGCATGTTTAAAATTCTGTCAGGCTGCTTAATTAGTGAATGAATTTGCACACCATGAAAATTGGAATGCTTATTTTACCAAAATGATGGGATATGATATGGTGCTGTATGCATTCTTAGTTAAAGCAAACTATGAAAGCTACTATTGGTCTTGAGACAGAGGCTTAAAAAAATCATATAAAATTTCCTAGACAACATATTGTATTAGATGGCTGAAGCCATGAGTATGACTAAGATAATTAGTGTTTGACTAGCAGCATGAATGCTGGAGGGCCATGCTGGAGACGATAGTATTAGCTGGCATGGGCTTACGGTTTCTGGGTGGGGGAGGGAGGTGGTTAAGCTTGTTGCATTATTTATGACTCCTAGGCAAGCAATTATAGGCAAGGTTATACAGCAATGGACAAACAATTCAGAGAATAATGCTATGGGTAAATTGTGAAATGCAATTCATTGTTTAGGTTAAAATTCAGCATTTTGTTAGAAAAAATAAGCAACATCCCTTTCGTCAAGTCAGTTGTAAAACTAGAAACAGGTTTTGGAAGAAAGTAGCAGCATGACGTTGGATTCAAGAAGTTTAACTTATCATAATACTATTTCTTTGCCTACACAACTATCTTCACATACTGCAAATTCAGCCCGCTGAGCACTGTAAATGTGCAAATTAGGTGTGAACTCATTAGCATTTTTGAATTCCAAAATCTGCAATAATGTGCAGTGAATGTAAACAAAGTAGAAGGACCTACATAACTGCATGCACACATCTTGCATCTGCAAGGATGATCACTGAAAAGTGATACTTGCAAAGGGCTTGCAAGTGTGAATGATTACTCTGACTGTAGGAACAATCAGTGTTTCATATTCTGTTCTCTTTGATGTCCAATTATCAAGCATGTGCCAGGGAGAAGAGACTTAACACTAAATTCTGGAATTACATTGACTGAGTTGGGAAACCAATATTCCTAATAATCTTATGGATTGCTTATGACTACACTTTGTACCCCTGAGCAATAATTCTTCTGGAATTCTAAGTTTTTACTTTAGTCATTGAAACATATGTCAATAGCAACTGAAAGGAGATAGCACTGTTGTTAGAAAATCATAGATAAGAAAGTGCTGCTCAGAAAATAAAGACAAGAAAACAGCTACAGTGTTACAAATATTTGTTTTATAGTCTGTGAAGAAATATCAGCTTAATTGTTCCTAACATCACATTCATCTACACATCTACTGTCAAATTATAAAGGGTAGATTCCAGAGCTTGTTTCTTTTGCAATTTAATGTGAATTGATACAATCTCACATATTCTTTATATATAAAGTATGTTTTCTTCTTCCTTTCCTATGTTTGTGTCTGTGGCAAATACTGATAGTAATCTCATTTGTGTGCTGTTAACTCACTGCTTCGGATGCAGAGAGTGTGCTCTTTGTGAGGATGTACTGATGTCTAATAGTATATGTTCATGTTGAAAGACAACAAAGTGGAAGTAACGTCAGAAATGTGCATTTTAAAGAATTATTTGATAACGTTTCCTTTTTTTTATAGAATTTTTTTCTTGCATGCTTTGCATGCACTTTGGCCTCATATACTCTTGACTGACAGCATTCCCTGTCAGTGAGAAACAGTTCACTTTCTAAGGTTAAAACTGAAAAACTTGACTTGGAATAACCATCAGTAGTTCAGTTGCTAGAGCGGCTGGTGCACTCATGTCATTACTCTGGACAATACTGAGTGGAGAAATTCCACCTAATCGCTACAACTGTGGCAAAAGGTGTACATGAAGTGAGCTTTGAGAAGGAATGCACATAATGCAGGATTCAAATCCAGTCCACGTTTTTTTTTCATGACTGGATTCAGAACATATATTGACACACAATATATATTAAATAAGCAGGCTAAAGTATGTGATAAATGATGAAACTCTTACCACTAGTCCCTGTGAATTGATGTTACACATGTGTTGTTGTAAACTCACCTCTTCTCATTATTAATAACAATATGTGCTCTAGATGATATTGCTTATGACATTTTGTAGAGTGTGCTATCACAAAAGCAGCAACCTGAGTTATGTGGACATATGTGCCATATTTAATGGAGGACTTACTCATATCTCCCAAGTATTCATCATGAAAGTTACACAATATATTTTAAACTTTGATGTCTTGAGTAACTGCATGTACTGTATCAAGAATAACCTCTTTTCATTCTCAGTGTTTCCCTTTTTAGATCCATCACCATTACATGAAATCCTGATGTTTAGCCTACATACTACTTTTGATGTTGTAAGCAGATGTGAAATGATGGCTGTGTCATATTAATTCTATAACAGCTTTTCCTTGCAACATATATCCATTATATGTGTTACTTTGTAATACAATGTGTTTTTTTTTTCATTTTTTTCTTTGTGTAATGCCTTCTGCATTTGCACTTCACTTGGCAGTATGCAAACAGGGTTCACTCTGTAAGGAAAAGAAGTGAAAATTTTAATTTGAGTTTTTCTTTTGTAATGAAAACAACACTAGCAGTAGTGCATGGCCATCAGCACTCTGGTTAGAACTCATTGAAGAAAAAGCACCTGTCAGATAACTTTCGTTGTGGCAGAAGGTGTTAGTGCAGTGAGGGTAGAAAAAAATGACAACTCATGCATTGTTCAAATGCAGTTTGCAATTAATTTTACAAAGGGGGTGTGAATACATATCTGCATACATTTTGTTATATCATTGTGTTGTTTGAAACTCAACAATTTTCAGTATTGCTAAAAAAGGTAAACTGTTGTCTCTCCCCTTTACATACCTCTCAATCTGGAAACATCAAAAATATGGACAAAGGTCGATGAAAAGTAGGTATAACTGGCCAAAAATGTGTATGTTGATTAACATAAAAATTGCATAATACTTATGTAACCCTGTCCACTCCAGTGGAATTGTGGGATACCAACATTCGAACGCAAACTATTAAACACAAAATATAACCACTAAGATATTCAGTTTACCTCTTGCCTGACTTGAATCAAGGTGAAACTGTCTGCATCAACCTAGACTGGGAAAAACTATGTGGGAAAAACTTGCCAAATCCACAGAGCCAAGGCCATATGTAATCCAAACCAATGACAGAGGTAGAGTATGGAGAAATTAAAGATATATCCAGACCCTTCCTGAGTTACTAAAGTACCATAGGTGCTCTGAATAACATCGGCATGTATACAAAAGGAGAGAAGACAAATACATATGTGCAAAAAAAGCACTTGTGTTGCAGCACCAAAGTTTGTTAGAACTTGAAAAAATTCACATTAAGCATTTAAACTGTTCTTTCCAAATTACAGCATGTGCAACACATCTGGTAAAATGTATAGAAGTATGTCTCCAACTACTGCAACCAGAAAAATGTTGGTCTACTGTATAGAAACCAGCTTAAAGACAGAAAACGCTAAAAGTGTTCAATAGACAGACATAAGCCACATGGTCAACAAATCATACTCTACATTATTGCATAGGTGATAATACAGGTTAACAAAAATTCTACCTCTAAAAACAACAACAACAATAATAATAATAATAATAATAATATCTTATGAAGACAGATTAGAACTGTTTACACCTGAAGAAAGAATACTGTGAAAAGACACAGTTGAAACTTTTAGGTGCTGCTACCTCAAAAGTATCAATAGAGGCCAATTGGATTGTGCTGCGATTATTGAGGGGACAGCTGAAAGGGAAATATATTTCAAGAAAAGGGGGAGAGACTACTGGAACAAGTCCAGTAAAAAAAATCAACAATACAAGAACAGACATAAGGGGATTCTTAAAGAGTGAGGGATGAAAAAAAGCTGTCACCAGGTATAGTAGAGAAGGAAAATAGATGGGCCAACCACGTTTTTATACAGTCACCCATTTATCTGTAAGCACTGTCATCCACAAGTTATATATTTGGTTTTAGAACTTGATCTCCAACAGGACAATTGTATTTTCTGGAAGTCCTACTACATGGACATTTTCTGAGGGAGGGGGTACTGAACAATAACTACAGAGGCAGGCTTATGGCACGTAATGTGTTGATCACACCAGACAGGAAAGTATCCTCTACTCTTCTTGGAAGCATACGTTGGCATATTTAACTTGTGCCTGGACGTCTGTGCATGTGCATTGGCAAGAACAATCTTGTTCAAGCAACCATGTATACCAGTAAAAACCAACAGCATTACTCCAAGTCAGCAAGATAAATGCAACCAAGGAAACCATGTATACCACAAAAAAGTGCTGCATACAAACAGTAATGAATACCTGGAACAAATAAACTTTTTGACCATACTAGACTTTACCACTTGCATTTTCATATGCTTGTCTCCAGTAGATGTTTACCTGACACAAAACTGTTACACAACTTTCCTGGGCCACTTACCTGCTGGATGGTGCTGCAGAAATATGCAGCTTGCTCCTACATGTCCCAGTATAATAGGAAAATCTCAAGGTTTTAGGTGTTCAGAATAAGATCCAGTGTGCTCAGTTGGGCTAACAGGTGATGGGACTGGTGGCAATTAAGGTGATGGGGACAAGTTAGAAATGGAACTTCTAGGTCTGTTACCATCCATAGCTCCTTTGATTCCTCCCTCCAAGAGATGGAACTATGACACATTTATAAGAATTGAGAAGAGAAAGATGATATTTATTCTGCAGACCTCTGGGATGGTCCCAATATTTCCTGCATGTGCTGTTGGAAAATAACAGGTCCAACTACTATGAAGAAAGAGCTCTTGCTCCAAAAGCTGCAGTGCAGTAAATACTCCATCAACAAAACTGGTACTGGGGACCTTCCACTTTACCCTGCTTCAGCTAATACATAGTACAAGGGCTGCCCTCCACTAGCTGTTTAGAGTGATACCCCTTCCAGAATACAGCAACAAAAGCCATAAAGTTTATTCCCCTTTATTTATGAAAGTGTGTGCAATTACTCTATTACAACATAAAAGCATCAGCATCAGAAAGGTTGCAAAACTGCATATTAGATGCCTTGTCCATAATGTATATTTTGCTTTTTCTGCACAATTTTGAAGGCTTCCCAGAAGAGCTTTTTTTAATTTAGGTGACCCTGAGTCCCCTTTCTGTTGTCAAAAACACCAACAGCTGGTTACCATCACGAAAGGTCCATTGTCAGACCATTGAATCCTTTCAAGAGTGCAGGAGTCAGACTAACAAGGCCTCTTCTGCCATTTTTCAGTGACTGCATGTGCATTTTTGTGGTTTCCTTACTTCTGCAGTGTGTACACTACCTTCTATAAGTGTGTAAAAATGTGAAAGTCCTTATACAAACCTCTCAAGAGAAAGCACTTCACCAAACAACTTTAGAGGTTACCTAACTTACTTTCCACCTCTTGGTTCACCATCCAATTGTTTCTAACTCAAAAGCTGATCTTCCATACAAATTCTTGTCAGTGTCAGCAGCACCTCCTCCTCTTTCCAACCCAGTCCTCTGAAACACACATCTGAAATTATTTATTAAAATTAATTATTTGAAAATAAATCCTACACAGGCGTAATATTTTTGTTTTGTTTTGATTAACTACACTGATGGGGGGATGATGCTGTAACAGTCTCAGTCCCATCCTAGTCACATATGTCCCCTCATCCGTACACACTGCAGAAGTTGGCAGAACTTAAATTAGATAGTAAACAGCTCTGCTCATGCTGACTGCAGTGTTGCAGTGCTGCTATTCAAATTAACAAGTAAATCCAGTCCAAGTCTTTGGCAGGCTGGCAGTCTGTCTCATGAAGCTGATGCCATCACGTAAGCTGGTGATGGGTGATGACATCAGCCACAATTTTAAATAAAATAAAAAAATTGAGAATTGAATGGGCCACTCAGGAATTTGTGACACCACATTATTTTGCCTTCAAAACTGGTAAATACCAAGGAATTTGGTACGTTTGAGAGGTATGCCCCTTTCCCATTATTTTATAGTACCTAAAGTCATAATAATGTGCGCCAGAAATTAAAGTTCTGATGTGACAAGGAGATGAGAGAATGATGAATTTATCACTGTAATGCACTTCTTTTGCCAAGATGAGCATCTGAGGTGCCCTACCTGTCCCATTCATGCTATCCCCCAACCTTTTGTGTACATCACCCTCCCTGTCTGTCTTGACTGCCCTGTATGTCTGTGCTTGCTACCTAACCTACTTTCTCTTTCTGACCATCTCATTCCTAAGCGCCTACCCCAGCAATTCTATTTCTCTCCAAAATGACAAAAAGCAAACAAAAAATGGGCACCTGTCCCACAAAATATTAATCCCCATGCATAGCTCGCCATTTATCTATGTATCATCTTGACACACTTGATTTGGTCCAGTTGGCTATACATCATTATTCTGTTTCTGTCACTAATTTCTAGTGAGGTGGTTCTCAAAAGTCATAAAATTCTTTAGACAATTCTATATTTATGTTGTGAAGAAGTGGAGGGCTTTGATGTTCTCCCCCACCCTCTTGCAAATTCCTGTATTCTTTCCCCTGTGTCCTACTCACTGCTTGCCATCCCTATTTTCAACACTTTCCTAAAATCCCATTTTTACACATTTAATCTGGTTAAAAAATAGAATCATACACAATACACGTGACAAGAAATTGCCCATAGAAAAACCTTCACTTTTTGTCCTCAGCATTTTTGCAGAAGTTGGCATCAGACACCAATGCTGGTGATAGTGAATGCAGTTTCACTTCCTATGGCAAAAGGTGAAGAGTTTGTTTTAGCTATGGTAGTCAGGTTACTTTCATGGGCGGCCATGGTGGTTAGTGTTGTTGCCTCACAGCAAGAAGTTCTCTGGTTTGATCCTCAGCTGGGGTGCTTTCTGTGCGGAGTCTGCATGTCCTCCCTGTGGTCCCTTGAAGTGCTCCGGTTTCATCCCACATCCCAAAGACATGCTGTAGGTGAATTGGTCACTTTAAATTGGTCCTAGGCATGACTGTGTGCATGTGTGTGCCTTCCGTCGAAGGTTGGGCACTGAGCTGGCAACTTGACACTGTAAAACTCCACTGCCAATCATGAGCAGACAGATGATCAACTGTGGCAACCCCTAACTGGGAAAAGCAGGAAGAAGAAGAAAAAGTCTGGTTACTTTCATGCAGATGTGCTTAAATCTGCTGCTGTATGGGATTATAGACTAAAGGCAGAGTAAAGACACTACTTTGAAACAGTTCTTCTAATAGTTAATAGGCTGCTGGATGTAATGAACTAGAAGATGCTTTGTGATGTGTTGAGATAATTCAGCTATCTCTGCACTAAATGTGTTTGTGCATAGCATCATGGGTTTGATTACAGTTCTATGTCAAATCATTTTATGAGATTTTATATTCCTATCATATGTTTAACTGTAAATGTCTGTATTTCTCTCCAGTTACTACATTTCATTAACATCCCATTTGAATAGTGCAGCAAGAAAGCAATGCCAGAGACATTCCATTGCAAAAGGGAGATATAATAAGCCATCCTTATCCTATAATGTATTAATGCTGGTTTTACTTTCCTACCCCTTCTTGCTCCCTATAGGAAACACTTTATTGTACAGAGCATGATAGATTCATAATGAGAAAATAAATAAGAGCAATACACAAAAAAATGGTCCTAAATTTCCTATAAACAGTACTAATGCTATTTCTCTTTCTCTATGTATGTCTCTCTATTCACCCCTTCTGTATCAGTAAGTTTTCAATAGCCCTTCAACTGTGTGATTTAAAGTGTGTGAGGTAGGAGTTCCATTGTGGTAAGAGAAGATAATGCTCAGATCTATAGACTGATTTTGTTTACTCTCAATGCCTGTAATGCAGACATTAGCAATGCATCATTGACTGTTGTCAGTACACTATTTTATGTGTAGCTCTTGTCTATATATGATGTTGAACCACCATTATCCTGGCTGTGTCAGAAGCTACTTGGTCCCTGCTTCTCAGTTCCTGTCTATGTATCTTGTCTTTTCCGTGTCATCAGTTCTTTCTCCTCTGCATTTATGTAATGTCTGGTGCCAAGCACTGCCTGCAACTTAGGCTAAATGGAAGTGCACCGCTTATGCCAAAATCTAGTAAGCTTATACCTTCAGCTGTATTTTTCTGGTGATCTTTGCACTACTGTGCTTTGCTATGTATAGTCAGGCTAATTTTCCTTTGAAGAAGCTGAATAGTCAAAAGATCAGCATACAATTGCCGTGAGGGCAGTGAAGAGTAATACATACATTCTTCATTTCTTCAATCTATTGTCATGTTCAAACTGTGTAAAATAGGAGTTCCTATGAGTTGTAGTTAGATAATACTCAGGCCTGTACATTTTTTCTTGGAAGACTGTCAAGGATTGAATTGAAATGTATGCCAACATGTTTTAGAATGTTTGGTATGACTCCTGCGGGTGTAACTATTGACGACACATTTTCTTAACAAAACATTACCCTGCTGCTGTTATTAATGTGCTTGTTCCTATTGTGAACAATGTCTTGTACAGATCATTCCTGAATAATTATGATGATAAAGCGAGAAGCAATACAATGCAAATATGTGTATTCCTGTCCCTCTCCTTCTGTGTCATCAAATAAATTTGCTTGATTCAAACTAGTTTCCATAAGCTATGTTTCTATCAACAATAACATGTTTGGTCTCTCATTTGTATCATAATATACTTGTAACATGCATATAAGGAGCATAGAACTGCAACTGCCATGACAAGTGTGTAAATCATGTCTCTTGAAGTATGACCATAACACATATCTTGTCTGTATTCCATCACATTCAGGCATAGTTGTATGTGTACACTACTTATTTGAGTGATGGTTGGCATAGAGCACCACAGAGTACTGCTAATTCCCAGTCTAACTTCAACTCCTCAAGATATGATTACTCATACATTAATACTTTGGCAATGGCAGCACAAATGAGCTTGTCAGTGCTGTGCTTCAGGGTAAGAGTAAAAAAATATTTACAACAAATAATTCTTTGTGTAGGTTGTACAACTTCTGTGTGTCTTTATTGAATTTACTAACCAAGGTATCTCAATAGAGTGATACTCAGTTAAGTCAGCCTGTTAATTTATATCTGTACTCCAGTGGTTACACTTGCAACTATAATACAATGGTGTGTAACCTTTTCACACATAACCCATCACTGTTATTCAGAAGTGCACTGTCATATTTAGAAAGCATCTACTTGTGCTCTCAATGCATAATGTGCATGAGACAAGACAGCTGACAGTGACACAATAAATGGTTACTATTTGCATGCAGTCATCCTGGAATGAACCGGCATGATTGCTTGCTTGACAATTCACTATTTCACAATTGTGATTGTCATTGACACACCCCATATTGTGAAATAGGTATATGTATCACAGAGTAATGCAATGTACATGAATGACAGTATATAAATCTTAGCAGAGAAGTATGTCATTACATGGGACAGGCACTGTGCTGTAATACTGGCCTGTCTTCACCCCTGCATTTATCCTAAAACTTGTGATGCATAGTAACAGATGTTCCAAACAGTGAAGTTTTAACTAAGTACAAATATGCATTTTCACATCATTAAAGTCAGACTTCTCTTGTGGTGCTTTTGAGTAATACTGTATTGTCTAGATTCTGTAACTAGATAGGTAGGAAATTCAATTCCCCCAGTGATGAATGTGTGTGTGTGTGTGTGTGTGTGTGTGTGTGTGTGTGTGTGTGTGTGTGTGTGTGTGTGTGTGTGTGTGTGTGTGTGTGTGTGTGTGTGTGTGTGTGTGTGTGTGTGTGTTCTTGTGACAGGTAAGTAATGCCTCAAAGTCAAATGTGGTGTGTCCACTTCCATTCAGTAGACTATGTTTAACTTTGGATACAGATCCCTTTGCACTTTATCCACTTTAAACACACACATCCTCTCTGCAACATACTGATGAGGTTATCATGTCAAAAGTTCACTCTCTCCACTTAAGAGTCATAATTCATCTATCTATTGCACTTGTGGCCAATATTATGTTCCTTAGACTCTGTAGCTAGATATGTAGGAGGTTCAATTCTCACAGTGGTGAACTTGTGCACATGGCTGCAATATCAAGTACATATAGTTTCCTGAAAAGACATGTTGTATCAACTTCCAGTCACTGGAAAAAATTACCCTGGGTGAGTAATCCACCATCCCCATATACCACTTTTACCACAAAAATCTTCTCTGCAACAAGCTAATAAGATCATCCTTTCATAAGTGCATTTCTCACTATAAAAGTCAGATTTCTCTTCTGGTACTAGCAGCTAACTGTGCAACTAAACAGGTAGGCAGTTCAAATGTAACAGTGCTGAACTTGTGTGTGTGTGACTTCCATATCAGGTACATATTCCTTCTTGAACGGATGTGCTGTATCAACTTCCTGTCAGGGGACCATTTTTACATGAGCAAGGATTCCCCCATCCCCTTATCTCACTTTTATTACAGATATCTTCTCTGCACCACACTGATAAGATCATCATGTCAAAAGTGCACTTTCTGTCCTTACAAGTCCAACTTTTCTTGTGGGATTTATGACGGGTTATCTGTTCTATACACTGTGGTGTAGGGGTTCAAATCCAGCCTTGGTTAAATAATGTGACTGTGTGTACTGTCATGAACAATTGTGTCTGTGACAATACCTGTTATGTAAACTTCACCTTAGGAGATGCATTTTCCCTTCTGGCGGGCTACCCTATACATTCATGTTTCTCCCAGTCAATACCAATTTTGCAAACACAATGGTTACATCATGCTATCAAAAGTGAACTATGCCACAGATGACATGTGAGTTATCCTGTGATCCTGCTTGTTGATACTGTGCTGTCCAGACTGTGTAAATGCAGGGGGACGAGGTTTGAATCCAGCAATGACTGATTGTGCATGTTTGTCTGTCATGCTATATAGAGAAGGTTTCTAATGCATGTAGCTGTGTAGTGTTACTGTGAACTTCAACCACCTTCATACATTTTAGAAAAATATCATCATATTAAATAATGCTGATGTCATACATACAAATGTGCACTGTCACAACTGTAAAACATCTCATACGGTATGTGCAATTCAGGCAGTGTTCCATACCTTGTGGTAGTCTGTTCAAATCCAGCAATTACTCCTTAAACTAATTTCTGTCAGAATGACTGTGAATATCCATGTAGGTAATAATGTCATCATATCTGTCGTGTACATCTAGGGCTGGGGATTCCTACTACAAGAATTTATGCTCATTTTCACATATAAATGCTTTATTGACTAAAGATGATTCCATGAGAAGACAGTTGGCTTTCCCCTGAGAACTGCAAAGGCTTTTCTTGCAGCATGAAGACATCAGACAATGTTCTGTATCTTGCTGGTTTGATAAGGCATGTGTCTGAATCCATGATTATTCACACATTGTGCATGATTGCCATTTGTATCACGTGTTTGGATGTACCTAGCAGCAGTCAATGTTGTGTGCAAAAGAGACATATAACAACAGTCTTTCAAAGAAATTACAGGCACACCTGTACCTTGCAGCAATAAAATGATGACAGAGCTTCAAAGACTCAAATATCTCACAATTGTAACAACAATTGCACAATGGCACATTCAGTCTTTACAATGTCATGTCACTTCTGTCTTCACATAGTCAGGTGCACAAAACACAAATTGACAGACTGTAAGCACTGTGTGTCCTAAAGCTGTTATGCATGAATGGCATCCACAACTGTTATAATGTGTAGAATTACACTGGGAGAAACCTCCCCTTCCTTTTTATCTCATAGAAATTGTTTGCAACACAATTGTGCGATGTAATGACTTCAAAAAGGTGAAATCCAACAGCTTGGTTTGTACTTCCACTGTGACACATATGATTTATACACATGTCATTAGTCAGTAAACTTACATAGCTTGCTGTTCAATTCCAGCAAAGGGCAACATTCCATGAGTATACTGACATTACACAAAAAAATTGCATGACGTTGTTGTTCTCATTTTTCTCTTTGGAGAAATAAACATAAAGTTATTTTGTAATCATCTACCAGTGAAGCAGTTGTATTGCAAATGTCATGGTGTGAGTCTTCCTGTGGCACATGAATTTATTAATGACATGTATAGCCTATGTTTACAGATAGAGTATGTTTCAATTCAGAGACAATGTTGCACAAAACAACTGGAATAGCTTCCTTGGCCAAGAAATATTGAAATTGCACTGCTCACAGTTGTGTGAACATTAACATAATTACTTCCTTGTCATGATTCTGAAAAACATAAATAAATAAACGGTACAGATTCTCCTCAAATGTTCTTTATTACATCACACATTAATTTCATGCATTTGTGTCAATATCAGTTGCTATGTCATGCAGCAGATGCAGTCAATACACAGCTCTATACAGTGTATAGTTTGATAGGCAGGGGTTAGAATCAGCTGACATGTGTATGTCACATACCTGTGTCAGACAGGAGCAGCTTAGGCAAAGGAAATATTCATGGCACAGTCAGGGGGCAGCAGTTTTAAGGCATTACCCTCCAAGATAGGGGATGCATACCCATTGTAATAGGAAAGTCCTGTAAGCCCATCAGGTATGTTCATCATGACGCACACAGCATAGCTATTTCTGTGGTGTCACAGGTTGATATGCATCTTTCTGATATCTATTCTGGCATGGGTTTGAATCTGGCATGGTGCAAATGTTGCATATACCATTGATTATTCACAGACATTATTTAATTTCCATATAAATATGCACTGTATTGCATGTTTTCCTCCAAACATTTATGTATTGTGGTAATTGTTTTCTTCACACCATACAACTTTATAGGACATAAGTACTTATATAACATGTCTTCCTGTATGGCATGATGCCAGATCATCATAAGTGACTGGTCATGTGTTCAGACACTTCTTGGCTGTTTGTATTGTTTGCATGCTGTTATGGCAGTGTTTGCCATACTATCTTATGAGCATGCCCAGTATAATCATGTAGTAGCTGCATTTTACAAATGGAGAACTTGAACTATTGTGATGTCATCAGAACTGTGTTGTCATTTGTCACTTGTGTATACTGAATGCAAATATATAATTTTTTATGATATATGTGAATGTAGAACACATGCTTGTCTGATATATGTATCAAGGTAATATACACCTTCTCTGTGGATATCAATGACAACAAATGGCAATAAATGTCCCTTTCTGATGTGCATGACACAGCAGCAGCGGTATGCATTATTTATACATGATGACATGAAAAATACAGCACTACAGTCAGTTGTCACACATGCATTCCTTGTATGTTCATGTCATATTCAATAACTGCAGTGTATGCAGTCCAACCCTAATGTATTCACTGCCCTTGTTAATTGCTATCTCCCTTTAGCATGTTATCAATATTAACATCACATTTACTCCCCTTTCTTACAGTTTTGCATTGTGTCCCTCTCACATTCATTATTAGTATATCTATTTTTAGTCATGTGTGTGGGTCAAGAATTGTGAACAGGATTAATTATTATTACATTGATATGAATTATTTATTTTTAAAATGTTTCTTTGTGATATAATTACACTTGAATGCATTAACTGAGTACATTTTCTCTGTTTATCATGTCCTTATACTTATGTCTGCACTTGTAACATTGTATTCTGTGTACATTCTATCCGTTTACCCTGCCATCATACTTATGTATGCACTAGCAACATTGTGTTCTGTGTACATTCTCCCCATTTACCCTGCCGTCATACTTATGTCTGCATTAGTAAAATTGTATTCTGTGTACATTCTCCCTGTTTCCCCTGCCATCATACTTATGTCTGCATTAGTAACATTGTATTCTGTGTACATTCTCCCTGTTTACCCTGCCATCATACTTATGTCTGCATTAGTAACATTGTATTCTGTGTATATTCTCCCCATTTACCCTGCCGTCATACTTATGTCTGCATTAGTAACATTGTATTCTGTGTACATTCTCCCTGTTTCCCCTGCCCTCATACCTATGTCTGCACTAGTAACATTGAATTCTGTGTACATTCTTCCCATTTACTCTGCCATCATACTTATGTCTGCATTAGTAACATTGTATTCTGTGTACATTCTCCCCGTTTACCCTGCCATCATACTTATGTCTGCATTAGTAACATTGTATTCTGTGTACATTCTCCCTGTTTCCCCTGCCCTCACACTTATGTCTGCACTAGTAACATTTTATTGTGTGTACATTCTCTCCATTTAACCTGCCCTCATACTTATATCTGCATTAGTAACATTGTATTCTGTGTACATTCTTCCCATTTACCCTGCCATCATACTGATGTCTGCACCAGTAACATTGTATTCTGTGTACATTCTTCCTGTTTACCCTGCCATCATACTTATGTCTGCACTAGTAACATTGTATTCTGTGTACATTCTCTCCATTTCCCCTGCCATCATACTTATGTCTGCATTAGTAACATTGTATTCTGTGTACATTCTCCCTGTTTCCCCTGCCCTCATACTTATGTCTGCATTAGTAACATTGTATTCTGTGTACATTCTCCCCATTTACCCTGCCATCATACTTATGTCTGCACTAGTAACATTGTATTCTGTGTGCATTCTCTCCATTTACGCTGCCCTCATACTTATGTCTGTATTAGTAACATTGTATTCTGTGTACATTCTCCCCATTTACCCTGCCCTCATACTTATGTCTGCATTAGTAACATTGTATTCCTTGTACATTCTCCCCGTTTACCCTGCCATCATACTTATGTCTGCATTGGTATGTCTGCATTAGTAACATTGTATTCTGTGTACATTCTCCCTGTTTCCCCTGCCCTCATACTTATGTCTGCACTAATAACATTGTATTCTGTGTGCATTCTCTCCATTTACCCTGCCCTCATACTTATGTCTGCATTAGTAACATTGTATTCTGTGTACATCCTCCCCAGTTACCCTGCCCTCATACTTATGTCTGCATTAGAAACATTGTATGCTGTGTACATTCTCTCCATTTACCCTGCCCTCATACTTATGTCTGCGTTAGGAACATTGTATTCTGTGTACATTCTTCCCGTTTACCCTGCCATCATACTGATGTCTGCACTAGTAACATTGTATTCTCTGTACATTCTTCCCGTTTACCCTGCCATCATACTTATGTCTGCACTAGTAACATTGTATTCTGTGTACATTCTCTCCATTTACCCTGCCATCATTCTTATGTCTGCACTAGTAACATTTTATTCTGTGTACATTCTCTCCATTTACCCTGCCCTCATACTTATGTCTTTACTAGTAACATTGTATTCTGTGTACATTCTTCCCGTTTACCCTGCCATCATACTTATGTCTGCACTAGTAACATTGTATTCTGTGTACATTTTCCCCATTTACCCTGCCATCATACTTATGTCTGCACTAGTAACATTGTATTCTGTGTACATTCTTCCCGTTTACCCTGCCATCATACTTATGTCTGCACTAGTAACATTGTATTCTGTGTACATTCTCCCCATTTACCCTGCCATCATACTTATGTCTGCACTAGTAACATTGTATTCTGTGTACATTCTTCCCGTTTACCCTGCCCTCATACTTATGTCTGCACTAGTAACATTGTATTCTGTGTACATTCTTCCCATTTAACCTTCCTTTATACTTATGTCTTCACTAGTAACATTGTATTCTGTGTACATTCTCCCCATTTACCCTGCCATCATACTTATGTCTGCACTAGTAACATTGTATTCTGTGTACATTCTTCCCATTTACCCTGCCATCATACTTATGTCTGCACTAGTAACATTGTATTCTGTGTACATTCTTCCCGTTTACCCTGCCATCATACCTATGTCTGCACTAGTAACATTGTATTCTGTGTAGATTATCCCCATTTACCCTGCCCCCATACGTAAGTATGCATAAGTAACATTGTATTCTGTGTACATTCTCCCCATTTACCCTGCCATCATACTTATGTCTGTACTAGTAACATTGTATTCTGTGTACATTATCCCCATTTACCCTGCCTTCATACGTAAGTATGCATAAGTAACATTGTATTCTGTGTACATTCTCCCCATTTACCCTGCCATCATACTTATGTCTGCACTAGTAACATTGTATTCTGTGTGCATTCTCTCCATTTACGCTGCCCTCATACTTATGTCTGTATTAGTAACATTGTATTCTGTGTACATTCTCCCCGTTTACCCTGCCCTCATACTTATGTCTGCATTAGTAACATTGTATTCCTTGTACATTCTCCCCGTTTACCCTGCCATCATACTTATGACTGCATTGGTATGTCTGCATTAGTAACATTGTATTCTGTGCACATTCTCCCTGTTTCCCCTGCCCTCATACTCATGTCTGCACTAGTAACATTGTATTCTGTGTGCATTCTCTCCATTTACCCTGCCCTCATACTAATGTCTGCATTAGTAACATTGTATTCTGTGTACATTCTCTCCATTTACCCTGCTCTCATACTTATGTCTGCATTAGTAACATTGTATTCTGTGTACATTCTTCCCTTTTACCCTGCCATCATACTGATGTCTGCACTAGTAACATTGTATTCTGTGTACATTCTTCCCGTTTACCCTGCCATCATACTTATGTCTGCACTAGTAACATTGTATTCTGTGTACATTCTCTCCATTTACCCTGCCCTCATACTTATGTCTGCATTAGTAACATTGTATTCTGTGTACATTCTCCCTGTTTCCCCTGCCCTCATACCTATGTCTGCACTAGTAACATTGTATTCTGTGTGCATTCTCTCCATTTACCCTGCCCTCATACTTAGGTCTGCATTAGTAACATTGTATTCTGTGTACATTCTCCCCGTTTACCCTGCCCTCATACTTATGTCTGCATTACTAACATTTTATTCTGTGTACATTCTCTCCATTTACCCTGCCATCATACTTATGTCTGCACTAGTAACATTGTATTCTGTGTACATTCTTCCCGTTTACCCTGCCATCATACTTATGTCTGCACTAGTAACATTGTATTCTGTGTACATTTTCCCCATTTACCCTGCCATCATACTTATGTCTGCACTAGTAACATTGTATTCTGTGTACATTCTTCCCGTTTACCCTGCCATCATACTTATGTCTGCACTAGTAACATTGTATTCTGTGTACATTCTTCCCGTTTACCTTGCCATCATACCTATGTCTGCACTAGTAACATTGTATTCTGTGTACATTATCCCCATTTACCCTGCCCTCATACGTAAGTATGCATAAGTAACATTGTATTCTGTGTACATTCTCCCTATTTACCCTGCCATCATACTTATGTCTGTACTAGTAACATTGTATTCTTTGTACATTATCCCCATTTACCCTGCCTTCATATGTAAGTATGCATAAGTAACATTGTATTCTGTGTACATTCTCCCCATTTACCCTGCCATCATACTTATGTCTGCACTAGTAACATTGTATTCTTTGTACATTATCCCCATTTACCCTGCCCTCATACTTAAGTATGCATAAGTAACATTGTATTCTGTGTACATTCTCTCCATTTACCCTGCCATCATACTTATGTCTGCACTAGTAACATTGTATTCTATGTACATTATCCCCATTTACCCTGCCCTCATACTTAAGTATGCATAAGTAACATTGTATTCTGTGTACATTCTCCCCATTTACCCTGCCATCATACTTATGTCTGCATTAGTAACATTGTATTCTGTGTACATTCTCCCCATTTTTCCTGCCCTCGCACTTATGTCTGCACTAGTAACAATGTATTCTGTGTACATTCTCCCCATTTACCCTGCCATTGCGCTTATGTCTGCACTGGTAACGTTGTATTCTGTGTGCATGTTCCCCATTTACCCTGCCCTCGTATGTATGTCGGCAGTAATAACATTGTATTTTGTTTAGATTTTCCCCATTTAATGTCTTCTGCATCTTAAGTCTTGTACTCAAATTGTCCTTACATCATGTAAGCTGTCCGTGCATGCTTGCGTAAAAGGTTTACAGATAGGCAAGCAGTTCTGTTTACAGTGTGTATATGCTCCCTAGACTCCATGCATGCTTGCATAAAAGATTTACATATAGGCAAGCAGTTCTGTTTATACTGTATGTTTATGCTCCCTAGACTCCGTGCATGTTTGCGTCAAATGTTTACAGATAGGCAAGCAGTTCTGTTTACACTGTGTGTATATGCTCCCTTGACTAGTCTTATGGTTGCCAGCACTGCTGCTGGCCACAAAACAGTGCTAGGAAAATGTAAACATGATAAGCAGCATATTCAATGCACACTACGGCTCAACTCACTTTAGTGGTGAAGCCTATATGACTGCTAATGAATCTTAGGGATAGCCTTTGAAGTGAGACATAAATGGTCGTGCTGTTTGAACCTATAAAAGGACTATCATCTTTACATGATATGAGAAAACTCTGAAAAGCAGTGGCATCCCATCAGGATGGATTTTGTGTTCAGGTCCTGATAACTAAGTTAAAAGTCTACATTTTTTAATAACTAAATGAAAAGGGATATGCTTTTCAATGAATGAGAAACAATGTTTTGTGAATTTAAGAAATCAAAAGCAAAGTCACAGGAGAAGTGCTTCTGGCAAAGATACAACATAACTAAGTCATCTTAGAATCATATTACTCATGGGATATTTTTTTCTTGGCAACTAGCAACAGACAGTGCTGTGACATCAGAATCTTTATGCTCGAGGGACTTTTGTGTAATCACATGTTTATCTGATAATCCACTGTAAGTAATTCAATCTGACAAAATATAAATAATTCACATTCTAGCAGAACTCTCAACTCTGTTTCTGACTATTTGGATTTACAAAACATGGTTACTGCATATTTCTCAATATTATTCCATAAATAATGGATATGTGACTTTTTGATATTCTATGGTTTCTTTTATATGAACAGAGTATGGCCAGTGAAGATACCACATTTTAAAGTTACAATGAAGACAGATTGCTATAAATTAAAGCCAAACATTTCTTTATGCCAAAATGAATTGAATATGGCATTGTGAAGAAATATTATAATTTTGTATTCGGAGAGTAGAGATTGGGTCATCTACTAATAAGCATATCAGCAAAGATGATATGGTGCCATTTTGTGTGTGGCCTCATTTGAATAAATTAAATTTTGCCTTGCAGTCTTTCTGTAAAATTTAGAAGTGAATTCACAAATCATGTAGAATACTTAGCTGTCTTGTCTTCCTCTTGTGCACGTTTTAACATCTGCAATCATTCATTTGCATTTTTTAATCATAACACAGAATAATGCTGTAAGATGTATGCTAATGTCTTCTCCTTCTTTAAAAAATTGAAACCTGACATATCATTCAGTTACACCTTTCTGCAAGCTCTTGTTCCTTACATCCAAAATCATTTGACTCCTTTTCCTTTATACATATTTTAACATGCCAATTTTATTCTTGGCCTCATCATAAGTTTGCTTTTTGTATACCACTTTATGTGCTGCCACAAAGATTCCTTTGATCTTCGAGGCATATAAATGTAAGTCATTAATAGGGCTGTTACCAAAATCCAGTATCATTTTCTATTCTTTTTGCTGTCTTAGTAATCCTGAATCATTAAAATACCCATTACAAATTGCCATCACCTTTAAACCCAGTTCATCAAAGTTTGGTAGCTGATTTTGTTCTTTTGTTCTTTACTACAGTAGTGAACGATTTGAATCATTTATTGAAATAGGATATAGATGAATAAATTCATCAATGAGAAACATTTGCTGAGAAATGCATTTGAAGGTGATTATCTATAGAAAAATAAAAGGTAAGTAAAATTATTTCTTGAAAGTATGTTCACTTTATGGTAACCTCATCCACTGTCTATTTTTACACATGATATCTAACTCTTGATATTTGATTTCAGATTAGTACCCTTCCAAATGGGTTGTTTTATTCTGATGACATATTTGATTACGTTTCAATGCTGAACAAATGACAGTCTTTGTCTACTGTTGTTTTCTTTTGTTGAATCAATCACATTGAATACTCTTTTGTAGACAATTTCAGATACAACTCTTAAATGTTCAATACAGGCTCTCTTTTCACTTACTAATATCATGTTCTTGGCCAATGGCCAATGCCTGGCAAAAGTTAACACCTGTTTTCAGTATTATTTTGCCTCTGTTTTCAGTAACAGTATATTCTGAAACAAGGATGACGGCTTCACATAACCACTGCTGATTATATGAAAAATCTTAACAGCACTTCTCTATGTGTTTCCTCCTGAAATGCCATGCTTTTGAACTTTAAGACTTGTATCTACGAGATAATATTCAGACCATTAGGGATAGCTATGAGGAGATCATAATGGCAAGTTCTGCTTTTTCTGCCTGCCTCAAGTTGCCTCAGATGTTTATTTTTCCATATCTGCAGTATAGCTGTATACATTGATATGCTGTTTTACCCTTTATTGTTTCCATGTCTGAAAGACATGTCTTTGTTTATGTACTTGCTTGGATTTGTTACCAGTATTCAGTTTGTCATTTATTTATCTCCACTCCCCTTCTGAACTGGTGGCAACTTGGGATTTCTTTGATTACCTTATGCTAGCTTCTTAATTTAGTACCACCATCTAGATATTTTTCAAATTAAACATATGCTTTTTGGTCACTGTTTATGCATACAGTTCTTGACACTAGATCTTATCCAGGGGTTCTTCTTTTTTTGCAAAGACTGGTTTTGTCTGTATGCCTTATACTACATGCTTGCAGTCAGCAATTCTTCACAAAAAGTATTTCCTATTAGGCAAGCTGCCATAGAGATTATCTTCTGGAAACTGTGTAAGTCTCCTAATGTTTACCCATTCACATTATTGATTACTTTTTTACTTTATATTTTTTTTTCACTTAATATTATTAGTATTAAAAATTTGACTATAAAATGTATCTAAAAATAACCAGGAATGTAGATTCTAAAATATCCTCTACATGTAAGACTAATTCCTCGTTGTCTTTTACAGTCCTTGCCTTTCTACCAGGAATAGTTCCTAAGGAATAATGACCATTTCTGTTTGACTTTTTGTTTAGTACATCAGTGCCATGTTACCGTAGGCACATATGTTATGATGAACCCTGTGCCTGAAACGATAAAAAGAAAAAAACTCATCTTTTTATAACTACAGTTCATTATAGAAATAAACTACTTTGTTCTGTAATAGAGAGATAGGATGATGTAATGTAAGCTGGCAGATCGATTCAGTGCCAACTTCATCCCCCTCTCACCCCCTAAACGGCCCATCTCAATACCGGAAGATTGCCAAATTCTGGTAATAATGGCCACACAGGTAAAAAACACACTCGCCAAAGCTAAGAATACAGCATCCATAGGACCAGATGACATCCCAGGCTATGAACTACAAAATGAACTGGCACCTCACCTAAGTGTCATGTTTAATCATACACTCACCTCAGGCTCTGTGCCCACTGAGTGGTGCACAGCTACAGTTATCCCACTCCACAAAGGAGGGATCCACCTTGGATCCCCAGAACTACCGCCACATCAGTCTGAGGAGCCTGATCTGCAGGGCCATGGAACGTATTATCATGTAACTTATAAACAAAGATATTGGCAACCTTCAAACACTGGACCCCACCCAGTTTGG
Source organism: Protopterus annectens (assembly GCF_019279795.1). Taxonomy (NCBI): domain Eukaryota; kingdom Metazoa; phylum Chordata; order Ceratodontiformes; family Protopteridae; genus Protopterus; species Protopterus annectens. The sequence continues at coordinate 130,131,461 of NC_056746.1, read as the reverse complement.
GTTTGTAAAGGGCCGATCATGTCTCCTGGACCTGATTGACTTCTTTGAATCAGTCACCAGAGCCGTGGATGAGGGTAAGGCAGTCCACACAGCCTATCTGGACCTCGCCAAGGCCTTTGACACCATCCCCCACTCTGGAATCATAGATAAACTTACTAAGCTGGGCATTAATCACTACGTCCCTCGATGGGTTGCCAACTGGCTTACTGACAGAACCCACACTGTAAAAGTAGCTGACTCCAAATCCAGCTCCAGACAAGTGACAAGTGGAGTACCTCAGGGTTCAGTCCTGGGACCGCTCTTGTTTGACATCTGCTTCTCTGAAGTACAGGCCAACACTAAGGGACTCTGGCTAAAACAGTTTGCAGATGACTGCAAACTGGGAGCCATTATTGAATCCCCAAATGATGTGGATACTCTACAAAAGGGCCTTACAGAAACAGATGCTTGGTGCCAGAGCCATGGGCTCAAGCTCAATGCCAAGAAATGTATAGTTATCCCCTTTGGGAAAAAACATGTACCCGTGAATTACCACATAGGTGGCAGTACACTAAACACCGAAAGTGTGATAAGAGACTTAGAGACACAGGTGGACAGTGGTCTCACCTTCAATAACCACATCGCCACAACAGTCAGGAAATCCTTCTATGTGGCACACCTCATCACTAAGGGATTTTCATCCAGAAAAAGGAGGTCATTGTCCCACTGTATTCATCCCTCATTAGACCCATTATAGAATACAACGCCCCATTTGGTATGTACCTCTCAAGACATCTGCAACTACTGGAAAGGCCACAGAAATACCTCACTAAAAGAATCACAGGGCTAAAGCAGATGCCCTATGCTGACCACCTTAAAAAACTCCAGCTATACTCTGTCGCATATTGTCTACTTAGAGGCGATCTCTGCTTAACATACAAGGACATGTCAAACCCAGAGCTGTTGGACATGCTACACTTAAAGAAATCCCAATCCCTCAGAGCCACATGCTCCAGGGATCTAAACCTTGTCATCACAATAAACAAAACATGCTGGAGGGATAGGTTCCTGACCCAGAGACCCCTCAGACTCTGGAATAGACTGCCCATACATGTCAAGCAGACCGCTTCCTTGGCCCTCTTCAAAAGGAACCTTGATGATTGGATGGGAGAAAGAAAATGCACCCCAGGGATCATGTCAGTCACACTGCCAGACAGGGGACCAGGGAAGTAAATAGTTTGTGAAGAAATAGCCAGGGAATTGTTATGGCTATTCTTGTATAGAACCTAGGTCCAATAGCCTAGTACCATCCTATGAACCTATGAACCTAACAGTTGTATATTAAATGTGGTTATTTCATTTTAAAATTTTTAACATTTCTTTAAATAATTAGTGTCAGGATGAAGCCCCCATCACTACCCCACTCACATCTGGTGCTATAGTTAATGCGAGAAGCACTGTCCCTAGGGAATGGGAAAATAATCTCATTTTGCAGTGACTTTTGCTTGATTTTATTAGTCGACTAAAAAGAATGGGCCAAATGCACATCTATGGTTTAACAACATATTATTATAGTTTTTGATATCAATATATGAAGAATAAAATATATTTCAGCTATTGGCAAGAAGTGTATTTAATCTGTTTTATAGAACCCGTCTGTTTGAATAACAAACCACAACATTTTTGTATGTGTGTGTGCCTGTATAGACACTCTAAATAGCTTACAGAAGATAAAAGGAACATTTTGCATCAAACACTGGGTGTGATTCATAAAGAGTTAATGAATCACAGTCTAATATAAAATCTAATCTAAACTAATCAAAATCTAATATAAATGGAATAAAATGGCAGAATGCCATATCACAGATACAATTCAAAAACACATTGTAGGGCTATATAACAAAACAAGGTTGCATTGTATAGATCCAGAAAGGTTTACAAAATGATAATGAAAAGTCATACTACGTATGTAATATGGTAGTTATTACGCACCTGATTCTTAACTTCATGAAATGTTATATGCCCAAAGTGTCACTATACAGGGGACTGTTTCAAAATAAATAAATTCACAAATAAATAAATAAATACATAAATGAATACTTAAATAAAAACAGAAGTATATACTAGCCAGATATCAGTGGAGCTACGTAAATCTTACTCAAATGTGGCTGTGTTTTCCAACAGAAATACAATGTGTGAGAATGCTGCATACCCATTCAGATCACTGTGACATTCATAATGGTAATGCCATTTTAAACAGAAAACAGTGAAACATCGATTGGTTCATTATTAACATTTCCTATAAATGTATTTGGATTATCCATGATGGTCATATCAGAGACAAGAGTAGCCAGTGCTGTGTTTTCCTTTCAGGATCATGGGCAAGGGAGTGCCTGGATAAAGGTGTGTCTGTCATATATTATACTAGTATAATTTACTAGAGACTGGTAATAGCTATGGAGTCGACAGTGGAAAATGAAGAAGAAAAAAAAAAAATCTCTGTGCTAGAGATCATATACCGAACTTCTTCCAAACTGGATGCTGTCTCCTATCCCATGTCCCTGAGGGCCTCTTGAAGGTTGCACAAAAATGCCTTTGTACCATGAAGGGATGATTTGTGTGTCTTGATGCCTCAGGTATGTGATATAGTACTCAACAGAAAAGGCTACAAAGATGTTTCTCATCTGTAACACTGTATGAAGTCTGTTTTTTTTTTCAGATGAAAACTTTAAGGCTAAGGCAAATGGAAGATCTAGGAGAACAAGTCTATATTACTTTGGGGAGCGGTGTTTAAAGGAAATCAATAGGTTTTCATAAAGATTCTTTTATGCCTCACTGACTAGTGAGTGTATCATATGGCTAGGGAGATTCAACCCAGTTTATTTTAGTAGCAGCACTACATTGATGGGTACAACAAAGCAGACCTGAAGTGCTTTTAGTGATCCCATAATATGAAGTTTCCATTTTCCTGAAAATTATGTGATGTCTGCTTACAAGCAGTAACTGATATATTAGAGTTTGGAGTGACTGCTGCTTTAATAAGCGCCCTAACTGAAAATGTATGGCAAGTAGTATGTTATTTGTGAATACATTTCAAATGTGCAGGCTGAATTTAAAACACTTGTAGAAGGATGACTCCTTATAATCTCATGTTGTCTGCTGCTTAAACTGGGCTTCATGTCAGAGTTCTACTGTCAAACTCAGTTTATTTTATTTCCTCTTGGAGCAAAAGAAGGCATTTATGTTTAGTAGACGTAGGAGGCTAGAACACTGAATGCAATTTTATAAGTTTGTAATGGCTTGAAGCACATGATTCTGAACACATAACATAGAAGGAATGAATAGAATCATCTGCATTTTGTATGGGAGTTGTCATCATTACATACTGAGTTAGTAGGTAGGAAGCAATGTTTTGTAAACTGCATTTACTAACATCTCTAATCTTTAAAATACAGTGTACTATCAGCAAGGCAAGATGCTTTGTGTACTTTGTAAATATGACAAACTATTTAAGAAGTTTCAAAAGAAATATAAGCCAAAGGTAAACTGTAATATATAACTAAAAATGAAAGACATCCCCTCCCTTCTCCATTTTTTCTGTCTTTGTCCTAATCTAAAATAATCACTTTTGGGTACATCAGACACTATGCATTGTTAAGGGGGACACTATTCATTCTTATGGGGGTGGGGAGGTGTAGCTAGATTGCCATAGCATGACAGATTTTTATTTTTCTTTTCTTGGGAGACCACGCATTTTAGGGTACTTTAATGCTACTTTGCTGCATTGCAGTATGGGCTTTGTGCACCCTCCTTAATATCACCTGTATGTATGTATCTATATAGTGTTGCAGTATAGAATGTTGTTACAGGCTTGCTTTTCAGCCTTTTGGCTGCTTTCCATATGAGATTATGGAACAGTGAGGTCTGGCAATTTGCCCTTACCCAGGTGTAGTGCGATCTTGGAGTTGGTATATGTAATTAGCAGGGGGTGTGGGTGGTGCACTATCTTGCCCCCCTGTAAAAACTAGTGTTTTTTAATCATCTTTTTTCATGACTTGATCTTTTTAGATTCACTCTAAAAAGACTGCTCTTTTTGTATTCGCTCATCTGGCAATTCACTCTTTGATGATCTAAAAAGATTGAAACACAGACAAAAAAAACAATAAAAATATGAAACACTCTTTTTATACAGGAGCAAAATTTGTGACAAAGCCCCCAACCCCCCCTGCTAATTATATATACGAATTCCAAGATCACATAGCATGATAAGGGAAAATTTCCAGAACCTATTGTACTGCAATCTCGCACATACATCAGCTGCCTTTAAGAAAATTTCAGTCTTTTAAGCCTGTAAAGCAAGGTAAAAAGAACAGTCACTCTTAAAAACTGCAAGTATATATATATATATATATATATATATATATATATATATATATATATATATATATATATATATATATATATATATATATATATATATATATATATATATATATATATAGTGCCTCAGCATAATGGACGTTGTCAAATGCATTCAGAATGACATGTTCTGTGAATGCTCTGGTGATTACCCTGGAGTGGAGTAAACCAACAGCAAGTGATTTTACAGGGGGCAAGCCCCCCCTGCACCCTCATAGCCCCTGTTAATTATATATACTAACTCCAAGCTCGCACAGTCCCTAGGAAAAGGAAGTATTCCTCTACCTGGGGATTATTAATCTCGCATGTGTCGACCCCCTGCCTGTAATTTGCAAAATGTTATGTTCCAACTGCTTTGTGTTGGATTGTCAGAACCATAATGTGTTATTGTGGTGGGATGTGTCAGGTTAACAGTGCATCTTACTTTAAGAAATAGGGGTTCTCTTATACTCTGCTTATAGCAAAACTCATTTTTTCTTGGAATGTAAATGGGCAAGTGTTTTGACATCTATAAAAAACTAAGGCCACAGTTTGTTTGCTTGTAGTAGATGTACCTGACAACCGATGATCATAACAATTTGTTCAAGTATGTTTATTGGGAAGGTTAACTTTCTTCTTACCAGGAGTAAGATTAAGGAGGTGTGGTAATTACTAGACAGAAACATCTTTAAATAAGAGAGTAGATGCTGACAAACTGAGACAGTTTGTTATTTATAAATGTGGATGGAAATACACAATTTGACTGTGATGAATGCTGGTATACTCCCTGTACATTCTCAGTTGGAACTTATTTATTTTTTGCTAAATGCCTTGAACTTCAGGAATGGATGGTTATATGGTATGAAACTGGAAGCTAACATTAGGAACTTCAGAATTTCAGTGTGGACCTATAAGGCTTGTTGTGTTAGTATTAGGAAAAATATATAGGAAGACGTACAGATAGTTTAGGGATGAAAGAGATTTATCTTGGCCTGGATCTACCCTCAGACACTTTCTTCACCCAGACACAAAAGCTTCTCTAGAATAAATAATAATGTTTATAACATGCAACAATATTTATATTACAAATGAGTTGGAGACTTTACCAGTTTGTTTATCTGATCATGCTTTGTTAAGGATCTACCTTCTCAATGGACAATGCAACTTATTAAGACATTAGTGACTTAATTTATACTGGTGTAAGGGAGAAATGCTTGTGAAATTACTTATATGACAGATAATGGCCTACACATTTGAGAAGATGCACAAATTCTCCAGAAAGTTAGAAGATTTACAGATGATACTAATAGACTTAGGTTCATAGGTTCATAGATAGGTACTAGGCTATTGGCCCTAGGGCTTATATAAGCCTAGCCAAAAAGGTACCCTGGCTTTAGTCACCCAAGCAAATTATTTTCCTGTGCCCCTGTCAAGCAGAGCCACAGAAGTGATCCCAGGGGTGAATTTCCTATCTGCCATCCAATCATCAAGATTTTTCTTGGAGTGCTAATAAGGAGCTTTGTTTGATATAGATAGGTAGTTTGTTCCAGAGTATGGGAAGTCTCCGGGACAGGAAGCTATCCCTCCAGCATGTTCTGTTTATTGTGGTGACAAGGTTTAGGTCCCTAGAGCGTGTAGCTCGGAGGGATTGGGATCTCTTTAAGTGGAGCATGTCCAACAGCTCTGGGTTTGACATAGCTTTGTATGTTAGGCAAAGATCGCCTCTAAGTAAGCAATATGTGATGGAGTAAAGCTGGAGTTTCTTGAGACAGTTTGCATAGGGCATCTGTTTGAGGCCCGTAATCCTCTTTGTGAGGTATTTCTGCGGCCTTTCTAGTTGTCGTAGATGTCTTGTGAGGTACATACCAAAAGGGGCATTGTACTCTATAATGGGTCTAATGAGTGACATGTAGAGGGGAACAATGACCTCTTTTTTCCTGGATGAGAAACCTTTTGTGATGAGGTCTGCCATGTAGAAGGATTTCCTGACTATTGTGGCGATGTAATTATCAAAGGAGAGACTACTGTCCACCTGTGTCCCAAGGTCTCTTATCACACTTTCAGTGTTAAGTAGACTACCGCTTATGTGGTAGTTCATGGGTACAGAGTTTTTACCAAAAGGGATGACAATGCACTTTTTGGCATTGAGCTTGAGGCCATGGCTTTGACATCAGGCAACTGTCTCAGTGAGGCTCTTTTGTAGGATGTCCACATCGTTAGGAGTTTTGATTATGGCTCCTAGTTTGCAGTCATCTGTACTTCTGAGAAGTAGATACCAAACAGGAGAGGACCCAGGACTGAACCCTGTAGTACTCCAATTGTCACTGGTCTGAAGTCGGATTTTGAGTTTGCTACTTTGAGAGCCAGTTGGCAACCCATCTTGTGACACAGGAATCTATACCTAGTTTAGTGAGTTTATCTATAATTCCAGAGGGGGGGATGGTGTCAAAAGCCTTGGCGAGCTCTAGATAGGCTGTGTGAACCACCTTACCCTCATCTACAGCTTTGGTGACCGCATCAAAGAAATCTATCAGGTTTAGGAGACATTATCTGCCTTTTACAAACCCGAACTGGGTGGGGTCCAGAGTTTAGAGATTACCAATGTCATTGTTTATAAGTTCCATGATGATACATTCCATAGCCTTGCAGACCAGGCTCATCAGGCTAATGGGGCGGTAGTTCCCAGGGTCCGTGGTGGCTCCCCCTTTGTGGAGTGGGATAACTGTCGCTGTGCACCATTCAGTGGGTACAAAGCCTGAAGTGAGGCTATGATTGAATATGGTTCTTAGGTAGGGTGCCAGTTCATTCTGTAGTCCATGTAGAACGCAGCCTGGGATGTTGTCAGGTCCCATGGATGCTGTGTTCTTGGCTTTGGAGAGTGTGGTTTTTACCTGTGCAGCCATGATTAAAGGAACTTTGCATTCTTCCGTTATAGAGATGGGCCCTTTAGGACCATCATTTAGCCCAAGGGGATGGAAAATGTTAATGACCACATTGCAGGTTTCACAACAAAATGTGGAGGTGTCTCAGTCTATGTAAGAAACAAGCATACCTCCAGGTTGGTTTAACAGGATGATACCATGAAGCTCATCCATGTGTAAGTCACCATAGAACAGGTCCCACATCATATCATGGTTAACTACCATTAACGCTAACATCAGGATCCAGGAATACAACATCAGGGGATATATTTCCATAGGAACAAGATATCTGATTAAGGTAAGAGACAAACAATGTAAGAAATGGAAGAGAGGTCGAACTACAACTTTTTGAAAACTGAAATAAACAAGCTGGACAAACAGATTAAGCACAGTGTGAGCCAAGATCAAGAAAATTTGAAGAAAATGTATATAAAGATACTGAGCATAATAGGAAACCTTTTTATAGATATGTAAGATGTGGATGGAGTAAAGATATACAAACTGATAAACTGTGTGCAGATTTTAAAATTTATTCTCAGACACAATAGATTATAGATATATTTAAATCTTATGCAAAACAGTTTGGCTCCACAAAAGGGGTAGTAAGTTGTCCTAGTGACATCCAGGTAACCCCAGATACTGGAATCAAATTAGATTTTATTGAAAAAGAACTGTGCAAACTGGATCCAAACAAAGCACAGGGAGGAGACGGAATTAGTAACAATGACCTGAGAATACTTCAGCAAGAACTTACATGATCTTATTAAACCTGTTTTTAAGGGAAAGAGGATTAGGACAAGTCCAGAGTCATATAGACCCTTAAGTCTACTTTCATGTTGTGGAAAAGTAATGGCAAAGGTAATATTAGATAAGTTATTGTCAAAACTGGATAGGTTGGGACTTGAAATCATACATCAGCATGCATATGTTGAAAACAGATCTATTACCACCTGTAACATGATGTTCTATTACAATATAATAACAGCTATGAATGAAAAATTGTGCTGCAATGTAATTTATATAGATTTAACTTCAGCATTTGACAGGGTCATACACAAAACACTGATCAATAAATTAGTACAACTAGGCAATGATTTACTGTTAATAAGATGGATAGCTGCATGGCTTACAAATATGACATGGCAAGTATCATACAACAACTGGAGAGGTGAGATCCCTGGTTACAGTCAGAGTGTCCCACAGGGCTCTGTCCTAGGCCCTTACTTGTTTAGATTGTATCTTTCAGACCTACCTTTCTTATTGGAGGAGGTGTTCTATAGTCTATAAGCAGTTGACCTGAAATTGGGTAAACTGATTACTTGTGTTACAGATAAGGCATGTCTGCAAAATAACTTGACTAAATTGACCATTTGGGCACAGGAGAATAATATGCTGATAAATACATCAAAAACTAAGCATATGATATTTGGGACAAATAAATTGAAAGGTGAATATTTAATACAGCACACAGTGATTGAAACTCTAGACTCTTTTAAGGACCTGGGTATATGTGTAGATTCAGTTATGAGTTTTTCTAATCATATCAACCAATTCGTTAATGATAGTTATGGAACTATAGGCTGCATAAAAAGATTTATAAAGTCTAGGAAATCAAAAATAATGAAGTAATTGTTTGTTAGTTACACTAGACCTAAACTTGAGTATGGAATAACAATGTGGAAACCCTATAAGAAAACAAGCATGAATAAACTGGAAGGAGTACAGTAGAAATATACCAAGGGCATCCATGGATGTGAAAATCTAAGTTATTATGAAATACTAAACTATCTGAACTTGTACAGTCTCTCTTACAGATATTTAAGATGAGATCTTATTCAGGTATATAGGGCATTTAGGGACAACTACCTCTGGGAATGTTTGGGGTTATCAAAAAGTACTAGAGAATCATCAGATAACCTATGTAGAAGATTCTATAGGAATGAGAAGTGTAGTAATTGGGTATCTAACAGAGTAGCTGATGCATGGAACTACCAAATTACATTAAGGCAAGTATAAGTTTAGATATTTTTAAGAATAGCCTGGATACTTATTATGGGAACAAGTGTTTTTGTATATTGGCAAATTGGAAGGGCATTAATGCCTGGGCTTAAAATATTTGTATGCATGTATTTATGTATGTAGGTAACTACAGGTCACCATCTAAGCTCCTACAGTTTCATAACTCTTACCTAAACCTATTAGAGGCATTCACCATTCACCCAATAATCCTATTCATGGGTGACTTTAACTACTACTCTATAAACTGGAAAACATGCACTGCCTCAGACTGACAGGCAAAATACTTCATGGACTTTATTAGCACAGACACCGTGAAACAGATAGTGCACACTCCAACCAGAGGATTAAACATACTCAATCTGGTGTTCACTAACACAGGAGAGTGTTGCACCCTCCCTTGTGTCACTTTCTCACTAGTGAGGTTGGATCACAAAGCTGTTTCTTTTGAAGTAAAATCAACCCAAAAAACCCAGCTAAACAAGTAACAAAAACTATTTTAGGCAAACTATACCATATATACCATATTAAGTCAAGACGTGTCAAAATAACAAGGCTCATCCTAACCCTGAGACCACAGCTACCTATGCAGAATTATTCACAGATTCCATATACAAAAATGGGATTGGCTTTTAGAGGCTGTCATACCTTTCAGAAGTAAACCAAAAACAACCACTAAAACAAGGGTCTATATTATAACAGCAAACACTTAAAAAAGCGAACGCTGTATAATCGACCCAAAAAAAAAACGAAAATACAAAATCCCGAACAAACAGAACAGTGATTTTTTCCCAAGGGGAAAAAATCACTGGTCTGCAAAAAAAAAAAAAAAAACACACCCCTCGACTTAAATATACCAACTCCGAGATCCCACCACAGTGGAGGAAACGGCAAAGTCCCGAAAATGGCCCAGTGATTTTTCCCTGTGAAAGAAAAAATCACTGTTCCGTGTCTTCTGGATTTTGCCATTTCAACATTTAGCTGTTAATTAAACACCGTTCACTATATTAAACATTTGCTTACTTAATAGGGACCCTAAAGCAAACCCTACTCTTGGAATCCTCACCTAAACAGGGTATATAATAAAAGAGGAAAACTTATTGCCAAAAGCAGCAGGAACAATTCCTTTAAAAACACGTGTTCTCATATAACTAAACAAGAAAGAAAAAGGTCAAATTAAGTCCAATAAGAACAACTACAAAGTCAGAATAGCCTCATAGGCTAAAGGCAATCACACGGCCATCTTCAACTATGTCCTTAACCTTAAATGTAACACATAGCAGTGTGTTGAATGGTACCACCTTCAGCAATCAGTGTGGCATAGCAAATCTACTGGCTGATAAATTCAGGTCAAACATCACCACTCACTCACTCCCAGCTCCACCAGGTGAAATCCCCTACAACATACTACCCCCAACTTTTAGCAGGGAGCAGGTGCTGACAGCACTTGCTAAAGCCAAGAACACAAACTCCATGGATCTTGATAACATCTTTGGTTGCCTCCTGCACAGTATGAAGCTTGACCTAGCAGAACCTCTTGAGGCACTCTTCAAGTACAGCCTTGAAACAGGCTTCATTTGAAGTGAAGGGAGGACTGCAATAGTAATTCCTCTCCACAAGGGTGGACCATCAACTGATCCAAGGAACTACAGATCCATCAATCTAACAAGCCTAATATGCAAAGCTATGGAATTAATTATCTTGGAAATGATTAACAAGGGCATTGGAAACCTACAAACACTGGACTCAGCTCAATTTAACTTTGTTAAGAAAAGATCATGCCTACTTAACCTGGTAGACTTGTTTTAGTGGGTCAGTAAGGCAATGGATGAGGGTAAAACAGAACATACTGTGTATCTTGACCTAGCCAAGTCTTTTACTACAATACCCTACTCAGGCATTGTTGACAAGCTCTCTGAGCTAGGCTTAAATCCCTACATATAGCAAATACAACTTAAAAAAAAACAAAAAATAAAATAATAAAATACCACCAAGACCACCGATCCAAGAAGTAAGCGAATTTAATGAAACCCTTAGCGCCTCGACTTACACAGCCTTCCAAGAGTAAAAACACTACAAAATACTGTTTGCTTATATGCAGCATATTGCACAAAACAATTAATCAATTAAGTATACAATTCAAATCACATACTTCCAATTACATTCTTTGTTGAGTCCCTGAGGCTCCAAAGTACCATACTTTAAAATCAACAGGGTTTCTTTTTTTAAGAGTTTGTTTTTTAAAGACACACATTCACCTATGCCAACTTGCAATTTTTCCCAGACACAACCCCCAAGAGAATCAGGGTTAGAGTTGTGTGCTGTCAAAAAATGACTCCCAAGGGTACTCTCTAATTTTTTATTTTTTATGTCCCTAATATGTTCCTGCACCCGAACCCTAAAACTTCTGTAAGTTTCCCCTATGTAAAATATCTTATATCCACATCTCAACACATACACTAACCCCTCCTTGTTACAACTGTATTCATGCCTAGCTGTAAACTTGATGCCATTAATATAGAGAAAAGAGCTTGAAAAACCATCACATGGAACACTGCCTTTATTTATGCTTAAGCTCTGACTGACATTAACATCTGGTAAACAAAATTGGTTATGTACCAGAATGTCAGACACATTCCTAGCTCTTTTATATGCAATACTCACAAAATCAGGTAGTATAGAGTTCAAAATTATATCTCTTAGGAACATAGGCCACAAGCTACGTCCTTTTTTAACTATTTACTCAGTTATAACATTATAAGTTGTCAATAAGAAAACTTTCTTCTGCTCTCCGTTGTTCACAGCTGCATTGGTAGATTTATTTCCACCAATACAAACATTATATTTTCCACTAGCATGGACATAATGAGAATCTCCCCGAGAGTTAACAGAATACCTCATGTCCATAATTTTTTGTTTAACTTCCCTGACCAGCTGGACATCATAACCTCTTCTAATAAACATTTTTTCCGCTTCAGCTATCTCTAAATCAAAGCCCATATCAGGGCTACATAGCCTATGAATTTGTAAGAATTCATTATAGGGCAGAACCTGGACCAAATGTTTGGGGTGACAACTATTCCCATATAAAAATACATTTCTATGTTCAAATTTCCTATGGAGACTAGTAGTAAATCCATCCAAAAAATTCACTTGTGGGCCAAGCTGCATACCATCAAAGCTTAAGCCCATAGTATTAGCTTGTAAGTCATTACCAAACCCAAGAGCCTAAGTCTGGCTTCCCTGACATAAAAAAATAAGATCATCAATAAATATAAAATATAAAATAAGCTTAGATCTGAAAAAAATAATGTCTGTAAGTAAAATCATCTTCAGGTTTAGCCATGACTAAATTGGCATACATGGGGGAGAAAGCCACCCCCATGGCAGTGCCCTGCAACTGCTGGAAAATGTCTCCATTGAATATAAAAAAATGTTTTTTTAAACAAAACATAACTAAATTTATCAGAAAATGAGACATAGGAGAGTCCCCCCCCCAAAATGAAAGCAGTGCTGAGGATTCTTTTTATTCATGCCTGTCATCTCAGGAAGATTTGTTTGAGGATGATTTTAATGCCTATTGCCAACTGAATACTGATGCTATCTCTGTTAAAAGCTCTTTTATTCCACCTTTTCTAAATAATACCTTGCAAGGATTTTATTCTACTCTTAATTTTGAGGTTGAAAACATGTGCTGGTCCTGTACAGAGAATAAGTCTAACATATGCTTTAATTTAACTAAGCAGCAATGGTGAGCCCTACTGGAATTTGGTAATGATAGAAGATGGGTGGTTAAACCATCTGACAAGGGCAACCAGATAGTAACCATGCACTTCACACAATACTTAGAGATGTGTTATAAACATCTGAATAATGTGGAAATTTATAGAAAATGTGATGTTTCTCATTATTTTGAAGGTATTAAGCAGTACCAACTTTTGTTAGACAAAGGCCTAAGGCTGGGGTATTTCACCTCTACGGATGTGGAAAAGAAGTTTGGAGTGGAAAACGGCTCTATGGCAGTTTTTTACTGCTTACCTAAAACACACAAAGGTTTAACTAACCTTAGTGGCCGACCTATTGTGTCTGCACAGAGGTATTTTTTGAAGAATATAAGTGTGTTATTACCTGAACATCTTAAGAAATATGTTATGGGTACAGCCTCCTATATCAGGGACAGCCAGGACTTTTTCAACAAAATAAAGGGTAAAGTTTGAAATATGGACATGTTTTGGCTCAGTTTTAATGTCAAAAGTTTATATACTAATATTAAGCATGAAACAGGGACACAGGCCTTGTTCCTATGTCTCATTTTCTGATAAATTTAGTTATGTTTTGTTTAAAAAACATTTTTTTTATGTTCAATGGAGACATTTTCTAGCAGTTGCAGGGCACTGCCATGGGGCGGCATTCGCCCCCATGTATTCCAATTTAGTCATGGCTAAACTTGAAGATGATTTTATTTACAGACATGATTTTTTCAGATCTAAGGTTATTTTATATTTTATATTTATTGATGATCTTATTTTTTTATGTCAAGGAAGCCTAACAGAGGCCCTTTGATTTGTAATGACTTACAAGCTAATGCTATGGAGTTAAGCTTTGATGGTATGCAGCTTGGCCCACAAGTGAATATTTTGGATATAAGCCTAGATGGATTTATTACTAGTCTCCATAGGAAATTTAAACATAGAAATGTATTTTTATATGGGAATGATTGTCACCCCAAACATTTGGTCAAGGTACTGCCCTATAATGAAGTCTTACGAATTGATAGGCTATGTAGCCTTGATATGAGCTTTGATTTAGAGATAGCTGAAGCGGGAAAAAATGTTTATTAGAAGAGGCTATGATGTCCAGCTGGTCAGGGAAGCTAAACAAAAAATTATAGACATGAGGTATTCTGTTAACTCTCAGGGAGATTCTCATTATGTCAGCGCTAGTGGAAAATATAATGTTTGTATTGGTGGAAAACAATCTACCAATACAGCTGTGAGCAATGGAGAGCAGAAGAAAATTTTCTTAGTGACAACTTATAATGTTATAATGGAGGAAATATTTAAAATACACGTAGCTTGTGACCTATGCTCCTGAGGGATACAATTTTGAACTCTCTACTACCTGATTTTGTGTGTATTACATATAAAAGAGCTAGGAATGTGTCTGACATTCTGGTACATAACCAATTTTGTTTACCAGATGTTAATGTCAGTCAGAGCTTAAGCATAAATAAAGGCACTGTTCCATGTGATGGTTGTTCCATCTCTCAATATGTAGTAAGCTTTTTTCCCTATATTAATGGGATCAAGTTTACAGCTAGGCATAAATACAGTTGTAATACAGAGGGGTTAGTGTATGTGTTGAGATGTGGATGTAAGAAGTTTTACATAGGGGAAGCTTACAGGAGTTTTAGGGTCCTTTGCAGAAACATATTAGGGACATAAAAAATAAAAAAAATAGAGAGTCACCCTTGGGAGTTATTTTTTGACAGCACACAACTCTAACCCTGATTCTCTTAGGGGTTGTGTCTTGGAAAAATTGCAAGCTGGCATAGGTGAATGTGTGTCTTTAAAAAACAAACTCGTAAAAAAGAAACCCTGTTGATTTTAAAGTGTGGTACTTTGGAGCCTCAGGGACTCAACAAAGAATGTAATTGGAAGTATGTGATTTGAATTGTATGCTTAATTGATTAATTGTTTTGTGCAATATGCTGTATATAAGCAAACAGTATTTTGTAGTGTTTTTACTCTTGGAAGGCTGTGTAAGCTGAGGTGCTAAGTGTTTCATCGGGTCTTTATTACGTTATTGAATGCTGGTAATGTCGAACACCACAACACCAACATGTAATGCATGAACTACGGTAACGGTGAATGTACAAAACTGTGAAATGTGAAATGTGGAAGTGTGATGGTTGGCCCGTCTGCGGTATAGCTCCGTAAGGTAAGTGTGCAATTGTTACTGACCTTAGGGTTAGGGTGCAGGTTAAGGTAAGTGCATAGATAGGTAATGTTTGTAAGGTTTAGTGTAGGGTTAGAAGTAGGGTTTTGTTAACTATATGTGTGGATTATTTGTTTTGTTTGGGTATATGTCTTTAGGGTAAGTGTGCGATAGTTACGGACCTTAGGGTTAGGGTGCGAGTTAAGGTAAGTGCATAGATAGTAATGTATGTAAGGTTTAGTGTAGTGTTAGAAGCAGGGTTTGGTTTGTGTATGTATGTGTTTTATTTATTATGTTTGGGTATGTAGTATGTAGCGCGTGGTGGTGTTGGCTGACTATGATGGTTCGAAATTTGAAAATTCGTGGTTCAGGGAGTTCAACGTATTTGCGGTTTGGCCTTTGCATGTTGGTGTTGTGTTCGACATTACCAGCATTCGATAACATAATATAGACCCATTTCATTAAATTCGCTTACTTCTTGGATTGGTGGTCTTGGTGGTATTTTATTATAAATCCCTACATAATCTGCTGTATTGCTGGCTGGCTCACAGACATGACCCAAGAAGGCAGGATCGGTGAGACCACTTTCACTAAGAGACTTATCACCAGTGGAATTCCTCAGGGCTCCATTCTGGGTCCACTCCTGTTTGACATCTACTACTCAAAGGTCAAGGCTAATCTTCAATGCCTCTGACTTACTGAGTTCACAGATGACTGTAAATGGAGATATTATAGATTCTCCCGAAGAAACCAACATTTTGCGAGTTTTAACATAGACAAATGGCTGGTGCCAAAGCCATGGCCAAAAATGCAATGCCAATAATGCATTATAATATTCTTTGGAAAACTGCCAACCCAAGTTAGTACTTCCTTGATAAAACACTCCTGAAAGTCAACCCAGTAGTAAGTGATCTGGGAACATATAAAGAAACCAATCCAGCCTTTATGACCAACATGTAGCGAAGACAGTAAGAAAGACAGTATATATCACCCAACTTATAGGAAATGATATGGCATCCAGGTTTAAGGAAGTTATAGTACCACTCTACTCAGCATTTTTCAAACCTGTCTTTGAATACAGTGCCCCCATTGGCGTGTATCTAACCAGACACTTGCAACAGTTAGGATTTCCACAAAGGTTTTTCTCCAGGGGGAATTTGGGGTGATCCTGCACTGATCACCTAAAGGCTCTGTCTCTGTATTCAGTCTCCAACAGGCTGTTGAGAGGGGATCTTTGTCTGGCTTACAGGGCTTCCTCTTACCCAGGCCTAATAGATCTGTTACACATACATTAAATAAATGGCACTAGAAACACTATATCCAGACATCTAAACTTCACTTATTATGTAAACAGAATGTGATGGAAAGACAAATATATGTCCCGAAGGATCCTCACACTAAGGAATAATCTTCTCATCCATGTAAAGTAAAGTTCATCCCTGATCCCAGTCAAATAAAACCTTGACAATAGGATGGGAAATCATAAACTTACCCCCGATCTGTCCCCCATGTCCCTTATGGACAGAGGCCGTTAATAAGAAAAGTATTATCCTAACTTGGAGAATTCAAATCTGGTAGCTGATTTTTTTAAAACTAGGTGAACAATTGGTGTTAATAGCATATTTGCTACCCTCTGTGACAAACACAAGGAAAATATCCACTGCTACGTTTTTCAGGTTAGTTGATAATAAACTTAAAACAGGAAATACCATAGGCAATCGGAAAAAAGCAAGACTATCTTTAATAAAGTAGGAAATGATCCATTATTGGTAGTGTCATACAGACCAATCACAATACTCAACAATGACTCTAAGATTTATGTGACAATAGTCTTTTACAGGATAGCTCTGATTATAACAAGTGTAGTAAATGTATACCCATATGGATGCAGAGAGGAAGGCAGATGCTTAATAACATAATGAGATCCTTGCGTGTAATTAAGATATGTTATTTACTAACTCTCCCTTACTGATAGCTTGTTTAGATGGAAAAAGTCCTTTGATTTGTTGCATGGAAAGTTTTTTTTCAGGTCTGGGGTATTGGCATCACAATAATCAGTATACAGATATTAAATAATGTACAGAAGAACAAAAAAGTTTGAAGAAAGATAGCGTCACACTTGTCTGGCAATCTAGCACTTTAACAGGTGAGAAGACAAGGATACCCTTTCACCTATTTGCTGTTTACTCTTTATGTAAAGCCATTGGCATTAACACCAGGAAAATGCTCCTAGAAGGTATTGGCTCACAGGGACTGAATACAGTGATTTTATATACATGACTCATTACTCTTCTTTCAGCTTTTCCCGGTTAGGGGTCGTCACAGTGGATCATCTGTCTGCTCATGACTGGCAGTAGAGTTTTACGGTGTTGAGTTGCCAGCCTGGTGCCCAACCTTCCATAGAAGGCACACACACACACTCACACCTAGGGCCAATTTAGAGTGTCCAATCCACCTACTGCATGTCTTTGGGAGGAAACCGGTGCACCCAGAGGAAACCCATGCAACCACAGGGAGGACATGCAGACTCCGCACAGAAGGCACCCCAGCCGAGGATTGAACCAGAGAACCTCTTGCTGTGAGGCAGCAATGCTAACTGCTGTACCACCGTGACCACCCACATGACTCATTACTCTATATGAATGAAATTAAGGAAGATCTAAATGCAGTATATGAGGTGCTGTCTGAATGGTTTTGTAATTCTCTCATATTACTTGCTGAACAAAAATAAGGCAAATGCTTACAATAAAGAATAACTTAAAAAAGAATATATGCAAACTGTATTCCTTTTATAAGAACATGGATAGAAGACATATTTAATGATAGACATAGAACTTACACTATAAATAACAATCTCCTTGGCTTATATTGAGGGGGAGAAGAAGTCTACTGTCTTTTTACATTTTAGAAGATTTTACTGCTGGATTTACAATAAAAGGTGCAGGCACTGAACATTACTCTATTGCAAGTGCTTTATGTGGCTCAAACAATCTTTGCATCACTACCTTTGGGTTAATGAAAAGTTTTCATTCCACCTTACCTGATCTGTTATGGAAAGAGAAGAAAACAGGATTACAATGAAGAAAAACATGCTTTACCAACTATTCTGAACGTTTAAGAGTTCCAAAGCTGAATTTTATTTAAAGGGCATGTTATCTGTGGTTGTTTTATAATTTTAGGAACCCATTCAGTAAGACAGTAATGCTGGGTGAAATCAGTGCACAGAAAACATGTCAATAGCTCATCCTGGAGCAGAAGATGAAAGGAAAGATATTTGACTTTTATTAACCACATCATTAGTTAGTTTGCTAGCCAGTGATATCAATTGCATCATTAGTTTAAACTATTGACTGGTCCTGGGATGAAACTTCATCATATAAGTTCATAGGTTCATAAGGTGGTACTAGCCTATCAGCCCTAGGGCCTATACAAGCCTAGTCATAACAATTCCCTGGCTATTTCTTCCCACAGTATTTACTTCACTGGACCCTGTCTAGCAGGGTGACTGACGTGATCCCCGGGGTAAATTTCCTATCTCCCATCCAGTTGTCAAGGTTCCTTTTGAAGTGGGCCAAGGAGGTGCTCTGCTTGACATGTATGGGCAGTCTATTCCAGAGTATGGGGAGTCTCTGGGTCAGGAACCTATCCCTCCAGAATGGTTTGTTCATTGTGATGACAAGGTTTAGGTCCCTGGAGAGTGTGGCTCTGATGGATTGGGATTTCTTTAAGTGTAGCATGTCCAACAGCTCTGGGTTTGACATGGCCTTGTATGTTAAGCAGAGATCACCTCTGAGTAGACGATATGTGACAGAGTATAGCTGGAGTTTTTTTAGTCGGTTAGCATAGGGCATCTGCTTTATGCCTGTGATTCTTTTAGTGAGGTGTTTCTGCAGCCATTTCAGCTGTTGCAGATGTCTTGTGAGGTACATACCAAATGGGGTGTTGTACTCTATGATTGGTCTAATGAGGGATGAGTACAGTGGGACAATGACTGCCTTTTTTGGATGAAAAGCCCTTAGTGATGAGGTGTGTCACATAGAAGGATTTCCTGACAGTTGTGGCGATGTGTTTATCGAAGGTGGGACCACTGTCCACCTGTGTTCCTAAGTCTCTTATCACACGTTCATTGTTTAGTGTACTGCCACCTAAGTGGTAATTTATGGGTATATGTTTTTTCCCAAAGGGGGTAACCATACACTTCTTGGCATTGAGCTTGAGCCCATGGTTCTGGCACTAAGCATCTGTTTCTGTAAGGCCCTTTTGTAGAATATCCACATCATTTGGGGATTCAATAATGGCTCCCAGTTTGCAGTCATTTGCAAACTTTGTTAGCCAGAGTCCTTTAGTGGTGGCCTGTACTTCACAGAAGTAGATGCCAAACAAGAGAAGCCCCAGGACTGAACACTGAGATACTCCACTTGTCACTTGTCTGGAGCTGGATTTGGAGTCAGCTACTTTTACAGTGTGGGTTCTGTCAGTAATCCAGTTGGCAACCCATCCAGTGACATAGGGATTTATGCCCAGTTTAGTAAGTTTATCTATGATTCCAGAGTGGGGGATGGTGTCAAAGGCCTTGGCAAGATCCAGATAGGCTGTGTGGACCACCTTATCCTTGTCCATGGCTCTGGAGACTGATTCAAAGAAGTCAATCAGGTTCAGGACATAATTGGCCCTTCATGAACCCAAACCGAGTGGGGTCCAGTGTTTTAAGGTTGCCAATGTCTTTGTCTATAAGTTTCATGATAATACGTTCCATGGCCTTGCAGATCAGGCTCTTCAGACTGATGGGACGGTAGTTCACAGGATCCAAGATGGATCCCCCCTTGTGGAGTGGGATAACTGTAGCTGTGTGCCACTCAGTGGGCACAAAGCCTGAGGTGAGACTATGATTAAACATGCCACTTAGGTGAGGTGCCAGTTCATTTTGTAGTTCATGTAGTACACAGCCCAGGATGTCATCTGTTCCCATGGATGCTGTATTCTTAGCTTTGGAGAGTGCGTTTTTTACCTGTGTGGCCATGATTACCGAAATTTGGCAATCTTTCGGTACTGAGATGGGCCCTTTAGGGGATGAGAGGGGGGTGAAGTTGGCACTGAATTGATCTGCAAGGATATTGGCAATGTCCTTGGGATCAGTATATTTAATGCCATTCTGTTGTAGCTCAGAGCAGATCTGAGCATTGCCATTTAGATTCTTGACATAGCTATAAAATGCCTTGTGGTTGTCTTTGGAACCTTTGGCAATTTTATTTTCGTAACTAGCTTTGGAGTATTTTATGAGGGATCTCAGCTTCTTACTGAGGCTGGTAAGGGAGTTTTTTGCATCCTGGGATTTTCCTCTTTTCTGCAACAGTTTCTTCCTTCTGTTGTATAGTTTGTTTATGACAGGGGACCACCAGAGTGGCTTTCTTTTTTGGAGTAAAGTGTCTTGGTTCTATTTGGGATGGCACAATTCATGTATGAGTGAATGTGCTCATACAGTGCTTTAGTGTAGGATTTGGCAGTCGAACTTTCAGTTCCTGTCTGCATGGGTGTCATGACATTTGTCACTTCTGACTTGAGTAGCATGAAGTTGGCCTTGGAGAAGTGTTTTACGATGTTTCCTTACTGGGGGGTAAGGGTTGGATGTGGATGTCAAAGGTGATTAGCTTATGGTCAGACCTAATCAACGAGGAGGTGACCACTGGTGTGGAGCATTGATTTCCCATGTTGGCAATGACCAGGTCCAGGATATCGGAGCCCCTGGTGGGACTATGGATTAGTTGATCCAGGGCATTGGAATTTATGAATTCCAAGAACCGTTGGGCAAAGGTGTTGGTACATGAGTAGTTTTTCCAGTTAATGGTAGGGTAGTTGAAATCACCCAGTATTAGGGTGTTTGGTTGTATCTTAATATTTTCCAGTATGTTTAGAAAGGTATAGTGAGAATTTTGGGGCATGGGGGGGATCTGTAGCAAGCTACAATTTGGATTGTAGTCTTACCTAGTCTTAGTTGCACCTAGAGAATTTTGAATCCATTGTGTTGGGCAACTAGCCTGGAGGTGTGAATATCCTTGGTGAATATGGACACACCTCCACCTTTAGTTTTTTGGCCCTGGTTTGGTGGCTGAAAAGTGTGGTAAGTGTTGTAGCCTGGTAATCCAGGGGTGGTCTCTGGACCCTTGAACCAGGTCTTAGTTACTGCACAGATATCGATGTTCTCTATTTTTAGGAGTGCCTCGAGAGAGTGCATTTTAAGGTTTAGACTTCTAGCATTGAGTAGCATTACCTTCAGATTTTGCATGCTTGTACTTGTTACGATGGTGTTTTTTTCCTTTGAGCCTTGCCTAAAAAAGGCACTATAAGGGTGGCAAGAGCCTTAGTCAGTAACCTGAATCCCAGGGGTGACAGGTGCAGACCATCCCTGGCAAAGCCTCTTAGTTTGTCGAACATGTCATCCCAGGCAGACAGATACTGGATCCCCATTGAATGACACCAGAAGCTTAGCCAATTGTTGAAGTCAATCATTTTGTCCTGCTACTCAGGGTTAGGGTCATACCTGCCTGGGCCACATGATTCGAGAGCTCTTCCATGTTTCTTTTCATGTAATCCAAGAAGGTACATCTCAAGTCATTCACTCCAACATGGTCAATGACAGAGTCATAATTGTAGTTGTTGTGGAGTGACTTGAGTGCATACGTTATGTGGCAGATCCTGGCACCTGACAGGCAGCTGACTGTAATTTTCTCCTTGTTCAGCCTGGTGAGTGGGACATCAGTGTGACTGACTATATTGTCACCTATGACTAAAGTGTTGGGTACGTCGTCTTGCCTTAGGGGCTGTTGTTGGGTGGCACACTGGTGTTGTGAGTTTTGTGATACTTTGGTTGTGATTGGTGCTTGTTTGCGTTTCAGCTTCGGAGGTCCTTATTGCTTTGGCAGGTTAATGTTAAGGGCCTTCACATATGTGGGTTTAGTATTCCTATGTGTGGGTGTTGGTGGTGAGGGTTTTGAAGGGCTATGCATTGCTTGAGGTGTAGTGTGGGTGTTAACCTTCTCCTCTTGATTGTCTAGCACAATCTTGGCTGGAAAGAGCTTTGCTTCCAGTTTGGCTATGTAAGTGCATCTCTCGCAGGTTGGACTGTTGGTTGGTAGGAGGAGATGGTTGTCTGTGTACATGAGGCAATTGCTGCATTTCCCCAGTATGCCCAGATCCACCAGGTGGAGAGGAGAAATCACCGGAAGCTGACCCTTTGACATGCCTGGTTAGGTGCTTTTTTTTTTTTTTTGTAAAGTACAACAGCTGTTTTCGCTTACCTTGGCAAGGTACTTTACAGTTATAGGCTGTTTAGTGCCTACGACTAATTTCTTCTTATTAACAAGGAGAGTTGAGTGCTTGTATCAGTTTAAGGCTTCTTAGTGCTTTCCAGTATGTTTTAGAGAAAGTGCTAGTCATAGGGTCTCCATCCAGAAAGAGTCAGGAATCAATGCACTCTACCCCTACTCTCACCAGGATCAGAATATAAGCACAGATTCCAAGATGTCACCTATAAAGCAGTTATTAAGCTTTCTAGTGATCAGCAGTCTCTAGGAAATAATGTAACTGCACTTCTTCTCTCACCAGGAGAAAACAGAAGCACTAGTCCGAAGATGATTACTGAGAGGCAGAATGTGGGCTGTCCAATAACTGGTGGTCTTGCAGTAGATGCTTAAAGATAAGATGAAAAAAATGGTTTATCCTAAACACTGTAGTGTGCACTAGAGGAATTAGATTTGAAAGTAGGTAACTTAAGTTTTACCTGTCTAAAAAGTTAAGTTTTAGTGGAGAGTCACTATTTTTAAAACAGCAAGATAAATTGAAAGAGGGCGGTCACTTTTGTATTCTGGTATTATGGAATATAGTAGTATGGCCAGTAAATGTAAATAGTTGAAGGGGAGTGATTTCACAAAATGATAATTTTGTGCTTACTCACACATGCCAGTAAAATCAGGGAGGAAATAGAGATATGGTCAAATTAACATAAGAGGCAGGCAATTAGTGGTGTTTAATACAGCAGTAACTGGCTGGGAGAGTGGGAAAAATTATTTCTGCCTGGTGTGTGGAAGAGTTCAGCTTCATTATTTTTATGGAATAGGGGAATATCTATATTAAGCAAAAAGATAGTTGGCAAGATTTCATGATCTATAATACTGGGAACAAGTAATTTTTAGGGAATGTTCCCTTAATATCAGATCAGGAAAGACAAGATTGGAGGTGTCTTACAGGCAATACTTTTAAGACTTGACACCTTTTTCCAAATCTTTTAAAATTAGAATGGAGACTTATCTAAGCATCGACAAAACTAGAAACAGTTACTTGGATCAATCCAACTAGAGGACAGAATCCCCAGTTTAGATAGTTGATAATGTTAAAAGAGACCCCCAGATTTAATAAAATCCATGTAGGCATAGTGTAGAGCCTACACAAAAGGTACCTTGGCCATGTATGTGGTTCCCCCTCCTTAGCTCACCGTGCATATTAATGAAGGAGGGTTACTGAAGGAGAGCCGTGGAACAAGGTCATTGAATCATGTAGGGAGTGTATCACTAACTGTGTCCACAGATGAGTAACACACTCCTTGTACTGTCAAAGTGCATTATATCAATGTAGTAAAATGTATTTATTTATTTAGCTAGACCATTCTTGTTTTTGTAAACGAACAGTGTTCTTAGACTAATAGTGCTAAATTTTCAGAGAAACTGATTGCAGCGTTATATGTATTTTAGTTGCTGATTTCAATGTTAAAAATATAGAAAACTGCTTACAGATATTAATCTTCTTGCTGTAACACGCTGGATTGCTAATATGACTGCATAACTGATCTAGCCTGTTCTTGTTTTTTGCAAAATGGACAGCGTAATGCTAAATTGGTTGAACTTTTAAAAGCAATTGGGCTTATGCTTCAACATAACTGTGTGAACTACTGAAGTATTGGAGGCATATGTTAAGAAATACAAACACTTGGATATTACTTGTAACCTCTGACATCCTAAAAGTTGTAAAATGCTGTAACTTGGTTGTCGCTAATATTCATTCCTCTGCTTAGCTGCTGCATTCCTATGAATAACTGTAAAGCTACTCTTCTTTTAAGCTATAAATTGCTATATCTAGAAATGTGAGTTTAAGTATAGTTTAGAAAGCCAATGTACTAATTCTAATATCCTTTACTAGGTGTTAAACCCTGAATATTGCTCCCTCCCTGAAAGGCCAGCAATGCCAGAAGGACACCACCCTGATCAGGTTCTAAATGGACAGAATAATGTTCTGTCCTTCTACTCTTAAAAGGAAAAGGTTAATATTATTTATGCCTAAATGCTAGTTATATTAGATGGCTCCTCGGTCTGTAGCACTGCAAGGTGTCCTCAGAAATCTCTTAGGAATAAACCCTACTCTACTGCAAATTGGCAATAACCTAGTGTATAGTGACTCACAACAAAACATAAAAACGGTGGCTAAACATAGGAACTGTAGTAATACCAACTTCAAATATAATAAATACAAAAGATTTATGCTATAAGTCATAAGGAAAACATCCTGGTGTGCTGATATCACTATTTTATTTCCCATTTTACTTACATTACCCTCGCAGGCTGTAAGAAGTGCCTGGACTGGTTTAGCCCTGCTCTGTTCAGGCTTGCTCCGTGCTCCAACCTGCCTTCTATTCACACCTGCCCCCAGTAATGCTAAATTTATAACAAGATAACCATACCCCTTCATATTAGAACCAATCAACATCATCGACCTTACTAAAACAACTACTCCATACCTCCCATTACCATTTCTTTATCCTCCTAAGATCCTACTGATACTACAATTAAGTTAGATAGTCACTGCCATCTACAAAACAATCACCCAATACAATGTTACAATTTTCTATACTACCCCTCTGTCATAGTGCACAGGGACATAACTGGTATTGCAGCTATGTTGGTGATAGTCACACATGCAGTGTGTTGTCAGACTGTGGGGTATGATGTGGGATGCAGCAGTGGATAGTGCAGGCCATTTAGGTTGTACAGCATCTATACATTGTGGATGTCCATGTATCTAGTGCTGTGATGTATTCCCCTCTTGTTGTTTTTTAGGAAAGATGTATCGAAGGAGGCAGCCACCATTTTCAGCCGCTGAAAATAATGTTATACTGGATGGCCACAGACTACATCACAACATTCTGCTGTCCTGGGGTCACCAGCTTTATGAACATCATTCAGTATTGTGGGCTAACCTAGTCACAACAGTCAACCAAATAGGCCAACAAGACAGGACCTACGAGCAGGTCCAGCACCAGGTTCCACATACAGTCAATGTTGTATGGCAAAGGGCAGCCACTATGGCCAGGGACCGTGCTGTCACCAGTGGAGAGCCTGCAGCAGAACAACCACTGTCGGCCACAGAGGAATTCCTGTTGAACCTGGGGACAACCTCCATTTCACAAGAATCCATCACTCCATACATCCTGGAGGTGGGTGCCACAGCATCCACATTAGAGGAGCATCCAGGTAAGCTTCCAGTGTTCATCACTGTAATACTGGATCATATATTGTGGCAGCCTCTGCATAGCGGTACACAGGTGTCAGGTTAATCTGCATTGGGGGGTTTGGTTTTAATGCACAGTTGTGCACACATATGCAGAATGTCAGCAATGTAGGCAGTATCACATTAGCTACTGTACGTGTGGATATACGCACATATTACCCTGTCGCAATGCCATATTTGGCATTGCTGACAATACCTCTCCCTCATATTTCCATAGGTCCATCAGGTGTGGCTGGAGTCCAAGGTCCTGTACCTGGTAAGTGTGATACTGTTGTTTTATGGATCATATATACCCTAATAATGTTAAGGACTGCCATTTTGACCAAAGCACCACAACTGTTATGCTTAGCCAGAGTAGATTAGGTTGTATGTTCAATTGTGGAACAGGTAACTGGAGTGTATTGAATGGGTAATCACAGTCATGTATTTTCATGAACATTAACACATTTGCACTTAATTTTGTGAAGGACTATGCATCCTGATATACAGGAGGCAATCACTCACAGATGCTTGTTCACACACAATATGAAGATGGAACATACCTGTGGCAGTGATACTATAACTGGCATAGTATGGTCATGAAGGGTGCACAGTGTTTTAGGGGTAGGTCTATCAGATACACTGACATATTGCTTATCTCACAGGTGTAGCGTACTGGCAACATAAACCGATGTGGCTGCAGTGCACGTTATAAAGGGCCTGTCTTCTATGTGTTTGCTGTTGTGTGTTTGTGTGTTGTGCATGGGATCAAAAATAAGACGTGCGATGTGTAATGCAGTTGTGGCTCCTCACCTGTATGCATCTGTGCGAATTACCATACATAATAGTGTAGGTAGTAATGTACATATCTTGTCTTCCTCTTCACAGGTGAACATGGGGGTTGGAGCCTGTCCCCCTCACAAACTGATGTCAGTGTCTCATTGGACTTTAATGATGATGGTGAGCATAGTGAGGCACAGTTGGGTTTATTGGGGGCTGAATCTGTCCCATGGGTTGATGTCCCACTTTCTCCCCCCATTGACCCCACACACATCAGTATGCCCACAGGTACCCAGTCACCTAAGGCTACAGATATAGGACAGTCAGAGTGTGGCAACATTGAACAGGACAGTGTGACAACTATAGCATCAGTGAATATAGACACTCGCCATAGCTAGAGAGCAGGAGAGGTCCCACAAAGGCAGATTGACAGGGGTGTTCAGAGAGGACTGCTGCCCATCCTCCACCTTTCACATGTGTCACATCATTGGTCATCTGCCACATCTTTCGGTCCATCATGGAGGCATAGGGCATTGGACATGTGGACAAGGGTCAGCAACACCATCTGCTGAGAGTCGACATTGCTGTGCACACTCACGCTCCTGCAGTGGCAGTACCTCCAGCACCACAGAAGAGAGTGTGATCATGATGTGGCAGGCCATTGGCATGTGGTCAAGGGTGGTCCCATGGGGGACATGAGCCCAGCAGACAGCAGTCACTGTCAGCTACTAGCACCGCATCGGACCCTGGGCATGTTGGTGCCAGTGCCACTCCTGGCCGAGCCAGTTCCCATGTTCATGGTCAGAGATGGTGAACTCTCCCCTTTGCCATGTATGGTCCACAGCTGTCCAACAAACACATGTGTAGGGCTAGCACTGGGCTTGACTGTGCCCCCACACACACACACACACACACACACACACACACACACACACACACACACACACACACACACACACACACACACACATGCAAACACACACGCATGCACACAAACATCACTGTCACATGCAGGTCACCAACATTCACACATGGCACCTCTCCATGCCCCACCTAACCAGCACTCCTTCCTGACTCACACACATGCTGTCAACTGTTTGGCAAAGTCTAGGCCTCTGGCACCCCCACACCACACTCTGTGCATGTGATAATACCTGTACCACATCCCTGCTATCCATGCCATTGATGCAGGGACATGAACATATGTGTCTGATGCACAGGGTGATGATATTACTTTACATGCTGGTTTTGTAGTACTGTAGTGTTTTACCATGCAAGCTGTTGTGGACATGACAGGTGCTGTATGCTGGCATGTGTCATGCGTACATATCAAAGTTTGTGTATCTTTGTTGCATGACGTTAGACTGCCAGTAGTGTTACAGACTGACAGGTGTCTCAAATAACAGTGTATGTTTCTGTTCCAGGGGTCTGAGTGGCTGAGCTATGTAATCTTAGCAGCAATACAGCAGCACAGGATGGCATGGCAGCACAGCAGAAATATGACATCAGCAAGGTACAGCTGTATACATGCATGATTACCTGGGTGTATATGTGTAGGACAGTGTGTCAGGGACAATGGAGGCAGTCAGGGTAATCATGCATGCATACCCTGTGACAAGGCCTACTACCCTTGATATGTGTCACCTGTGTGTTCTGTACATACAAGTGTAAGTGGTGGTAGATAGCATTTATGTCTAGGTAAATGTGGGTTATTTAGGGGCAGCAGCTAGTCACAGGGCAGAAAAATATATGATCATTGCCCACCTGTATGGCCATATGTGTACTGCTGCATGGAAATATATTTGTACATACACAGTTGCCTGTTGCAAGATTAGAGCCCCTAACTATATAGTAGTATACACAACAGTACTATGTACTTATTGCATGCACCATGGAGCTTATCTCTTATTAGATTATCAGCTAATGCTGTTAAGGTGGATGACATCAGCAGGCCTTATAAAGGAGGCCAATGGAGAGGCTGATAGGTAACCAGATGGCCTTAACATGTATAACCATCACACAGAGATAGTACATTGCTGCAAGGGGATACATTTATACACACACAGAGTTGCCTGCTGTAGGATTAGGACCCCTACCTATCTAGGTAGTATAATCTATAGCACTTTGTATTTATTGCATGCGCCACTGAGCTTATTTGTCATTAGATTGTCAGTTAGTGCTGTTAAGGTGGACGACATCAGCAAGCCTTTAAAATGAGGCCAATGGGGAGGATGACAGGTAGCCAGAGGGCCTTAAAATATATAATCATTGCACAGAGACAGGCATGTTTACACTGCTGAAGGGGATGTATTTATACAGACACAGTTGCAAGATTAGAACCCCTACCTCTCTAATAGTATACATTATAGCACTAAGTACTTATCTCATGCACCAGGGAGATTATCTGTCATTAGATTGTCAGCCAGTGCTGTAAAGGTGGCTGAAATCAGCAGGTGTTGACATGGAGGTCAATGTTCAGGGCCATAAAATGATTAACCATTGCACAGACATAGACCAGATGGGCACATCTGTACTGCTGTAAGGGAAATATCTATACACACACACACACACACACACACACACACACACACACACACACACACACACACACACACACACACACACACACACACACACACACACACACACACACACACACACACAGTGGCTGAAGTGATATTAGAACCCCTAATTTCTGACAATTGCCCACTATAGCTCATAGTACTTATTGCAAATGCCACCATTTAAATCTATTGTACATGTGGCTGCAGCCACAGTACTTGTGGACTACACAAAGTGGCCTTGTATTACCCAGCATGCGTGGCCTACAGAGTAAATTTGCTTTGTGCTACTAGTGTATCTAGTGTCCTAGCAGTGGAGTACCTGTTAATACCCCTGCTATGTGTGTACAGGTACCAGTTTTGCCATGTCTGGCCAGTTGCAGTTTGGTAGGTGGGCAATTGGCCGGTGACAATATGGTCTGTCCAAGTCCTGCATTGAAGCCATTGCACATTACACAACCTGCTCACTGTTGTCTGTCTACAGGGTGACATTTCACAGGCACAGAGTTCTGTGGCTGGGTGGATTCTGTCATTATGCGGCCTTGGTCTGTTACCATCAGACAACTGTTGCAATTGTAGGTGCAGATAACCCCAGCATTTTGTGTGTAAGTGTGGACATTTGTACATCCCCCCCCCCCCCCACACACACACACACACACATATATATATATATATATATATATATATATATATATATATATATATATATATATATATATATATTTCAGGGATGTAGCTGTAGCTGTGTGTGTGTGTTATGTGTATGTGTTATACAGATATATATGGAGGGTCTAAATCCCTCTACACATTTATGTATACATATATATATATATATATATATATATATAAATACAATATCTCTCTATCTATATATATATATATATATATATATATATATATATGTGTGTGTGTGTGTGTGTGTGTGTGTGTGTGTGTGTGTGTGTGTGTGTGCCACATACTGTTAGATAGGGTAATCATGTGTGAAGGGGATAGGGAGAGACATATACGTATAAATAGTTGTCTGTATACACAGACATATTTTCACATATCAATTCCTTAGGCAGATGAGACATCACACATGGGATCAAGTTACCTAAGTGTAGGAGCATGCCTAATGTGACTATCAAAACTTACAAGGTGACTACTGGCCAGACTTACCTGTACTCTGGTCCAGGATTGTGTCTGCTGCATCCATTTGGCTGCTGCATCTGCTCCAACACTCTAAAACCTCCATGATATTTTGTCCAAGGCATTCCCTGGCTGTGTGCTGAATGTAATATAGGTCTCATCCTATCAACTGTACAGATTGTAATAAAATGTACTGAGTTTTGCTTCATATGTATGTTATGTTGTACATAACACTGGAATGTTCTGGTACATTATTGACAAATCATTGTAGACTGATGTTAGGTAATCCTGACAGATATTTGAGTTACTGATTCCATACACATCAGGAAACCCATGCTAATGCATAACTTGTTATTCTCTAAACTTTGTACATCTGTCTGGCCAGTAGTTAATCCTTATCCTTATATTTGGACCTTTGTCCCACTACTGTTCATAGCTTTGTCCATATTTCCTGCTCTAAGTGGTTGTAGGTATGATGTGACTGGGGTACATGATGTAACACCACACATAGGGTGACAGTCTGCATACCTCTCACTGTACATGTTTTTGCAGGATGTCCAGCATCTCACCCCATAGGTCTGCTCTGTTCCTCATACAGTTGTGTTTTTCCAGTAATATACTACTAAATGGAGCCCACTGAACTGTTGTAAGTACTGACACAGTTAAGTTTACATCCTGCTGCTAATCTGACCTGTTACAACCTGCTGTTATACTAGCCACCTTCTAGGTGACTCAGAGCATGTATAATGTCTGTAGGTTTGCCCCTCTGGCCCCATTGTCCCTGGCTTTGTCCAGCTTTCATGCAGTAACAGATTGTGGCATATTGACAATCTGTGGGACTCATACCATACGAGTACCTCACATGCAAAAGTTGTAGGTGCAGCCAGCATCGAACAATCAATACCATCAACAATGCTAATTTACTTAACCCAGTGAGCCACATCAGCTACAGGAATGTGAAGTTTAATTCTTCACACTATCAACAGCAGACAGACATACACTGTGACCCCTGCTGTGACCCCTGCATTTTGTGAAAAATAGAACATGTGGCCAGGTTCTTTGTGATAGCCCTGGGAATGTGTGGTCTGCTGATATATGCTTTCAAACATACTGTTACTGCAGTTGTGTGGGAACACTGATGTGTTGGGGGTCGGGGACTCTGGCATTGACAGTCATGCATCTGTCTTATGACACCACTGTTTGGAATTTCCCTTGCATACTGCAGTGGGTTTTTCAGCCATGTGGACTAATGCATATTATGGGGCACTCAGCATTAGACAAAGTACCTGTTGTCCCCAAGCAGCTGTTACTTCTCTGCAAGTAGCCCAGCAGCCCAATCTATTCCCTTGCATACATGCAGCAGGTCCATACATATGCTACCATAGTCTAGTACCCTGTACATTTGTTGTAAAGGAGACTGACTTACCTTGTGAATGCAACGGTTAAGAGACATGTGTTTCTGGGCTGACTCTGTCTGATGCATGTAGTACACAGCCAATATATATGGTAAGGTACAGATTGTGTGGTGTGGCTGGGATCCTTTTTACTATGTATGCAAGTCAGAGTAAGGTGTCAGTCCATAGCACCATAGGTTGTCAATGCATGTGCTATACATTGCCTCTTTGCCAAGGCCAGGGCATACTGGGCATGCCTACGTCTGCCTACAAGGATAGCCTCAGGGGGTTTCTCCTCTGAGTCCACATGTGGGTGTGGCTGTGGGGAACTAGGCACTGGTGGGGCTATGTATCCCTTCCATGTGATGAACCTGCCACAGCTGTTTCTGCAGGATCATATTGTAGCATGGCAGACACTGTGAACATCTGTGCAGATATGTGGCTTGAGAATACTACAGGGCTTCACCAGATATATCAAGGCACCAGAACCATTGCTTAAGCAGCCCAAACACATGCTCTATGACATTACTAGTTTGTGTGTGTGCCTCATTATGTGGCATTATTCTGTGGGTGTGTGTGCATTTCTGATGGGTGTCATCATCCATGGTTCCAGTGCATAGACAGCATCCCCCAGTAGATGACCATATGGGATGTCCCCCCTAGCAAACATCTGGTACAGCTGTGATGCATGCCAGATATGGGAGTCATGATAACTGCCAGAGCTGCCAGCACACCCATTCATGATAATTCCCTGGACATTGCACATGACCTGGAAGTTGACGGAGTCATACCCCTTGCAGTTGACATAGACTCTATCCTCCTCAACAGGAGGTGCTTTGATGTGTACATGAGTGCAGTCTATGGCAACCAGTAGCTCAGGTTAGTGTGCTACATGGTAGAAGATATGCATACTGCTGGCCTTCTCCTCAGGGGGTGCAGGGTAAATAAATGTGCTCACTGGCATGTGGTAGCATGGCATCCAGAAACTGGCGTAGTACCCTGGATGCTGATGCTGGTGAGACCCCCATCATGTCCCTAGTTTGTCTTTGGAAAGAACCTGTAGCTAGTATCCTAAGGGCTACACATACCTTTGTTTTCACTGGGATGGGTTCCCCTCTGTTGGCTGTGGGTCTGAGTTGAGGGCGGCAGAGCTCGGTGAGTTCTTGAAGTATGTCCCTGTCCACTCTGTAGCACTCTGCAATCTCCAGCTCATGTAGCTTCTGGAGGGTTACCCTGGGCCTGAACACTTTTCTCCTTCTCAGCCTAGGCCTATTGTCAGCAGCACCAGCAGCACTGACTTCAGCATCTAGTACATACAGATGTAGCAGACCTGCAGCAGCCCATAGCATTCTCTCAGTTAAAATTCTCAAGTCTGTACCACAATGATCCAGAGTATAGGAAAAAAATCAGATTGTAGGGTGTATACATAATTTATAGTGCTCTGCTGCAGATGCAGCCTGTATGATTGGCTAATTATGATGCAATTCATCTGCCAAGTACATCATTGAGGGGTTTTAATGGTCCAGTTTAAGTGGAACAGGGGTCATCAGTAATTTATACATGATTGGCTTTCACAGGCAATTTTAATTTATTTTAACTGCCTTACCTGCTAAGCACTGCGGCATGGCGAGCAAACCCATGCCACAGGTATAAACAGTGCTCAGCAGTCTGAACACACCCCCATTAATGGGCTGGCTCAGCACAGTGATGCACCATGCAAACACACTCAAACACACTCAGACCAGCTAAGACATGTGCTCTGAAGCTCCTGTGGACACCAACATGGTTCTGGAGCTACACAGATTTTATCTACGGACATGGTAACCCATTTTTGCTATTTATTAACCCAAGCTCATTTCCATACCAATCCATGCAACAAGCTGGATACTACACTATTCCAGGGACTGCCTCCTTAGCAATCAGAGAAATCTACCATTGTACATCCTCCATGCAAGGCCCAATAATGCATTATTGCCACATATTTATTATTTTCAGTTTTTTAACAATTTTCAATATTCTTTTTGCATAACAGCAAGTTTACACACTGCTCCGAGTCGCTCAAACATAATATGGGTATTAAAAAAAACATTTATATTACATTATTTTTCATTACTTTTTGGACACACAAGGCACAGTTTTGCATATATGTGAGCCTGTTATGATATTTCTGACCTTCTAAATGGGCTTTTACGGCCCCTGTTCAATTTTTAATTTCTTGTACACAGAAATTTTCTGTGTATACTTCCGTGTACACTTTAGACACCAACACGGGGTCTACAGAACTGCCTAGCTGCTTGCTGGATCACTCCAGCACCCTCATTTGCATGCATTTCACCTGCTTATGATGTGATTTGATGGCATGGACACTTCCATGTTTGCATGCTTGTGCATGCCCCTCTGCTCTGTTTACTGGATCGCAAGGCTGCTTACTTCCTTGTAAGCTCCATGCCACTAAGCCTACATGGAAAATCACTCCACATAGGCTTTACTGAATTTCCCCCTAGAGTCTTTTGATTATGCAAAATTATGGGACCACTAAGGACGTAGAAGAAAATGAAAAGTAGAACCTGACGCTTGAATTCTTTCAGGAACAAAGGGTAAAGTTATGGAAACGACTCAGGTATGCCAACAAACAGAGGAGATTTAGGAAATGTACCCACCAATATTTTATATGCTGCCTAAAATGTTTAAATGTTTCTATCAGATAATCTAACATGGTGGAGTGTTCATCTGTTAGCCTATGAAACTGCAGACATATTTTTCTTGGACAGTTGTAATTTATTTGGCTTTAAGCATGAATTAAGGGATATTTATGATTTGGTGTTACCTTATAGGGAGGAACAGACTGCCCCTGCATTTCTGTTGACATATTTAATTGTTGGAAAGGGAAAAGGGCAACTACAAAATGATTATTCTTGATGTTATCTGATAAAAAATGATATAAAGGAATGGAAGGCCTTTGTTCCCCTGATAGAAAATACGTTAAGAAAATTTTGTGGGGGGATTTAATAAATTGAGATAGGAATGGTTCTTGAGGATTCCAAGCAAAGCAGAGAGAAGACTTAATAAATTTATGCCATTGATTTTACTATTACAAGAGGATGACAAAAATGAAATGGGTAGTTGAAGGAACTACATTTCCAATTTTCTCTCTGGCTTCCTTTTCTTTTTTAAATGATGGGTTGGTTCCTCTCTATTATTTACTAGTAAAACTTTATATACTTTCTAAGTTTTGGAATAATAATTAACTGTGACATTATTCATAACAGAAATGTGATTATGTTCAGAATCCCAGGTAGTTAGTAATGCTAAAGTATATTTAAGTAAAGGAAATACATGTTTTTGTTTGTTTGTTTTAATGAAGATCTAGATGCAGGGTGTAAGTTTTCAGGTTATATACTTGTTTAACGTCATATTATCACACTTATTAGATCTTTTGATTTTTCTGTTATACTAATGTCACACAAAAGACTCTTAAGTGGTTCATTTTGATAAGAAAAACTAGGAAACCTTAAACTTGTTCCAGATCGTACATATTCTGAATGGTTGTAGTGATGTTTTGCTTATTGCTTACATATGATCAGTTCAAATTTTATGTTTCAAAAAAGTATGAAGAAAATGGAAAGTAACCCAAGAAGCAGAGGTAAGTGTGAAGGTAATCATCAAAGATTTTGTAATTAAGACATAGATGAAGGAGTAGATTAAGAAAAAATGTGAAAGACCTGAAAAAATGGGTTAGATACTACGATAGTGTGAGATGAGGTGAAAATAGTGCTAGCGCCTGAACTCCTAACCTGGCTGATAACTAGGATGAAAGAAAGAAAGGGGAGGTTGAGAACACATCAGGATAGACTGAACAGTTGAACAATATTTATAAGTTTAAAGAGAATAGAGTCTGAAGAAGTGAAAGAATTGAATGTAAGGATTTATGAGATATTAGAGGAGAAAGACTGCAAACTCTGCAATACTAGAAACACGTACCATACTCCCCTCCAAGTCCTTGCACTCTGTGGAAATGTGCAAGAACATACTGTACAAATTATTTCAGCAAGTTACACGGAGAAGAAAAGGAATGGGGGGGGGGGCTAAAAAGACCTGGATGTCTTTAAAAAATTAAAAAGTTACATGAGTCTAAAAGGACAGACATGCAAAAGGAAAAGGTTTGGAGCTATTTAACAAGCAAAGAAAGGTAGAAGAAGGTATAGATAATTCAAAGAAAGTTACATCATCAGGAAACTTTGGGAATATGTATGGAAGATAAACTGTTAGAAAAGCATGATGCCCCCTTGTAACTTTCAATACTACGTGGAAATCTATATAGACAATTTGATTATTCCATATCCACTATTGCAAGGAAGTCCTTCTTCACTGCACACTTCATATCTATAGGTATGGAGTTTAAGTCCAAGAAAGTAATCATTCCACGGTACTTAGCTCTCGTTAAGCCAATCACTGAGCATAATGCCCCTTTCTGCATGTACCTGCCCAAACACGTATCATAACAGGAAAGACTTAAATACTTTATCACTAACAAAAAAAGATCAAGGATCAAATTAATAATAATAAAAAATCTATAAAAAGATCAAGGATCAAATTAATAATAATAAAAAATCTATAAAAAGATCAAGGATCAAATTAATAATAATTAATAAAAACATCTATAAAAATATCATGGATCAAATTAATAATAATAAAAAATCTATAAAAAGTTCAATGATCAAATTAATAATAATAAACAATCTATAAAAAGATCAAGGTCAAATTAATAATAATTAATAAACAATCTATAAAAAGATCAAGGATCAAATTAATAATAATTAAACAATCTAAAAAAAGATCAAGGATCAAATTCATAATAATTAATAAACAATCTATAAAAAGATCAAGGATTAAATTAATAATAATTAATAAACAATCTATAAAAAGATCAAGGATCAAATTAATAATAATTAATAAAAAATCTATACAGACCATCTCAAAGCCTTGTCCCTCTTCTCAGTATCACACCAGCTGCTATGAGATGGCCCCCACCTTAAGTATAGATCCTCAATAGACCTTATCTTTTCTGATCCATTAGACATTCACAACATCAATAGTAGCATGAACACCCATTCAAGAGATCTCAATCTTGTTTGCAAAATAAATAGAAGATATTGGATGGATGGGTTTATATCGCAGAGAATACTACGTCTATGGAACCATCTTCCACTCCTTATAATGTAAACTACTTCTCTTACTCTATTCAAATGAAATTTGGATGAATGGATTGAAAACAACAAATTTGCCCTCAGTTTTGCATTTATGTGCTTTATGGATAAGGGCTACAAGTAAATGTCCCAACACAGCGTTGTTCTGTCCACTTCTGGGTTAATCATACACAAAACAGGTCTGCTTCAGAATATTGAAGTCCCAGATCAGCAAAACCCATTTCATCGACAAGACAATACAGAATCTACACTTACTTAAAACCTTAAACCAGTGAAAACGTTCACCGGGAAAGAAATTACTTGGCCACCCTGGAGGTATCTGCCTCTTTCCCCACTATAGTGCAATCTCAGAGTAGGTATATATAGTTGGGGGGATGATGTGGTGAAGCCCCCACTTTGGTGGGTTTTAATCTCTTTGTTGTGTGTATGTTGTCCTGGTGGTCAAGTGGTTACTTTTCTGATGAACGTTTTGGCTGGTTTAAGGTTTTGCTTAAGTGAAGATTTGATATTGTCGACTCAATGAAACGGGTTTCACTAATATGAGACTTTGATATTGTGAAGTAGACCCCCACAAAACATAACTGACATGAGAATGTAAGGTTAGGCTTCCTAAGATCCTCACAGATAAATAGCCTGGTAAGCACTCATGAACCTATAAAATTCTAGGGATGTAGAAGAAGGGAGAGTAATTCCTAACAATGTAAAAGAAGGTTATTTTAATTTAGTAGAGTAATAATTTTAGTGAAGGAAATTTCAGCAAGAAGAAGCACCATTGGCAATGTATTTAATCAAATAGTCAAGGCATAAGCCCTTTTTCATTAGTGACCCCATCATCAGCGAGATTGTAAAGAATCTATATTAAGTACAAAATACAGCTGCAGGTACCAGAAGGAAAATCAATAATATTACAGACATACACTGAGTAGCATTCATTATCCACTATGGCATGGTAAAGAAAGAGGGGTTGCTGTCAGTATTGAGGTGCTTGTCAAAATCCCAAGGACTGCAACTGTGCTCGTGAGAATAGTGAAATAGAAAGTATAT
Source organism: Protopterus annectens (assembly GCF_019279795.1). Classification (NCBI taxonomy): domain Eukaryota; kingdom Metazoa; phylum Chordata; order Ceratodontiformes; family Protopteridae; genus Protopterus; species Protopterus annectens. Next base: position 130,093,563 of record NC_056746.1, on the reverse strand, counting down.
GTGTGGGAAGTCTGAGCATGTCGTTTCATGGAGTATTCAACCTACACCAAGGTGAAGAAATCTGAACATCAGTATATATATATATATATATGTGTGTGTGTGTGTGTGTGTGTGTGTGTGTGTATATATCAGGGGGTGCCTGGGGTTGGGCAAGGCATCCCACCAAAGGTGATATGGAGGTGCTTCTGCTTAAAAGGTAAAACACCAAGTATGAGGATTCATTGTTTTTTTAATAGCATTTATTTTTTTTATAGTGTCATGACTTGCTTCATTGGGTTTAACACTTCTGATTGGGGACCCCTGTACCTTATACCTATGAAGCAGTAAAGATGCATTTGTATACTGATCCCTTATGAAAATATTTTAAGTTGAATTTGAAGATTTTATGGGTAAGATAACTTCTTACAGCATTCCACACTTTGGAAACAAATATGGAGAAGGCCCAGGCCCAGCATTCAAATGATTGGCATGGCCTTGCCATTATAAAATAAGGGAAATTAGAATTTGCACAATGAATGTGTAATGTAGTTAAGGTTTACAGAAGTAGCTAATATAGGAAAGTGTTTCATATTCAATGCCCTGCAGATTTTACACCATTTCAAAGGAGTGGTCATCTATATAATGAGGAGCCACTTAGCTTTATCCATAGTAAAGCACCAATGTTGTAGTCAAGCATCATTGAGCATGAATATCCATATTTTATTCACTTCCTGTTGTAGTCTTTGGAAATTACAGAGATGTCTTGCAGATAAAACTATTAGGGGTCTACTTCAAATGAACGAAATACCACTTACATGAAAATGACATCGCTGAGATGAAATGTCCGAAACCTGAGTTTAACAAACAACCATGTTGCCGAAACTTTTCCCACAGTAAGTATCTAGTTGACCAACATCTAACAAATAAATAAACAGCACTATCTCAAACCCACCCTTGTGGGGGGCTACACCCACACACTCCACCTAACGAAATATATTAGCTTCGGGATCACACTACAGTGCAGAAAAGGGCAAATTTCCCCATGTTGGTCAACTCAATACTTATCATGGGAAAGGTTTCGGCAATGTGATCATTCATTAAACTCAGGTTTTGGAGAGCTTGTCTTGGCGATGTTGTCTTCAGGAAGTGGTATTTCATTCATTTGAAGTACACCCACTGTCATATAATATTCGTGGAAACTAATACCCATTTACACAGTGATGTCTGTGCTTTTTTAGTCAGCAGAGGATCAGGTTTGGTTCTCAATGTATTATTTATTTTGGAGAGAACATTATCAATATGTAGAGAAAAAGATGAATCATGCCATACATCTGTATATTTACTGATGGAATTCAAAAGAATATTGCTTAAACAAGAATATTAGAGCACTGGGTTCTGATGCATCAGCATAGTAAGGGACATGAAGGACCATAAAAGTGGAGAATAGAAAATATAGGTTGTGATTATTAGCTGAATGGCAGATTAGGAAGAAGATGAAAGATGGAGTATTCTGCTTGTTTAGAGATTAATTGATGAGCTGGGGGACTATCTAGTCACTAAGATAATTAGGAAAGAAGAAAATGCAGAAAGGAATGATTAAGGACAGATGTGAGCATGAAATAGTTGAGGATATTGATACCTAAATAAGGGTGCAATTAAATATAAATTACTCCCCTGGGTCTGAATCACAGTGCCGGTGATGTTTTGACTGCCACTTTAAACTTCAGATAGCAGATAAATCATTTTCAAAATTTAATTTTGCAGAGGGTAACAGTTGGAGGAAATATGGTGAGTTGAAAGTAATGTAGTGCATATTATGTAAAAGTGTGAAAATAAAAGGTTATACTAGAAAAGGGTAGGAATGTAAATGGATAGCGAGATAGGTGAAATTTTTCCACTTGTAAAATATTTGTGCCTTTTTATATTTTGAAGGAAGATGTAGAGATAACAGAATAATGTTTTTGATTTAAATGTATCATTTACTAGTTATTAAAAAGACAATCCTTGGGATTCAGAAAGCCTAAGCATGATTCAGATGCCTCATTTCATAAGGGTTCTGCATCATGTTAAGCATTTCCAATTCTGATACAGTTTTACTACTGCGATTTTCGACTCACATGGGAGGACCTTAGCCTAGGCAGTAGTATCACGAATGAAACTGCATGCTAATGCAGCAGTCTGGGGAAGACACTAGTTATTGATGTGATTTCCCTGAAACAATTTGCAGAAACTGCTTCAATTGGCTATCTGGCTGGGTAAAATGTTATCCTGGGAGGAAAGGGGAACCTCATCAAAAGATGGTGGTCATCCATTTGTTCCTATGGGAGTACTCCCTGTGAAGGTAAGCATAGCTGAGCCATGGGAAGGGGATGTGTTAGCATCTGTATGTTTGTGGAAGTATGTGAATTGTCAGAGGGTGCAATGAATGAGGCAGAATGAATGCATGTCTGTGTGCATATGTGTACACATGCATGAACATGTACATGTGTGCACAAATTCTTGGCTCCTACATCCCTGAGTAGTTATGGTGCAAAAGAAGAAATTGATTATAGCAGCATCACATAAGTCATGTTCTTTGGTTATAACCTGTGGTTCTTGCTTTGTTGTCCGTTGACAGTGTGTTTATTATTTGCTTGTGAATACAGTGGATAACATGAAGTCTGTGAATTTAGTGTCACTGTTCTAACTCTGAATACTTTTTTATTTTTCCTCATTCTTTACAGTAATGTGGGTATGAAATGCACTGTGTTGAGATACAACAGAGTCTGTCTGACCCTCGGTGCAGATGAGTAAGGCACCTTACTCATCTGCACTGAGGGTCAGACAGACCTGTAGGGTATTACTTCATGTAGTGCATGGTTTGAATCCCTCATCATTCGTTTGTTTGCTGTGTGACTCTAGCCAACTTACTTTGCCAGAATGTGCTTCTCAGCTGCCCCAGAAAAGGGATATTTGTGTCCAATAGGCTGTCCTAGGATGTTAGCAAATGTGTTACACATTGTCTCATAAATCTCTTCAGCTTTAATTTAGCCATTAATTAATGCTTCATTATATGCTGTTGACTATAAATCCTACTACAAATCTTGTTTAACCTCTTGCCAGATGCACTTTTAGTAAATGTGTATTCAATGAAACAGAAGTCCGCTGTTGCTCACAATAAGTCTGATTTCTGTGTGAGTTTTTTTGTTTTGTTTAGCAAATGGCTCTCAATGATTTTGCTGTAAATTTTGAAATAAAAGTAGTAAATTAAATCAAAATCTCTGCAATCATTGTAAAAGCGAGAAAAATAGTATGTACACTGATAACTTTGAAAGTCTTTTATGGTAACTAGAGAAAGACAGCAAAGTATTGGGATTGTAGTATGGCTTGCATAGGGGCTCATCTATTTCCTTTTATAGGGTCCTATTTGACCATGACTGAGCTATTAGGAGCACTGCTACATCTTGTTACAAAAAGCAAGCTGGCTACCAAGAATGGACAGAGTAACTAGTTAATAGTGGCTATGATTTCAAAACAAAGTTGCTCAACCTGAAAATTGCCCATGTGGATCAGTATTTGAATCTGGTTAATAAATAAATAAATAAATAGACCGTTTACATCTTGAGCACTATGCCCTGTATGCCCCCACACTAAAAATGAGTTTAAATACATACCCTGTCTGATCTTTTCATAAAGTAGTTCTGGCTCTGAAAACAATTTGTTTAGCCATGCAGTTGGATTGTGAACATTTGGGAACTATTTGTAACATATGCTAAGAAATCAGGCAAAAAATATACATGTTTAATTCCATCATTATTACATACCCAGCCTTGGTTGCCAAATATATATTTTAAAAATAATACAGAAAAGTTTCAGCATCATCTCATTCTAATATTGTAGTTTTAGACTGGAGTTATATTTCTGTTAAGAATCTGATGGACTTTTATTCGGTTTACCTTTGACTGTTCGATGGCAACATCTTCAAAACTGTTGGCATGAACTGCAAACTGCGAAATTCCGAAACCGTGAAAACCGAAGTGCCGAATTCCAAAATCTTGCCCCCTTTTTGACCCATTAGAAAATGAACCAAGGTAAACGGAAAGAACAAATCCACTTTGCGATATTATTGTATTCTCTTAACGCAACTTTTATTAACAAACAAAGAAACGTTTTCGCTACAAACCCAGTTGTAGCTTCCTCAGAGTACACATAAAACAATGAGCAATTGGTTTTAAAACATAAAAGAGCGCCAAATTGTGAAGCGCTTAACTTTTCTAAAAGGTATAGTGCATTCAAAAATAAAAACACAATGTATGCTCCCATTTAATTACAAATATATGTAGAATTCCGTCCTAAAAAGTCCGGAGTGTTTAAAAAATTTTCAAATGTCAACATTGTACAAGTGGAACAACTATCTAATTAAAATCATGATAAAAGTAGCAATTTACTATGAAAACCAGCTCCGTGTTGCAAACCAACTCCGTGCTGCAAACCAAGTGGTTGATTCCGTTTTTTACAAAGAGAATAAGACTCTAGTCAACAGTTTATATTGTCCATAATATTAAACTGAAAGACCGATCTGCGGAAAGAGCTAGTGAAAGAGTTTAAATTATGTATGCCAAAATGAATACCTGTCCCATCAGAAGTCAGTAGTTAATTCCAAAAATTGCAGACTTCTATTAGATTGATTCACTAGTTAATCGTGTTAGGCAAAAAAACTCTAGTATTTGTCGTGAACAGCCTTTTCAAACCAAATGAAATGTGCTCCTTGTATAGGGAGGTGTGTTCGTGTTGAAAACCAAGTTGTTTAGAAGTATTTATTAAAGGTAGACTATATGTGAAAAACTCGCCAAAAGGGGCGAAGCCTGGATTCTCCAAGTGGAAGAAGAAAATGATGTACTGCTGCAGTGTAATAAATTCAAGGGTAGGGCTCAAGAAATAATATGTACAAGATGTAATGACAAATAGTATGCCTACATGCCAACCCTAAGCATGAAGTGTAGTAATGGGTTAAGCAGGAACATAGGTGACTAGCCTAGTAGGTAGCTGATGCTGAAGCCCTACTAGGTACCCTGTCTGCTCATGAAATGCACAAATGAAATAAATGTAATGTGCATATATGTGTACCAGAAAAAATGTGTACCAAATATCAGGTCGAAGAAAAGATTAGATTGTAAGAATTGTAATCAAGGGACTCAAGGTAATGTCGTGGCTATCTTAAATAACTCTTGAGTTTAAGTAAGCTTGAGATGTTGCAGTTCTCATTCAGACCTGGTGGTTGGAATGCATTCAGTTTTATGACCCATGGTAAAAAGAAGTTATGTACCTACCATAACGTTCCATGTTAGTTGTCTTCATCTTGCCTTCTTTCTTGCTGGTTGGGATCGGGGCCGATCCTTGGCTCCAACTCGGCCATCTTCAATAGCTTGAGAGCTGTTTACTGGCTCGAGGCTACCCCTTATCCCATAATGCCTAGCGATAGCTACCCAGATCTCATTTGAAATAGCTAACTCCAGACATAATAAGAGAATAAGCCAGTCAAAAGAACTGGTTGTCTTATACCTCCCATATCCTCTAAATCAATAGAGGGAAACAAAGAATACTCAGCCAGTGAAAAGGGACTCCTCTCAATCCACTAGGACTGGGGGACAGAGGGCGGGAAGCAAGAAAGAAGGCGAGATGAAGACAACTAACATGGAACGTTATGGTAGGTACATGACTTCTTTATGTTAAGCTGTCTATCTCGCCTTCATTTTTGCTGGTTAGGACAGCGTCCCTAGCACCTAGTATCCTGGGTGGCTCAGTGGAACAGACTCGTCAGAACAGTGGAACCAAAATCAGCTCTGCTCCAGGAGACCATATCCACCTTATAATGAAAAATAAAGGTATGAGGATTTGCCTACATAGCAGCTGCACATATGGAATCCATGGGCAATCTAGACTGAAAAGCTACAGAGGTGGCTGATGCCCTAGTAGAATGACCTTTCAGTTTAAATGGTAATTCCTTATCCTGTAACTGATAAATGAAATAGTATGGAATAGCCATCTAGATAAAGTCACCTTGGAAACTGGGAGACCTTGTTTGTTTAAGGCATAAGACAGACACAATTGGTCTGATTTTCTTATTTATTTAGTTCTATGAAGGTAAAAATGCAATTGCCTGTGCACGTCCAATTGGTGAAGTTTGTACTCTGCCTTGTTGCTATGACTGGGGAAGAAAACAGGGAGATCTATAGATTGATTTAAATTATGTTCAGAGCAGACCTTGGGAAGAAATGAAGGATTTGACCTCAGAGAAACTCTATCCCTATGAAAAAACAGATAAGGGGGATGGACACATAGTGCCTGTAGTTCTGAGACTCATCTGGCTGAAGTAATAGCAACCAGAAAGAGTGTTTTCCAAGAGAGACATTTGATGGAGCATGATGCCGCTGGTTCAAAAGGAGGCAGAATTAAGGATGTTAGAACTAGATTAAGGTCCCAGGGAGGAGGGGGGGGGGTCTCTCACTGGAGGTCTAAGAAGAGATGTCCATCTCAAAAAGGCTTTACAGAGCTTATGAGACATGATGCTTGAATTCTGTAACCCGATGTGAAAATTAGAAATGGCTGCTAATTGCACCCTAATGGTAGTGGAAGCAGCTCCAGAGTGAAAAAGTTGTGCTAGGAACTCTAGGATCACATGGACTGGGGCTGAGAAGGGATCCACATTCCTGGACTCAGCCCAATAAGAAAAACGTTTCCATTTGCTAGCATAAATAGTCCTGGTGGTGGACTTATGTGAGGAAACGATAATCTCACGGACTGCTGTGGAAATGCTAGGGAGCCTGGCTAGGGTTGGAAGTGGAGCAAGCAAGCTGTGAGTTGGAGAGTCTGAAGGGACTGATGCAACCTGCCTGATTGATGAACCAGTAGATCTGGAATTGGGTCCAGAGTCCAGGGCTGATCGAGAAGATAGAGGTGTAGGAACAGAAACCAAATCTGTCGAGGCCAGTAGGGGGCAATGAGGATCATTTTGTAACCCAACGACTTTGCTTTCCTTATGAGTCTTGGTATAAGAGGAAAGGGTGGAAAGGCATAAAGGAGTCCCTGAGGTCAAACGTGGACTAGAGCGTCCCTGGGTAGGTGACCTGGAAGTGGAAGAAGGGAGAAGTAGATGCTGCATTTGCTGTTGAATGAGGTGTCAAAAAGATTGCAGGAAGGCAGTTCCCATTTGCGGAAGATAAGGTCCGCAAATTCCTGATTCAGAGACCACTCTTGAGGCATGAGGATAGCTCTGCTGAGCCTGTCCGCTATGACGTTGGATCTCCCAGGGATGTGCATGGCAATTAGAAAATGTTGGGAGGAAATCACCTACTGCCACAGTCTGAGTGCTTCTCAACACAAGGGGTAAGATTTGGTCCCGCCCTGTTTGCTGATGTACTACACTACTGACATATTGTCTGTTTGGATTGCAATGGTCCCGGAAGGGAGTCTTGAAGGGCTTGCAATGCTAAGAACATGGCTTTCATCTCTAGGACACTTATGTGCAGATGGTACTCGTGAGCTTGCCAAGTGCCTTGGACTGTTCTGCCCAGATAATGCCTCCCACCCTATCAGGGAGGCATCTGTGGTCACTGTGGCTACCGGTGGGGGTTGAATGAAGGGTCTGCCCTGAGTCACTAGTGGGGAGACCATCCACCAGGAAAGGTCCTTTTGCATGCTTCTATAATCAGGATCATGTGAGACATGGGTAGCTCATGGAAAGACCACTGTGTGAAATGAAGCCACTGAAGAATCCTCATATGGAAGTGCGCCAATGGAAGAAGGAGGATGGCAGCTGCTATGGAGCCCAGAGTTTGAAGGAAATATTTAACTTGTATCCTCTTGCTCTGCATTAGAACTTGCACTTGTTGATGAATAGTGGACACTCTTTCCAGTGGTAACCATGCGAACATTTCCTTTGTGTTTAATTCTGCTTCTATGTAAGTGATAGACTGAGAAGGCAACAAGGCAGATTTTTCAAAATTTATGGTAATACCTAGCTGGGTGCAAAAAGTGATTGTATAATCCCGTGCTTGTAGAAGTTGATGCCTGGTGGCAGCAGTGAGGAGCCAGTCGTCTAGATATGGAAACACCTGGAATCCTTGACATCTCAGGTGAGCCGTGACCACTGCCATACACTTGGTGAATACCCTGGGGGCTGTGGTGAGACCAAAGGGCAGAGCTCTGAACTGGTAATGACTGGACCCCACCCAAAAGTGAAGAAATCTCCTGGAGTGTCTGTCCATCTTGATATGGTAGTACGCATCCTGAAGATCTATTGAGCACATCCAATTGTCCTGACCCAGAAAGGGTAGAATAGACTGTAGCGTGAACATCCAAAACTTTGCTCTTTGTACAGATCTGTTTAATCTGCTGAGATCCAGAATGGATCTCCAGTCTCCTGTCTTTTTTGGTATCAAAAAGAACCTTGAGTAAATTCCAGATCTGAGCTGGTCTGCGGGGACCTCTTGGATGGCTCTGTTTCTTAGTTTTGAAACTTCTATAACTGTGTGCGCCCTCAGATTGGGTGGAACATCTGGAAGGGCCTTTTTTGATTGTAGGGGGCTTTGAAGAAAGGGAATTCTGTAACCTCCAGATATAATGGATAGTACCCATCTGTCTTTTGTTAATTTTTGCCATGCTCTTGGGTACAGTGAAAGTCTTCCCCCGCCTGCCTCCAGAGGTGAGCAGCCAGGCAACCCTTCAGGGATGTTGGAAGGGCTTGTCAGAGAAGGATTCTCTGTTGCCGTGGCACTGCGGACCCCCTTTGTCATGAGGGCAGCATCTATTATTGTTATTTCCCCCTCTGCCTCTGGTGGAAAAATCACAACTTGTGTCAGGCAAAGCTCCCTGAGATTTGTGGAACCACATCTTCCCACTCCTCTGACCCTTGGCGAAGGGTCTTGAGGGAGTGGAAAAATGGACTCCCATGGCAGAGAGAGTCTTGCCTTCTTGCTCACACCTAGTCAAAGTGTCTTTCACCTGTGGCCCAAAGAGAAAGGAGCCATCAAAGGGGATGTTGGTGAAGGACGCTTGAAAGGATTCCACAAAATTACACAGCCGCATCAAAGCATGCCTCCTGAGGGCCACAGCAGTGTCCGGGGCTCTACTCGCTCCATCGGCAGCATAGGAAACGAGCCTCATGGAGGAGTTGACTATGGAATTAAGAGTCACTAGCTGGGAAGTTACTTTGGCTTGAACTCCCTCAGCTGTAGGATCTTGAAGGGTATCTCCTAGCTCTTTTAGGAGATCCCTCTGAAGATGAGTAAAGTGATATAAGTAGTTCAGAGACCTCATGGAGAAGGTCGCTGAAGCAAACATTCACTTTCCATATCTGTCCATCAGCCTAGACTCTTTGTTAGGAGGATGAACAGATGAAGAGGTCTCTGCCATCTCTTTTTTGGTGGCGGCTGCTACCACCATGGCATCAACGGGCACACCCTTGGAAAGAAACTGCTTATCCTGGGGAGCTGTAATGAACTTATTTGGTCTCCTCGGAGTTGGTTCTGCTGTGTCCGGAGCTGACCATGCCTTTTGAGCCACTACAGCCATAAGTGGATCGAAAGGAGGAGAAATTCAGGAGGTGGAAGGTCAGGAACCGAAAGCATCCAGGAATACGGACTCATCCTTGGTAGAGGCTAGGGGAGTCCAGTTCCCCCTCTGCCTAAGCATTTCAAGGATGTCCGTGAATGAAACATCTTCAGTGGGGGATCTCGGGGACCCTTCCAAATCATCTAAGTCCATATCAGAAATGACAGACTCCGGAGAGTCAATGTGCTTGCTCTTGCACTTCTTCTTCTGAGGGCACTCCTCTGAGAGATCAGGAGAGGCCTTAGAAGAAGAGGAAACACCCAATGGGGTGTCCTGGACCATCGGTTCCCTATGCTTGGGGTCTGGAGGAGGAACAGAGGTTGGCACAGACACTATAGGGAATGGAGCCGGTGGAGCTGGTAGTGGAGCTGACTCAGGGGACAGCATGACCTCAAAGGCACCCCCAACTCGAGGAAGAGAAAGCTCTGGTTCTGAAGAAACAGGAATCTTTCTCCATGCCAAGGGGGATGGCTCTGAGGCCAATGTTGTGCTGAAGCTCTGAGAGGGAAAACAGGGTCAGACAAGGGTCCAATTCCAGTCCCCCCCTCGGAGCCGATGAGGAAGCTTTGGTGACCAGATTCCTTGATCGAAGGAAGTATCGAGGTAATCAGAGCCGAGGTCGGAACCAACGGGGATATGGTGATCGGAGCCGATAGTTCCACTACCCAAACCCCAATGAACTCTGACTCCAAACTCATTGGAGTTGGAGGAGGAACATCAAGTGAATTGGACAGAGCTGATACCTGTTGAGGAGGGCTGGACAATAATTTAGCTAGTGCCTGCGACTTTAGCAACCTACTGACTACTCTCTCCATATCATGATCCGACAGCCTAGAGGACTGAGAGGAGTGAGAGGACCGGTGGCTACGCTCACTTTGAAGCACTGGAGACCGAGAAGCCAAATGCACCGACTCTAAGGAAGGGGACCTCAGCCTCTTGTGACTCCGCGACGGCTCTGAAACATCAGATGGAGCCGATGGGGAGGTTGTCTTGTCGGTGCCAGCTGGAACCAACTTAGAAGGTAAATTCAGCACAGAAGTCAGCTCCGAGGATGGAGCAGACGGCTTAGTAGATTTTGGTGATTTCACTGGCTGTGAACTCTTTGCCGGTGAATCCTGGGGTTTTAACAGACCCCTAAGAATTAGTTTCTTCTTACGCTCCTGCAGGACTCTTGGACTAAAAGCATGGCAAATAGAACAAGAGTCCTGCAGGTGAACAGCACCTAAACAGTAGACGCAACTAGTGTGCCTATCTGTCAGAGATATTTTCTGACAGCATGAGTCACGCTTTTTAAAACCAGAAACCTTAGCTTCCTTAGACATGCTGTACTAAAAAAAGGAGGACTAAGAAGTAACTACAGACAAAAAACACTACTACACTAGACAGACACACCAGTACTATGCTAACTACAATAATTAAAAGTCTTTTTTTTTTTTTAACAATAATAGAAAATAGAGAAAAGGAGAGCCTCTAAATTAAACGTCTAACCTAGGGATGGGGGAGGGTCAGGGAGAACTCTCTAACTTAAATGAGTTCTAACAAAAGAGAGAGACACAAGAAAAATAATTGCAACAAGTATAACTATTCTAAACAGAAAAGATACCAGAAACATTTAAATTTAGAAGGAAAGTTTACACAAAAAGTTAAATATACGAGCCTGAGCCAGAAAAATGACACTCGCAGCTGAAGTGACAAACAAGATCTGAGGAGCTATCGCTAGGAATTATGGGATAAGGGGTAACCTCAAACCAGTAAACAGCTCTCAAGCTATTGAAGATGGCCGAGTCGGAGCCAAGGATCGGCTCCCATCCTAACCAGCAAGAATGAAGGCGAGATAGACAACTCAACATCACTTGTTTCAGTGGTGGAGAGATCGGAAATCTCGAAAGTTGATATTTATTCAACATTTCAGGAAGTCAGCGCTTCAGTTTTCATGTAAACGGTTCGTGGATATACACATTCAACGAACGTGCTTTCACACATTCAAAGGTAAACCTTTTATTCAGCTATTTTACTGACTGATGCAAATGATAAATATGATAAAACATTTGTTATAGATTTCAATGCCACGTGACTATATATCACTTATCCACAATGATTATGCACATTTATTCCATTTGCCTGCTATTATTTGTGGATGAGGACATGGCTAGAACGGGTCATCGAGTCACCCCCATGCAGTTATCAGATAAATAAATTCATTATAAATGACATTATGCATAGTGATCCATTCACACTTTTTCTGAATCAATGTCATTTACAGAACTAGACTCCCTTCCTCAAACTCATAAAAATCAAATAATACACACATGCACACACACGCGTGAGCACGCACGCGTGCGCATACACACACACACACACACACACACACACACACACACACACACATGCACACACGACCGCACATACACACACACATATACACACACACACACACACACACACACACACACAAACACACACACACACACACACACACACACACACACACACTCACACACACACACACACACACACACACACACACACACACACACACATACACACACACACACAAAACACACACACACTTACATGTGCATTGTATGCTTAACATATATGAGTCTTTCTTCCCCTATAATTTCAGTTACCTACTGTTGGCCATCTTGACTATCCTGTTGTATTACAGTTCACCACCCATCATGACAGTCTAATAATTGTGACTACTTTTTCTGTAAGGAAATGTCTTATTTACTATGAATTTACTTTCATGCAGGCACATCCGCTATTTCCTTTGCTGTTATCTCTTCCTGTCTCCCTACGCAGCTTTTACTTTTCAGTGTCATCTTCATTTAAGGTTCCCCACACATATTGCATGTATCGCTCTTTGCCACATTCCTCTATCTATTCTTTGAGATATCATTAAATTATGTAAGATGTGCTTATCAGTTCACTGCTTCATTCCTTAACAAGCTTTATCAACCACCAATGCAGTGTATCTGAGAAGTTTATACTGTCTGTTACTTTTAGTTGTCAGTATTGCATGCAATTTTCCATACAGGATGTTAGCAAAGATCTAGTGTGTGGTTGATTTAGTTCAAGATCACTTCAATCACATCTGTCCCTCAAAATATGTATAGTCAAGCAACAGTTTTGCTATTAAAAACATAAATTAAAAGGAGTTGAAGATTAAATGCAGATGAAAAGAAGAGGCCAAGTAATATAAAAGGGGATGAAAAGTATGCTGGCATGCAGGCAGAAATCAAACCTTAGTTCAGGGAGGGAATTATGGTAGCCTAAGATGCTAAAATAGAATTTGAAAGGTGAAAATATAAAAATTATGGTAGATCTGGAAAGTAAAAAACAGAAAAAGGTGAAAAAAAGACAATGAATTAAGGCTAAAAGAACAGACATGGACATGGACATATACATATTAGGTGCCTGGAAAGGGAGAAAAGCACACAATTGCACTGTGCAAATTGTATGCTCTAATATATTATATATTCTTTTTACCTCTTTAATTATATATTTTTCACCTTTTTAATTTGTTTATTTGATTTGCAACAGCATGCACCTAAAAGTTATATTGTCTTGCAAATCATTTCCATTGAATCCCTTGAAGGAATAAATAGTTAATTCAAGGAGCATGAACTATATTTATTTTATGGATAATAATTTAGAATTTGTCCTGATTTTCACATGCTTCTGCTTTAATTCTGAAATTGTAAATGCAATGAAATTATTTTTAAAGTCTGTGGTTTTATAGTTATAATTAAGTCTTCAGATTAATGCCAGCCTGGGAAATGTTCTTGCTTTGCAAGAATTACAAGAATGTAATTATTAATAACTAATAATAATAAAGAGGAACTTTTTAAATGAGAAAATTTCACTTTCACTGGCTAACTTCAGAACTGCTCAATCAAAACAATATATAGCTGTAATAAAAACTGCTGATTGTTTCATTTACTGAACGCAGTTAGAATTGATAGGTAAAAGTTAGGTATTTGTGATGGTATAGACTTCATAGTTTAAATTACAACCTGAATTAATAGAATGAAAAAGGCTATCTGTATAGTTGAAATTTATAGTAAATAGCACCTCCAGAATAAATGGATTTGCAACATTATCGCAAAATATTTCTTTTCATCATACATGTGTTGCTTTTAATATTTATATTTATAATAGTTTGCAGTGACTTGCATGAGTATTGAAATATGTTTTGTTAATATCACCCCTGGAGTCAACATAATAAAAATAAATAAATAAAAACTGAACATTGTTAGCTTGTTTTCCCAATGAAAAATGTTAACATTATTTTTGTTTTAAAAACACCATGTAATCATGGAATCTGTTGTGTTATATTGATGAGGTCTTTACTTAAGGGACTAGTAAACCACTTACTTTAAACTGTTTCCATGACAAAGTGCCTCTTTTGCTGATTTCTTTCAATTAAAAGCACTGAAGTATTTATGGTCTTGTGAAATAACAAACCAGTCTCTTTAACCTCCATTATGAATTACCTAGAGAATCACCATGGTCAGATGTCTGTACTTAAAGCACTTTGTTAGTAATTACTTCATGCAAATTAAATATACTGTACTATACTGACCTTGCATAGCTGAATTTTAAATCTTTTTTCCTATGACAAAGCTGCTTCTTAAATCTGTGGTCCACTTCCCTGCTAAGGAAGTGAAGTGTTACTAAGAGGAAGAGTGCATGTAAACACATTTATATGGTAAACTATGAAAACTACTTATAAACCTTCATAATTTGGAAAACTATTCTGCGGTAATTTGGCAAACGTCAAGATGTCTTGACTATTGTATTGCTAGATATTCTTAACATCAATTCACATATTATTTAGCCTGTTTCTTTGTAAACAAATGCATTAGACTATGTTTATATCCAGCTTTTCGTATCACTTCTGAGGATTTTCCAGGCTACATAAAGCAATTGATATACTGTGATTCTATGAATGTTGAATTGTTAAGCAGTTTGTGAATGAAAGTTAAACAAGTACATGCATGTACACACACACACACACACACACACACACACACACACACACACACACACACACACACGAGACACACACACATGCACACGCACACATATTCACTACATACACTTGTGCAAATCATGAGAGAATAATGCATGTAGGTGTAAAAATCTATATTTAAAGTGACTGAAGTAAATGTTAGTATACTGATTAGATGTAACAAATATAGAGATAGCATCTGATTATAAAAAGATTAGTCTCTGCATACATTTACCATTAACATGCTGAAAATGCGCAACATGTAATTTCAGAAACTCACAAAAATTTTCAAATTAATGTCTTGAAGAATTATATTTTCTTGAAGGCAGGTTTCCAAGAGGCATGGGTCAGTCTACTGCACTATTGATATTTGTACTCATGGTACACAAATCCATAAATAAAAGAAATACCTGCAAGATGCTCAGATCCCTGAATAAAAAGGTTATTTCTGAGAAGTTTGAATCCATGAATAAAGCAGATATCTCCAAGATGCTTAAATCCAAGAATAAAATGGATATCCCTAAGATGCAGTCATAATACAGAACTGCAGGATTGGCTGTATAGCCATTTAGTTATAGACGTCACTATCACTGAGTTACAGTTTTTATTTTTAGATTATTTTTCCAACAACTCCCCACAGCATCTGTTGAGCCATCTGCTTTATTTCCCTCTTCATTCTCCTTTTCCTAACATTGAAAGTGAGTGAGAAGAAGAGGTGAGTGTCAGTGACTGAGGGCATTATCCTTTGGAAGTGTACAAGATGTCTGTATGATCCCACAGCTGCCCGGTGTTGACCAGCTAGTGTGGTGCAATATCTATTGTACATGACAGCAATGTTAGTGTGCAAATGTGTACACCTGCTGTGTCTGACATGAGTACCGTGTATTACTTGGCTATACTCAGACTTGCACCCCTACGCATATGGAGTTTACTTCTTGGCTTTCCTGCAAGTGTGCTCCCTCAGCTGAAAATAACCAACTGTCTGACCATGGTAAGGGTCAGATGACATTGCCACTCTCTTTCATCCCTCTCCTTAAAGCTCATTAGCTGCCCATGCCAATAATTTGATGTAGATTTCATGTTGTAGAGTTGGAGCATAATTCCTCTGCCCCATACAGCCTGTACATGTGTTTACAATTTAGGTTGTCTTTTCTTGACCAAAACGTGAAAAACTGACCTACAAGCGTGTCTTCTTTCCAAACTGGAATCCATCTATAACAAAGTTGCAATATTTGCTGCTAACCGTACTTCAGACACACCTCAATCTCCTACCCTGGTTAGAGTTCCCCACTAACTTATCTACTCAGAACCCCTTATGATTCATTCCATCTTAAACAAACTCTCTGCCTGTCCTTCTATCTCCCCACTTATCGCATGCTATACCCCTTCCAGAACTCTCAGAAGTTCCAGCCAACAACTGCTGGAAATGTACAAACCCAAAAAATCCATAGCCAAAACATCTATAGCTACATGCCCACCCTAGCCTGGAACAAACTCCCTTCTACATCAGAAACATAGCCCATGCACAGAAATTCAAAAAAGCATTGAAACAACATCTGCTTCAGACCCTGATCTGTCATTGTAGTAAACCTAACACAAACCACACTTCCTAATACCATCTCTCTCTCCCAACCTATCTGCCCTGCACTATCATTTTACTAGTTTCTACTCTACCTGCGTTATTATTCTCAATAATACTCTCAATATTCACATAGCTACTAACTCTTACTACAGTTCTCTCAGCTTCTAAACCTAGACAGCACTATGCTGTCTCCCATCCTACCTGCGTTGTCAAAACATAACTACTTCTCATAATTATTGTACATAATAACTTACCTAACTGTGAGCTACTAACACCAATTTGTACTCCTCTTCCATATGCTTGTGAGCTTTTGTGAATTTAATCTCATTCTATTTTTTTCACCATGCCTGTGAGTAATTTCCCTTTTCTTAAAGCTCAGTTGTGTTATATACTTACCCTGACACACTTTGTATACATTCCTTTTCTATGAACTATATGAATTGTAATTATGCATTTTTATTTCTTTGTGGAGCTTATGAATTGTACCTATGCAATTTTGTTTCTTCTGTGGAGCTTTTCTTCCCAGGCCTCTGCTGAAAAAGTGTACTAGCCCAGTTGGACTTTCCCGGTCAACAAATGTCAAATAAATAGATAAACAAATAAATAAAAATACCGCCGTATTTCCATTTATTCATAGTTTCCTGACTCTCATAACATGATATGTGCAGATATCTAGCTAACTATATTGCTAGATACATATACCAGAGGACACTCCAGTTCATCAGATACATTTCTTTTAACTTATACAAAGCAATCATACTTATTATGACACGGTCATTCGTGTTGATCTTCATGGACTGTGAAATACCATGCAAACTGATCTGCTAAATAATAATTCAAGCTTCAGAACAAAGTTAATGTTTTACTAGAACAGTCATTTACATTGCCTCAGAAACATAAGAATCAGAAACCTGAACTTCACTTGTGACATAAACAGAAAATGCTAAATAGACAAATATATGTCACGAAGGATGCCACCACTATGGAATAGGTGTCCCATCCGTGTAAAACAGAGTTCATCCTTGACAATTGGATGGGAAGTCATACATTTTCCCACTGTCTGGCCTCCATGTCCTTTATGAACAGATACTGTTAATAAGAAAAGTGTTATCCTAACTAATACCCCCCATAAACTTCCCTTAGTTACCTGCCTACAAACATGCCTCTCCCATATAGTTCCCCATGATATTTGGGATCCAAATGGATTTGGGATGCCAGCTATGCTTGTAACAGCCATAGTGGCCATTAGCCTAGTAACAACTCATGAACCTTTTTATTTTTTGAATTTGTTAACCGGGTAGAGCACAGATCATTTCTCATCAATTTCAGTCTTGGCTTGGGGACATCATCAAGGCAGTCTCTTGCCTCTAGTCTTGTTTGGAATTTTTCTGAACAGGGTATTAAAGTGCAGCAAATGTTTAGAGACTATCTGGTTTAGGAATGTGAGGGTTACATCTTTGTTGTCTGCAAATAATGCTATCCTCGTAGCCTCATTAACTAGGACATACAGCATGCACTGGAGTGATTTACTGCTAAATTCAAAGCTTTTCAGAAAAATTCAGCACCTCCAGTCAGAGATAATTTTTTCTAACAGAAAAGAATGGATTACTATCTGCAGATTAGTAGGAAAACAGCTCTATCAGATGGAGGAGTTCAAATATGCTAAGGTCTTACTTGTGGCGAAAGGTTGAGAGAATATGGAGATAGAGCACCTCATGGGTGCGGTGAACTCTAGAACTGAAGTGAAAATCTAATCATATAATGAAGTTTTATATAATGGTCATGAAATCTGGATAGTGACCAAAAGGATAACTTCATAGTTATGAATGGAAAAAATGAGGTTCCTTCTAAGGGTGGATGGGCTAACGTGTCCTCATGATGAAGAAGGATAAATTCCTTACTGTTTCCCAGATGACCTGTGTTTGATTAGTAACACAGACACTGGATGGGCCACAATGGGAAATTAGGTGTGAAGGTCCTATGTCGGCACACTCATTCTAGAGGGAGGGACATAGCCTAAAGGCTCAATTCAATATGCAGAATATGGGGCCTGTCCATGCTACATAAGTGATTATTTGCTCATTCAGGAGGCTGTACATGTACCCAAGCATGCATGCATCTCCTGAATGCAGAGATAATGGAATTGCCAAGGTTACTACAAGGTAATATGAGTTAGGGTACACTCTCTGGCATGCAGCATGATGTTACACCAGCATCATTGATTTCCTCAACAACCCCAGAATAGGGTTGTGTTGAGCTTAGGGAAGGTTAAGGTTAGTGTAGTATACCCAGTGAACAAGAAGTGGATCAGGGGGCAGCTAATGGTCAGCTGCAGAGGAGGAAAAAGGGCATTTGGAGGTCAGGAAGGATAACAGAATACAGATGTAACCACTGCTCCTCATTGTTGATAGGAGTCCGTTGTGGTGGTCTGGGGAACTTTTAATTATGTTCCCCAGATACAGCCAGTAGAAGGTGTACTAGGCATCCCCCAGTTAGAGGAGGTCTAGGACCAGATCATGAATATGCTGGGTGATCCCAAAAATGGAGGCTGTTGATAGGGCCAGAGAAATCTGGTCATCCATACTTAATCTGCTAGTAATTCAAAAACTCATGAGGACAAATAGTTCAGAAAATAAATGCATGGATGGATGGATGGATGGATGGATGGATGGATGTAATGCATTGCTTTCATTAATTCAGCATGTCTTACCAAAATGTCTACCTTTGTCTGGAGCCTTATCTTTCCAAGTCATCCTTGAGAAGAGTCCTATAAAAATGTTAGACCTACTCGTTTACCAAAAATGCACACAATAAATAACAAAACTAGTTTTTCTACAGTTTACCTTAATTTGTTTGAAGTGCACATCTGCAGATGTGCGAAAGAAAGTTCACAAAAAGTCCGTTTTGACGAACCATGTATGTTCAGAATTACACGTGAGCGAATGCCAGTGTGCATTCGCTCATTGTAATTATTTTTTTTGAGTGCAGGTCATACTACAGTGGGGGTCAGAACATGTACCCTTTCCCTGACTGTAGTGCAATCTTGGAGTTAGTATATTAAAGTAGTAGGGGGGTGTGGGGGACACAGCCCCCCATATGGAGGGTCCAGGGGGGCTTGTTCCCCTGCATATCGGTGTTTGGAGACATCTGGTGATGTCTTTTAAATGTCAGGGGGAGTGCACTGTTGTCATGGAGTTCGAAAATGGTCGATTTTCAAATTCCAAGAAATCATTTTCGAAATTTGTTTGCAGGCTTTTACTGTTTTTCGATATTTTAAGTCACACAGAAAGCCATTCGGTTATTTACCTTTCAAACAAATGAAGGTAAACCTTTTTCTACAGGTAGGAAGGTAAAAAGGTTTTCATTTCTGCATAAATTCTCAAATCCCACATATAGTGTTTACATAAATTCATTTAAATGGTCTTGTTGTCATTAAATATGATATGTTATAATATCTTAAAACAACAACCCACTTCCCTATGCTAAAAAGTGTTCACCTCCCTTGTGAATCAATCAGGCATCTCACTTTCACTTCTGCCATGAAATCGTGCATGAGTCTTTTTCTCTGACTAGGAATTTATATCTCATCAGGGAACTAGATATCAAACATTTCAGGCAAAAACTGGAATTTAACATCTATTACATTTTTTGTTTAACAGTAATAATTTCACATTTTACATTTACATTTGCTAAGTTTTCTTTTCAAATGGAGCTTCTGTTTGCCTAGCTACCTGACTGCTTAATTTCATTCAATTGTCCTAAGACATATTTAACACTGAAAATCAAGTAAGATGAAACCCAGTGATTTCTCTTAAAACAGAAATAGTCGTAAGAAATGCAAAGGGATAATCAGACTTCATGCTAAAAAAGCTGATTAAGAATCACTTGTTAGCAGACATAAATAGTCAGAAATTGTGTAAAACTGTAGGAGTATCACATTTAGTGACATTAATTTGCGGTTCGAGTTGTTCTTTCATTACATGTTTTTCTTGGCTGAGGTGTCATAAATTCAACATACTCTGAAGTTATTCTTAAAATATTTACAGATATTTTAGCAAGTAACACTGTCAAATACTGATATATGAGAAGCACGTGCTTCATTTTATTTAAAATAGTTGTGTTTAATCTATTCCTTTACTTCTGCATGTCCACACACTCTAAATAATTCAGAGAAAGACTAAGTGAAGAATAATGTTATATATTCTAGTTTATAAACACTTGCTTAGTAGTCTGATTGAGGCCTTGTCACATGTTTCGAGGCTGCCCCCTGGATTCACTATCCTTCCGTGCAGGACTAGCTTAGTCATGCACGGAAGCGGCCGTTTAGGAGCAGGACGGTAGCGCACCAAGCATATTAATGAAGGCACCTGCCTGAGCTCCTAAACTTACACGGAGCATGTACGAGTGCAGGGGACATGTCTGAGAGCAGAGCTCTCAGAATATACACACCCCTGCAATGAAGAATAGCAGAGTATTAATAAAAGAATGAGCAAAACCATTCATAGGTGTTCGCCCAGCAACATCCCCCACTTTTACAAGAGTAATAGTTATAACAGCAAATATAAAGATTTTTTTTTATGAAACAGATTAAATTTAACCATAGGTATGCGGGTTTGCCCATCACTTAGCTGCGGTTAATGCAGCTTAAATGGCACAAGAGGATAAAAAGCAAGATATATGCAAATAAACTAGTACAGCAGTAGTGCGGTGGGCAGAGCATTCACCTTATGAGCAATCATTCCCGGTTCAAGTCCCACTGCAGTGTATTCCATTTTCCATGTCAAATCACATTGTGACGAATATTTTTAGTTGCATAACCAACTAAATAACATATATTTGTGACCCGGAGTACTGCATTAAATGCAGATGTGAGGTGTCATTGTCATAATGTTGCAAAGTGCACAGATAATCACAGTACAGTATATGTACACAGGAATCAGGGATACAAGTGGAAGGTAAAATGTGTAATGAATAATAACTGCATAAAGTTTCCTAAGCCACCACCTTCCCAAGAACCACTACACATTACTATCTAAATTAGTGCAGTGTTAAGTGGGAATAAGAACTAGTAAGCAAATGTAAGCACTACAGTAATAAGCAGGAGTAAGCATATTTAAGCAGTAGTAAGCAAGTTTAAGCCCATTTGCGTGGGAGTAAGCAATGTGCACACAGGTTAAGCAATATTGAAGCTAATTCTCTATAAGCATATTTAACCAGAGGTTAGCATTGCATACCCTCACACAAACCCACGCAAAACCGCTTACAATTGCTTAAAAGTGCCTTAAGCACTCTGTAGGCATCATCCGCTGTTCTGGCCAGAAACAAAATAAACAGCCCTTGCAGGTCTTGACTCCAAGTCCCTGTACACCATAGTTATAGTAGTTAACCACTAAGCCATCACAGCAGTACAAAGGATTGAGGTATCACCTAACAGATCCTCACTATAGGGAATTCAAACTGAACATGTGAAAGGATTCCATATACAGCTTTATGTTGTATAATCTACTACATAACATAAATATGTGAACTGGAGTACTGCATTAAGCCCAGATGTGAGGTGTCATTGTAATAAAGTGTTGAGCTCCCTTAATAAACACAAGGACTTCATACAGTGTATGTACACATGAATCATGGATACTAAACACATATAACATGTAATGAATAATATATCAATGCCAGAAAGCAAATATAATGCAACTTAAATATTAAGCAACGCTAAGCATTGCACAGCCCAGCTTAGTAGGTGTAAGCAATGTGTAGGCCAGGTAACTCAGTCTGCCCATTGTATACCCCTTTAAGCAATGCCAACCTTAGGTAAGCAGGTTTGCCTATAGCTTAGCTTTTTCAAAACCATCCAATCATGGCAAAGTGCAGGAAATTGGCCCTATATAAACCCAACAGGCAGGAATACATCTCATAACTGGTTGTAACTTCCCCCTTGTAGGTAATTTTTCTGGAATAGGAGAGGGTGTGCACTTTTGGGAGCAGCGCTGGGGCATCCAGGAGTCCAGAGTCATGGCAGGACTCCTTGTGAAAGACTATGACCAGAGACTGCTGCAGGGCCAGTACCAGGGTTCCCAATATAAAGCAGAAGCCTGGGAAGATCTCGCCCGTGACCTCACCAGTGCCACTGGCATACCCCAAACCGGTGAGCAGGTCAGGCATCACTATGCAGACCTGAAGTGGCAAAAGGGAGATCTCTTGGATCAGTGAATCCAAGAGGCTAGGAGGACAGGGAAGGTCCCAGCTTTGTGTAAGTATCAGTCCACTACATGTTTAATAATTGCCAGCTCATGTATATTATGGATAGATATGGCTAAATATTCCTCTTATGTCCTTCACAGTGGCAAGTGAGTGGGCTATGAACCAGGATGCCCATGGATGTTGCTTGGAGCAGTTGCGACGTGAGGCAGGTTAGTAATACTCTCGCATGTACTGTCATAGGAATTAAATCTAAAAGTAGTAGTAAGTGAATTGCCTGTATAAAACCGGTATTGTTTAAGGCATGTACTGCATATACCAGAGAATATGGCAGGAATAGTCTCATATAGGTTGTATGTAAACAAAAGCATAATAGCCTGACAGTAAAGGTCTAACTGCTGGACTGCATGTGTTTACTCTGGTATCATATGGTAATGTAGACTTGCAATCAATTAATAGTACTGTTGTATTAAGCACTGTTACCCACACTGTGCAACATAAATAAAATGTGTAGGAATGTCTGCATATGACTGGTGTAATCCCAAGAGGTCATATATTACAACTGAGAGAGACATAGACAGAAAACAGTGAAAAAGTAGACAACAAAATCCAAACAGCACACTCAACTGAGATGTGAACTGTTGTATTTTTAGCACACACAGCCATGGTTCGAATCCAGGGAGTGGCAGTAGGCTGCATACAGAATCATACCCACAACTGTACAGATATGTCCAGAATGTCCAGTAAATTGGCCCATATCTGCTGCCTGTCACCCTGTCCCCCTGGGAAATCAGTGGGATGATCCAAGACATTTAAGCAGCAAACAAGAAATAGAACTGATTGTCACACATCTATAAGAACAAATCTGTCACTCTAGCAACTCCCCAAAATGCTATTTGAATAATAAGCCAAGTATGTCCCATCTACACCCCCATGTTGTCAAGCTGTAACCAGAGTGTCTACAGTAAAAGAGTGAGATGTATGTGCATAATACTAATGTGGAATCTGGGAATTTGTGTGGCGACATTCAAGTAGTGCTAACAAGCATTGCTCCCACAGTCTGTCACATACAAACACTGTGCCTAGAAATAAAAGATTGATACCCTGTACTGATACTGTTTACTCTGCTCTGAATAATAAGTTATCACTCATTACTATCACCCAAACTGTGCTACATATTATAACTGTCTAGGAAATCCTGTATGAGTGTTGTAATTCAATAAAGGTTTAAGAGGGCAATAGTCAGAATATGTCACGGTTCACCTGCATGTGGTCAAGACTGCTCAGAGTATGTGTAAAAAGAGATGGATAGGTATGTGCATAACATCAACCTGGAATCTGGGAGTATGTGTAGAAACAGTTAGTGCTAACAAACAATTCCTCCACAGGTATACTAGGTAAGATGTGTATACTGCAGGTAAAAACCAGTTCCTGTATATAGTTGTCGACAGCCATACCACTGTCCAAAGTAAGACAATAGGGTAGTATACTAATACTTGTAAGGTACAGATAGCAGCACTGACTAGGAAAGTAAAGCAAACTACAGGAATATACTAGTTGTTAATTCACATCTTTCTCGCCCCCCACCATATCTGCAACAATAAACTGAATACCCAACTCAACTGGTATGTGCTGACTTAACTGTAATGTTGGGACATATGTCCTATTATCCACACAACAAAGAAAAGGAAATAGACCAGTGAATACTAGCTCTTACTTACACCAAATGTTATTTTACTCTGTAAAGGCTGTTTGTGGCCGGGGTGCTAAGAGAATACATTCTGTGGCAATACATAACGTTTGGTGTAAGTAAGAGCTAGTATTCACTGGTCTATTTCCTTTTCTTTGTTGTGTGGATTTTGGGACTGTTCGAGTGGTACTACAACATATGTCCTATTGTTCGATAATTATTTAAATCTGTTTCTACACATGTGCTATGTTGAAATACTCCCACATTGGTAGCATGGTGCCATCAATGTACCTGCAAGCCGTTGTAATTACCACTGTGGTCCCATATATGCATGTGTTCTGTTTGCTATGCAACTGTTCCGTATCTGGTGTCTGGGTTAATAGGAATATCTATGCATGCTAATTATACCTAATCCTGGAATGCGTCGACAATTACTAACCCACATATGTTGCTAAAACATAAACACCATAGCACGTATGGGAATGCGGGTCCCAGCAGACCTACCTGTCGCACCTCAGCTGGCCATGGCACTGGGTGCCAGCACATCTGGGGCCCAACCCAGGACCTCCTTATCCATTAGTCCGGCACCACCTTCGGGTGGAACTGCCTCAGGGGGATGGGGCTCACCCCCCCCCCCGGGAGCAGGTGAGGACAGGAACCTGTCACCCATCACCAGGTCCGGGTTATGGTGCGTAGCGAGCTCAACCAGGAGTTTGGAGATCTGCTACACCAGTTCGAGAGCCACATGTCATGACTAGAGGGTCGGCCTGGCTCTCTGACCCAGCCCCCAGTACAGCCACCTTCGGGGCTGTGAAGGTGCAGTGATGACAGCCCATGGGTGGGGACCTCAGTCCCACTGTTTCCACTAGGGGGCTCATGGGCTTCCAATTTCCCAAAACCCCTCCCCATCAAAGTGTTTACCCCACATGTGTCATATACTGCCCCTGTATGCATCTTGTTTTTCTTGTCTGTTAACCTACCCAACCTACCTCCTCAAATATACCTACTATCCCTCCCCAAAAGTACACTATCACCTGAAAAAAAAAGGGAAATCTGTTCCCCCCAAAAAATCTCGACCCATACATAGCTGTCCATTTCGCACACATGTCCACTGGACACATGTAATCTAGTCTAACTGGCTTCACAACATATTTTTGTTGTCCTCACCCCTCACTCAGGGGGTTGAGTGTCCAAATCTATCCCCAAATTCAGTGTATATGCACACCTGTTGCTGTAGAAGAAATGGGCAGCTATGGACTTTCCCTACACCCTTCCTGCACATCCCTAGCTATTTTCCCGACTGTCTTTGCCTCTTTGTGCCCCTTTTTCACCACTTTCCTATCAACCCTTTTTTTTTTCTTTTAAAGAAATTAGCGCAGGGGTAAGCGAGAGTAAGCACTTTTAAGCAGTGGTAAGTGGGTTTAAGCCTGTTTGCATAGGGGTAAGCAATGCCTACACAGGTTAAGCAATTTTGAAGCTGAGTGTAAGAAACTATAACCGGAAGTTAGCAGTGCTTACCTCAGCACAAATCCACTTGCAACTGCCTTAATCACTCTGTATCCAGTGGCTCTTATTCTGCCCAGCAACAAAATAAACAGCAGCTGCAAGGCTCAAACCAGGACCCTGCAGACCATAGCCAAAGTAATTTATCACTAAGCCATGTCAGATATACATAACCCTGATGTTTTCATAAACATATCATCCAGCACAGTCATTCAACAGTACAGGAAATGTATTTATACATGCAGATGTATGTGTGTGTGTGTGTATATATATATATATATATATATACATATATATATATATATATATATATATATATATATATATATATACATATCTACATACATACATATATATATATATATATATATATATATATATATATATATATATATATATATATATATATATATACACACACACACACACATATATATATATATATATATATATATATATATATATATATATATATATATATGTATATATGCATAACAAATACATATATGACCACATGCACCGTTCATGGGGGTGAGGGGGCCCAAGCAACATATGTGTTATATGTATTGATACCCCCCCCCCAACAGCCAAACAGGTCTGCCCTGCAATACAATACCAACTGTTGCAAATCCCATAACCAGGACCTGACACAACATGGGCACAAGACGTTAACAGTAATCCATCCCACCTGTATGATGTCAGGCTGGTATTAATAACATATCATGCAGTACAGTCTGGCTACTATGCGGAATGTACAATGTGGAAACAATAAACATTCCTAAGATACATATACACAGACACATATATGTAGATACATATATATATATATATATATATATATATATATATATATATATATATATATATAGATACATATATAGATATATATATATATATATATATATATATATATATATATATATATATATATATATATATATATATATATATATATATATATATATATGTAACTACACATACACACACATAGATATGTATAGGAAGATGCATATTTAGAGGATGTACACCATACAGAACAGCCAGTATGCCTACAGTTGCCACTTTACCAACTGGACACTGTATGAGTCAACCATACAAAAGGCAATTGTTGCCTGCAACATATACCCACAGAGAGGTCAAAGAATATATAGTTTATAGCTTATAGTTTATAATACCACACACAGGTTTGCATACATGAAAAAGCTTTATTTGTGTACTATTACAGTTGTATATGCCATGTCATATAGCTGTTTAGACTCTGAAATACATATAAACAGACTAATGCAACTGTCAAACAGATAAATTAATACAGTATTCCAGAAAGCATTATATATGTTGATGTCCAGGCCAAGACCTTCAAGTAGTACAACAATAAAGACAGACTAGGCCATAGGATAACAATCAATCAACAGTAAGTAATGCAAATGTATAGTCCAGCAGCGTCTATCTACACTATGTACACAATCCCTAGGGGGTAAAGATCTCAGTTGACACAATGAGACGTATCTGTTACATAACAAGGCATAACTGAAACCATCACAATCACACTGGAAACGGAACAGTCTGTATGGCAAGAAGCAGTAGGCCTGCATTTACCCAAGGTGAATTGTATGATAATGTACATCCAGATACCTTAAGACAGCTTACCCCTGATACCCCTCACATGTTGTAACAGCCTAGGTTAGTTATGGTGCATCCTCCTCCATAAACTGACATACATGGCCGTATACCACTGTTACATACACTGGCCTCTGGACTGCATAAGGGCACACATGTATTTTGCAGATGAAGCCCACACATATATGGACCCAACACCACAATATGTGTGGGGGCCACAACAGCAGTGGAATGATGGCAGGAATGGCAGCATGACATACTCACAGGCCACTACATAACAATCCCTGACAGCATGTCATATGGACAAATCCTGGTATGTAGGTGGAGGACAGAGGTTGGAACACAGGCTCATATGTGAAATACTGTTGTCATACACTAATCAAGTCACTTTTGTTACAGGATAGTCTGCAACATACCCTTAGTCAGGAATATAAAGTCAGAAACACAAATGGATGTAGCCATGTACTGATAGCACTCAGCACACACACACAGCCAGTGATATATCTGACACAAGACCTGTGTGGTGGACAGGCAAAACATAACACACACACCTCTGGCCATCAAGTGGATAGGCACACTGTTGAGAGCTATGCAGACAGACTGCAGTACGTGTTAAACTAGTATGTACACACAAACCCTGTAACACTGGTGCTATACAATGCATACAACAACAGTACTCACACTCTCTGTTTGCAGTTCTGGAACCTCATACAAATATGTAGCTGGCCTGAGTGTGCAAATCTTCTTGTAAGAGGTATATTACCTGCTGTCTATAACACTGCTGCCCACACAGAGGAATGATGTCCACCATACAGAAAAGGTAAAGGGACCATGCCCACTTGATGTAGCGATTTATAGTAGCGGGTTGCCATGACAGTGGTAATTGGAGGTACTGCACAGCATGCTGCATGCAGGTAGCAAGTGAAGGACACTGATTGGTGCAGAGGTCATCACCTGATCATGTGCATCACCCACATAAGCCATGTGGAGAGAGAGAGAGAGAGAGAGATGCAGAGAAAGAAAGAGAAAGAGAAAACAAACAGAAAACATACAACAGATCTTGAGCCACAGCAACACCAAAAAAGACAACAAAAGAAGCAGGCTAAGGAGTGAAAAAAATTACCTCCTACAAGGATACTATCCACAACAGACCTGATCCCCACAACAGATATGTGAAGAATATATGCATGTAATTGACTGTAGTACTTGGTCCATAATACTGGGGTAGATGATGTGGAATGATATACATGTGCCATCAGGTGTTGCTGTTGTAATGATCTTCAGCTGAACAACTGCTATGGACATTAGAGTTTGTCCCTGTGGGTCCTGTGGGTAGTGAGCCATACCTGTCAACTGTGTAGAGCAGCAATGACTGACAAGATGTATGTCAATATATTGTGCAGTTTGTAATGGAAGAGATGTACATTACTGTGGCCAATAGCTGGTGTTGGAAGTAATGCCATAATGATGAACATGTGGGTTCCAGAGCCCACCATTTGTAGGACACTCAGGTTAACATGTATTGTAGCATGCTGAAATGCCATAGGTGTGTAATAGGGTTATCTGCAATCTGACACTATATGTACCCCCCTGTTAGGCTGTGTCCATATGTGGCACCTGTCTGTGGTGTAACAAGCCAGAACAGTGCAGCTGTGCATGAAGGTGTTTTGAGATTGTGGACCTGATGTCTGAATGTACTCCATATATAGGTATGTGTATGTGTACATCTATATATACATATACATATATATATATATATATATATATATATATATATATATATATATATATATATATATACAGATATATATCTATATATATCTATATATATATATATATATATATATATATATATATATATATATATATATATAACACATATATACAACATCATATATAACTACACACACACACACACACACACACACACATACATATATATATATATATATATATATATATATATATATATATATATATATATATATATATATATACATGTCTGGATATATACAAACACACACACACACACACACACACACACACACACACACACACACACACACACACACACACACATATATATATATATATATGTAAATACATGTCCCCTATATTACCACCACAGTGCTGCATGCTATGTGCAATGGAACAGCACACATAGCAATACACACAGATATATACAGCTGTAAATGTGTGCAACATGGATAGGTATGTCACATGTGAACCCCTTGTTGGGACCATATTGCCCTTGTCTGTGAAGTAGGGAATGGGAATATGGGGAAGTATGGCAGGTATATTTGTGGAGGTGGCCCAGGTTGGTAGATATAGAGGACAACCTACAGGGGTGGCATATGACACATGTGGTGGGTAAACACCCTGGATGGTGTGTGTGGTCTGCGATGTGGAAGCCCCATGGGCCCCCATATGGAAACAATGGGAACAAACCTCCCACCCACTGCTACTCACAATAGCAGTCCATGGCCCTGAAGGTGCCTGGCCTGGAGGCTGAGCAGGACGAGCATGTGGAACCTGTGAATGTTTTGTGGGTGTCTCAAGGTGATGTAGCACACCCCACATGTGTCTGTGGGGGCCTGCTATGGAACAAACCCTAGATCTAACATCGAGTGACAGGATCATGTCTGTGTGTGCCACTGGGGGGGACAACATCCCCTGAGGTGGTTCCACCTGAAGGTAGTGCTGGACCAGTACATGAGGAGTCCCCAGGGTGGGTCCCACATGTGATGTGGTCTGGTAACATGGCCAGATGTGGTTGGAGAGGTGGTTCTGCTGTCAAGTATTCCCTAAACATGCTATTGTGTCACTGTTATAGAACATATGTGGGTTGTAATAGTCTACACTATCTCGGAACATGTCCTACAGCATGCATAGATATCCCCATAGTACAGAATTTCAGATGTGCAGCAAATACATAGCAACCATACCACATGCATATATGGAACCATAGTGGCCCTGACAATGGCATGCAGGTGAATAGTCTGTAACAGGCCAGCAATGATAGTGTCCACACAGGGAACATGGCTATAAATGCATAGCATAAAGTGTGGTACAATACAATATATGTCCCACTGGTAGGTAAGCTGTAGCCATACCTATTGAGTTGTGTGAACAGTTTGTTGTCTCTGATATGGTGGGGGTGACAGAGATGTGTATTAAGAACTATGGTAACCTTGCTGTATGAGTCGCTCAGACCTGTTTCCATCTTTATGTCTTTCAGGCAAGATGTCACACGGACGCCTACCTGCTTATTCAGTGGCTGAAAATGACATAGTGCTGAACTATCTCATCCAGCACTACCCTGTCCTGTTTGGCCGGGCCACCCATGAGCAGCAGGAGTGGACCACCCTGTGGAATGACCTAGCCCACAGGGTCAATTATGTCAGACTGCATAACTGCAGTTATGAGCTAGTCCAGCATCATTGTTCTGACCTGCTTTGCAATGTCCGTCAGCATGTTGCTGCAGTCCAAGGGGATCACCTCACAACAGGGCAGGTGGTCATGCCATCCATTCCCCCCTGACACGTGTTGAGGAGCTCCTCGCCAGCCTCGTAGCACCTGCCCATCTGCAGAGCCAACAACTGCCAGACATCATTGTGGATGTGGGTGCACCCCACACACCGGCTGAGGAGCATGCTGGTAAGGCCACAGGGCACATCAGTAGACCATTGTTGCATATGCCGAGCATCTGCAAAAAGGCTGAAGGTGGGGAGGGGGTGTCAGCATGACACACCAGTGCACTGCAGCAGGTATCCTAAGGATGCTAAGAATGGCTGTATCTGCTCACAGTCATGTTTGGGAACTGTGGCAGACATAACCCTACCCCCACAGCAATAGTGACGACAGTGTGTGAACACCAAGGGATGTGCACATGAGTAGGCCTTGTAATCATGCAGATTTGGGGGGCGTGTGTAGGGCAGATTGACCATACACTGCCAAATGCAGATGGCCCATGCTAATATACTCCTGTCAGGAATAGTGACTGCTGTAGTACACATAATAGGTGCAACAAACCATTATGATAAGGGTGTGCACACATATGCACACACGAAGTGTATGCATTGAGGTCCTTAACCACACACATAACACATGTAGACACTGCATGCGAATGTACAGGACATATGTCACATATCAGGCTCATGTACTGTTAATATATGCAGTAATGTGGTCCCATAGCAGATCAAGGAAGGGTGGATCATATCAATGAGGGTGTGTACATTCCCCAGAGCCATGGTATGGTCTGACGGTTGTCAGTGTAATAGTATTGGATTGGTCATACATGATCCACTGATGTTGAGCTCTCTACATCAAACATCAGGCATTCAGAAATGACATCTGTCCACATATCATCCCAGGTATGTGTTGCTGAAAAACATAGGGGCAGTGAGCATTAGAGCTGATATATCTGACACAGTACTACACATTCAGCAGTGGGTTGTGCACCTGTGCGGTTTGGTACACAGTACATGACAGGGTGCAGAACAGGTGCACAGCAATATTGTGTACATGGGTGCAGTGGTATCCAGGGGAAGGGGCATCACCTACTAACACAGCCCATGCATCACGCACATGTATACTGCTGCTAACATGGATTGACAATAGCTAAACTGCATTCTGTTGTAGACCATATGTTATGCATGTTAACAGATAGGTAATGGGAGGACTGTGTGTACTATCTTTGTGCAACCTCACCTGTATGTGTGTGTGTGTGTGTGTGTGTGTGTGTGTGTGTGTGTGTGTGTGTGTGTGTGTGTGTGTGTGTGTGTGTGTGTGGTTATTTTGTCTGTAGGTTCACTCTGGTGAAGTGGAGGGAGGTTGATGCATGTAGGATGTGTGTGCGCATGTGTGTGTGTTTGTGTGGGTGTCCATGTATGCACATGTGTGATTGTGGGGTTGTTCATATGTCAGTACTTCCCTTTGGGATCGTGCAGTACACAGACATGGACTGACACATGACACACCAGGAATACTTGTCTGATATGTAATCACAGGACAGCTGATAATATAATAAGGTCTGCAGCATGGAACATGCATTGGGAGGGAAAGTAGACACCAGGTATTCCCTTAATATTGCATTCAGCAGAGAGGTGACTGACAACCAACGTATGCAGCACTAGAGATGCATTGGGGAATTACTAGACAACACTAGGGAGTGTATCCATATACTACACGTGTCACATGATAGGTTGATTGAGCAGCATATCTGGCATGTACTGAGCAATATTTACACATGACACTCCAGTGCATGACATTATGGAGTGAACATAGTAGCCCCTCACATATAGGGGCCATGCTCATGATGTCCAGACATACACAGTGTGAACACTGAAGGACAGCAGTGAGGCCATGTAAAACAACTCCATTCAGGTCAAGGAAGTAATGGACTAACAGGTCTTGTGTTGTGGTCACTTGTCTAGGTTTTTAGAGGAATGATATGTTGATGAGTGATATTAATGAGTGTATGTTACCAAGTGTGATGCAGGATGGGGAACATATGGGAATAAATGTGGGACTGTCTGTAAATTCATGGACAGGTATGTATTAAGGTAGAATGTGTGTGTGTGTGTGTGTGTGTGTGTGTGTGTGTGTGTGTGTGTGTGTGTGTGTGTGTGTGTGTTGAGTGTATTGTTTGTGTGTGTGTGTGTCTGTGTATATGTGTATACTGTTATGCAATGCTGTACAGGTCTTAAAGTGTGTTTCTTGTTTTCCCCCACAGGTGGCGAGGTACGTCAAGGTCCCTCCTGCATGCAATCTGACGTTGGTGTCCATACAGACACCGAAGATGATGATAGTACTGTCGAGGCACAGGTGGGGTTGTCAGGAGCTGAAACAGCACCATCATTTGACATCACCCTCTTAGCCACCCTGACACCCCACACAGTTTCAGTGCCGATACATACCCCATCGCCAGTGGCCATAGTGGAGGGACAGTTGGAGGTTGGTGGCAGTGCACAGGAGACAGTGGCATCCATGCCTACTGTATCTGCTCACAGCAGGCATAGCCAGATGTCCAGCAGGGCACCACATAGGCAGATGTTCCAGGGTGCTTGTGGTAGGGCCACTGGTTATCATGCTCCTGGCAGAAGCTCCACAACTGGTACTACCAGGCACATGTTTCAGGCTGTCATGGGGGAGCAGGCACATATGGAACTGTACACCAGACAGGGCCTGAGGCTGCAGAGGGCTGCTCTCATATCTGCAAGAGACAACTTCAATGAACTGTCTGGTGCCCTCCATGTTCATACCAAGGTCATGGATAGACAGATTGGTGAGAAGATGGGCCTCATCAACCGTGGTTTGCCCATGCTTGAACATGTGATGGGAGTGCACCAATTGCCATGTGGATGTTGGCCAGCAACACCAACAGCTGGCAGTCAACGTGGATGTGCTAGGACACCAAGGTGCTTCCATAGTGGCAGTACCAGCCCCAGCACTGCGGGGGGGGGGCTGTCCACACCACACCACAGCAGGCCATGAGCACATGGTCCTGGCCAGTCCCAGAAGGGAACTGGTTCCAGTGGACATCTGTCATCATCAGGGAAGGGTAGTACATCGAGACCTGGACGTGCCCATGGAACCTCTGGCAGGCACAGTCCACCTGTCCATGGCTGGAGACCGTGAACTGCACACCCTGCCAGGTATGGTCTGAAGCTGTCCATAAACACCTGTATAGGGCAGACACATGGCAGAACTTTGTGCATGCATACCAACACACTATACAAACACACCTAGGGCAACCCCATACCTAAACACACCACATCACCACACACAGTTCAACTCATTACACCCCTCACCCACACACATGATGTCAAAATGTATGGCCCACCCTCTGCCTCTGTCAAATCAACAACACACCCTGTGCATATGATGATACCTGTGCCACATCCCTGTCATCCATAACATCGATGCAGGGACAGGCTAATATGACTCTGATGCATACGGTGAATGTACTACAGTGTACCAATGTACTGCAGTGTAACATGTTGTCAGGAGTAATGTTTAATGCATACATGTCAGGTAGTGTAGCCATCCAGCAATGATGCATTATAGCTGTTAGTAACACTGGTTGATTGTGGTCTCCATAATGTTATCCATTTGTGTTGTAGGTGTACATGTGTCAGTAGGAGGATGGTCTGCAGTCATATTCTACAAGGGGTATGGCATAGTGGTGACACCATGGCTATGACATATCTGGGGTACAGTTGAACACGTCACAGGTTTGTATAGCAGTTATTGCCTGTGCCACATTGACAGGTGGCCTGCTGGGACATGTATAATCTGCAACCTGATGTAAACCCATCCACATACACAAACACTCTTACTTGGCAACACTGGGACTAGACCCCTACCTAGGTATGTAGTGCTACTGAACTGTGTGGCTTTCATTGCACACACCACACAGCATTTATGGTGAGATGTGTTCTAGGTTACATTTAAGGTCTGTCTTTTATGATGGAGTAGTTTGGGGGAACTACTTCTTCAGAGTCTAATATATGGTTTCAACCAGGTTTCAGAACAAGCATGAAGGTTTGCTAACTTATACTTGTGAGTTCGGCGAGGTGAATAGTAAGTGATTTAGTTTGTGTTATTATAGTGGCAGGCCTGGGTTGGATGGATGTCACCTGGTTGGTTATATGAAAGGAATGGGAGATGAAGCAAATAGTAGGCTGGGAGAAAGATGGAGGAGTATTTAGAGAGCATGTTGTGAAAAGTTACAGTAGCACAGTGATAGAATATGATGTTAGATTGGTTAATTAGATGTAAATGGGGAAAGAAAGTTAGTTTTAAGGAAAGAGGAAGGTGTGTTTAGGGACTGAGTACTGATTGGGGTGGGTGGGATTTGGGCAGGAGCGGAGTGAGATACCCAGAGGGCAAACGGAGCGGGTTCAGCCCAAGACAAAGTGTAAGTGGGCTAGAGGTATGGAAGTATACTTTGGATCAAGGAGCTGAAGCAGCAGAGGTATTTTCCTTGGCAATAGGAGTAAGGCCTATGTAAGGAGGAGGCTACTAAGTATATGTTACACTAGTGTGTATATACAGTCTACATAGAGGGCTAGTGAGTTTGTACAATCCACATAGGAGGCAGTAGAAACATTTAAGTGAGGCTAGTGGCGCAAGATAAGGCATGGGCATATATTACATATTTTAGTAGAGCTAGTAATGTAAGTAGAGCAAGGTCTAAATAAACAATATCTCACAGTACAAAGCACATGTAGGGAAGCACATTGCTTTGTATAAATGCTTTGCCAGTAGAATTAAAAGTGTCACATGCAGTATCACACAGTAAGAAATCACTATCTGAATCCATACAGCCTTCAAACAATTATGTAAAGCAGGCACAATGGAATCTGGGAAAGCAGTTGTTCATTTACAGACAGTCGCTAACATCTAAACAGCTAACATACAGCAAATGCATCAGAGTGGTGAAAACATCCCATAGTAATAAGTAGATAGCCTTCAGGCAACAATAAGGCAGTCGCAAGTGTAAAACAACATGCACAAGTATTCAACATTTAACATAACAGCCTTTGAATGAAGAAAAAACTAGTAAAGTTATTCAATAATTAACATAACAGCCTTTGAATGAAGAAAAAACACTAGTAAAGCTGTCTATAGAAAGCCTAAATCAGGTTAATAGTAACAAGTAAACAGCCTTCAGGCAACTAACAAGGCAATCGCAAGTGATAATAACTTGCACAAGTCTGTAAAGTCATCTATACAAAACCTAAATCAGGGAGCAGAATTTAACATTTAACATAACAGCATTTGAATAAAGGTAAAACCACCAATAAAGTTATCTATACAAAATCAAATTACCTGGGAAGGCAGTCGCTATTTGAATAAAGCATTTAAGACAAAAAGCAAGGCATCAGAGATTCAGCAGTCAACATTGTGCAATACAGCAAACAAACAGCAGCATAATCGGAGATATCGTGAACCCAACACAACAGAACAAGCAGGTTCATACAGTTCAGAGCACCTTTACAAAAGCAGGAGCCCTCTTAAAACAAGTTCCAACTTACAGATGCACAGCAGCCAGGAACGAAATTAAAATGGGCTCCAGAGATGAGGAGGGACCTTTATCACCGAGAAAGAGCAAAGGAGAGAGGTTAGGAAGTGCAGAGGAGAAGGAAAGGGCAGGAATGTACAATGGATGAAAGATAGAGATAGAGAGAAGAGAGGTATGTATAAGGGGATCAAGTGGTGGAGTTGTAGTAGAAAAGCAGGATGTATAGGTGGGAATGAAATAGTAGGGAAAATGGAGAGTGAAAGGGAAGAAAGGAAGTAGAGTGCAGAGTAGTACAAGAGACTATCAGTGAAGCAATATGAGTGAAGTGTAAGTAGTAGAAGGTAAGGTGGAGTGGGTCTGGACAAAGTGTAAGGAGTGGGCTAGAGGTATGGAAGAGGCTGTTCTGGCACAAGGAGAGTTGTGAGTTAGGCCCTAAGCTCAGAAGAATGGAGTGTTCACTGGTGGACTATGCAGGAATACAGAGGGTCACCAGTGTAATACTAGGGCTAATGGAATGGAAGGAGGGAGCAATAGTAGCAAAGAGCAGTGAGAGGTATGGAAGATAGAGGAGTATAGTAGAGTGGGTTTGGCTGCTGGCAATCCTGACAGGGAGTATACTGCTACTGCTAGGAGAGCAAGAGTACAATGAGTCTCTTGGGTATACTTTGACGTCGAAGGAGCTGAAGCAGCAGAGAGTATTTCCTTGGCAATAGGGAGTAAGGCCCTAGTTAGGTCCAAATATCCACCCAGGCAAGAACACAGGAGATTCAGGGTTTATGTAAATATCCACCCAGGCAAGAACACAGGGGAAAAGATTCAGGGCAAAAAGTTTATGTTCAGATAGAGTCTCTAGCTGAAGCAGCAGAGAGTATTTCGTTAGGTCCAAATATCCACCCAGGCAAGAACACAGGGGAAAAGATTCAGGGCAAAACAGCAGAGAGTATTTCCTTGGCAATAGGGAGTAAGGCCCTAGTTAGGTCCAAATATCCACCCAGGCAAGAACACAGGGGAAAAGATTCAGGAAATATCCACCCAGGCAAG
The DNA here is from genome assembly GCF_019279795.1 of Protopterus annectens. NCBI lineage: Eukaryota > Metazoa > Chordata > Ceratodontiformes > Protopteridae > Protopterus > Protopterus annectens. Next base: position 130,056,314 of record NC_056746.1, on the reverse strand, counting down.
AACACAGGGGGAAAAGATTCAGGGCAAAAAGAGAGCGACACGCTCACAGCCGAGGATGCATGCAGAACATCCCCAGACATGTACAGTATGGTAATGGGGATGTAATGGTTGTATATGGACAATACCTAGTGTGACATACCATCATATGCACATTAACAGACACATAACAGGCAGACACACATCTGAGAGACCTGGGCCTATCAGTGCTAACTAACTTGTCCATGTGTCTAATGTGTTACAGGTAGGCTGCACACAGCACATGCATAACTGGGCTGGATTGTGGTATCAGTTACCTGTATTGTTGATGGTGACAGTGGTCACCATAAAATGGTACATGAGACATATACCAGGTGTACAATGGTCTAATGACAGTGTACACAGCACCCACATCCCCCAGTGGATATTGTACTCCTTGAAACCCATGATGACACTCTGACATACCCACCATCACACATTGCCCACAACTGTGATACAACCCATTGTATATCACAACAGTGGTAATACAGGGATATTCATCTACTGCACATGCCACAGGCATAGTATACTGTTGCATTGTCATGCCTCACCTATGGAAAGCAACACTATTTGTGCTACTATTTGGCAATGTGTATTGTAATAGGAGTATGTGGCCTCAGAATGCTGTACCCTACAGATATACAGACATGCCCACATGCACACACTTGCCAGAATTCAATGGGTATCCCATGCCTATCGACCCATTTTTACAACACTGTTGTGCTGGTACTGCAAGGCTCATGTAGCCGGTAGGGAGAGGAGTGTAACAGGGTACATGTAATGTCTGATACAGCAGCAGCCACAACTGACTATGGCAATGGGTGTTGCGGTGGTTGTGAAGGCCCTCATGGAATTCCCAACTACAGGTGTACTAACACACAGACACGGCTATCCTCAGTAATGCACACATACACATGTGTCAGTACTGGAGTGCTTCGCTGCAGGTGGTCATAGCTGTGTACCTGGCATTTGTCCATGGAGAGATGAGTTGTGTAGGAGATGTGTGTACAGTGGTATCATGCCACCTGCCATGTGCCAACAGGCAATCTATTGATAGACACCACTGTGGTGACCCTCAGTGTGAGATTGATATGCATCAGCCAATCCTCTGGGTGCCTCCTGCACATGGCCACTGAGGTGATCCCATTGACATCTATGCAACATGTATTACAACACATGGTTAGTGTCTGTGGTGGAGACCTGTACCCAAGCATGTTCTGTTGACTGTGGCAGTGTAGTTGAGGTACCCGTGGCATGTGGTGCGTACAGGGTGTTGTCTCCTATATGTGACAGTTATTAAACAGCTGGGCAGACATGTCAGTGTCAATCAAGCATAGGTTGCCTGTAAGTATCTCAGCTGGATACCCGCCATCTGCACATCTGTACAGGGACTGACAGTCATCAGCTTGGCAAGTAGCTATGCAGTAGGATGAATATTGGAACAGATAGACATTTGACAACAATATGGATGCCATTACTGCATGTTGGAAGCCCTCACTAACATGTGCTGTACAGACCCTAGTCTATAGTTACATTCCACATGTCGGATTATTATCCAGTAGGGAATGTATACTGTGACACAGCTCACACACCAGGAACATGACAGGGAGGCCTCAGCATCCAGCTAAGCATGCAGGTGTGCCTGTTGCCAGAACTACATTTAGCACCCCACGCTTGCTTGGGAAAGCACTGTCAACAGTAGTACCGCCATGATATACACTACATGCCAGTGTGACAGCACATACTCTGGGTTACTACCCCTGTATGTAACACATTCACATGGAAAACAGTGCTGTACAGGTCTCATATACTTGTGTGTCCCAGACATGACACTCACACCCCTTGCTACTGTAATGACAGCACATAGACACATGTATTGTACATGGCATTACATACACTTATTACAGATGTCATTACCCTGTTATGTTATCAGACCGAGTGGTGAGAACTGGTTACCAGGCTAAGCCAAGCTTAGCAGGTGTCAGCATATAAAGGATAAGCAGATGTGCATACTGGTAAGTGAAGCCTACATGCTGTAAAGAGCACATACGTTTAACTGTACCTTAGCACTGCTTAGCTTTGCGCAAACCTGAGAAAACCTGCTTAAAGCTGCTCAAATCTGCCTTAACCACTCTGTATCCGACAGCCCTTGTTCTGCCCAGCAACAAAATACACAGCCCTTGCAGGTCTTGAACCCAGGGCCCTGTACACTATAGTCACAACAGTTAACCACTACACCATGACCACTGTGAAGACAGTTGTTTTTCCAATATATCTGTCAATACACATATTGATTAGTATTGAACAATTGCTTTTACTTCTACAATTGTGTAGTACTTGTTATTGATATTACTGTTGCATCACATATGTTGTTATATCATAATGTACACATATCAGATACATATAGCGAGATAAATTAGGGAAGGTATACACAACCGTGATGTTTACACATGACAGGAATAAGGATATATACATATACATATGTTGATATATGTCTACATGCACATACACATGATATATGCTTATCTACACATTTGTATAGTGCATCATATATATGGTTATGTGTAGATTTCTTTGTGTATATATATATATATATATATATATATATATATATATATATATATATATATATATATATATATATATATATATATCTGCACATCCTATGTGTACAGATATACCTATGTATGTTGATATCTATGTAGATATCTATAACTATATGTGCATACATATCTATTCAGATATACCTATTTATGTCGATATAGATGTAGATATCCATAAGTATATGTGCATATGTATCTATATCTGTATATGTGTGGACATATATCACTGTGTATGTGTATATATTTGAGTGTTTATATGTATATATACATATATATATATATATATATATATATATATATATATATACATATATACATATATATATATATATATATATATATATATATATATATATATATATATATATATATATGTATATATATATGTATATATATATATATATATATATATGCATATACATATATGTTTACCATATGTCCAGAACATGGAGTAGAGTCCTACCTCAGCACCAATAGTCCCAACCTCTTAGTGCAAGGGGATGCCAAGTATGTATTGCAGGTATATATGTAGACTGTTGCTACTGTAATAGGGGTAGTCTTACAGATATGTTGTGTTTGGGAGGTCACATATGCTTTTGACATGTGCGCCATTGGCTACTGACAGACATCCTAAGGACATCATAGTGCAGTACCACTGCTAGCACAGTAATGATCCTGTGGACTACAGCAGAGATATGACCAATATATGTGGGCAGTCTGGCACTCTGTGGTCAGTCCAGAGGTGTACACATATCCCCTTCATGTGAGTTGTGTAAACCATGCCTCCCAATGTGGATGTTAATAGCCATGTACATGGGTATATCATGTAAATACTGGACTACATATGCCCACACAGTTTATGCATGCACACATGCCAGTCTGTCCTTAACCATAATACCTGGTGGTGCAGAGGTCACATGGCCATATACTACCCAGTAGTTAGAGACATACAGCTGTACAGAATCCCACTGCTTTGTCAGAAATACACAACAGTTATGGTGACCTGGCAGCAATATGTCTTGCAAGTAACTGGACAGAACAGCACTCTGGGTAATTACACTAGGCTGCTAGGCATGTCATAAAGCACTGTGCAAACTACAGGCAGACTGCCACAACACTGGATTTCATTTTGCATGGGAGAATACACATGTACCTGCAATTATAGCTGGCTCTACATACATGTCACAACACAGAGTAACAGACACCTGTGAGAAAATGCATACCCACAACCAATGTAAACACAGCCACAGCCACATATGTGTACATAAGCTTAATATGACACTATATGGATTGTCTGATAAACACCATTCTCATATGTGCCACTCACACACTAACCCTACATACACTGTGGTCTGATGGCTGTCTGTGGTATGGGACATGTGTGTGTCTGGCCTGACAGACATGTGAGTCAATAGGGCACCATACACTGGAGAAGCATGTAACATCAGATAGACAGGACCAAGAACAATGGCATCTACCACAGTCTGTGCACAGCACAAGGTGCGTATACACTCTACACATACTGTCGACAATCACCCTAAGTACACAGACCACAATACTGTACATACAACTGCAGAATGGCCAAGTTATGTCCTCAGAAACAATCACTACTATACATAACATTTCTAGCAGTCTAAAATCTGAATGGCTTGTTATCAGGTATGATGTCAATAAATAATGGTGTACAGAACATATGCACCTCTTACTGCATGACATATGTATAAAGGTTGAGAGACTTGTGGCTGGAGCTACAAACACTGCCCCAATATTGGCATGTTGCTGTGATACCCTAATACATTTACTGTAGTACCAGGGTTTGTTGTGACATATGTACTATGAGGGATATGAAGTCAGAAACTCTCGTGGCTGTCACCATGTACTAACTGCAATCCTAACACTATGCTCCTGCATTTCTCAGATAGGTGTTCTGTGAGTAACACAAGAAACAAAAGACTCCATACACTGCCCAGTCTGCAGATGACGCTACATTTGGGAGTTTCCTCATAAACATAGCACTGTCCTGACAGGTATTAAAACATGTAGACCAGTCATATCCACACACACACTGTTAAACCGACATTACTCCAAATGCAGAATAGCAACACTTACATTCTGTAGTCATGTCAGGCACATCCCCCTCCTGTCTGTTGGCCTGTTTCCACAGTGTATGTTGTTAGAGGTAAATCCCCAAACCATCTGTGATGCTGTTTGCCAAACACCAGATCTAGGTCCTGCTCATAGTGAATGAAAAGGCCCAACACCAACATGATGTTCCAAGATATTGGAGTGTGTGTTCCATGCAATTGGCTTTGGGAATGTTACCACAGCTGTTCCCCATGCAATCAGCTATAGGAGGACTGCAATTCATGCAGAAGCCATCAACTGATCATGAGCATCACTTACAAAACACAAGCTGCTGCCTAAGCAAAGCAGGTGTACTTCTCCACATCCACCACAGAGGCAGTGAGAGAGACAGACAGAGACAAAGCAAGTCAGGGAGGGGGAGTAAATCCTAAGCATGTTTGTATCACACACCAACCTGTACGGGGTTTCAAACCACTGACTGACTATGTATTGTTCTCACATATCTATGCAGTTATTGCATGAGCCACATAGCTTACATGTTGAGTAGCTGTCCAAACATATATGTGATGGTGAGTGACATCTGCAACACTGATATAGTAGTGATGTGGTAGGTGTAGTACACGTGCTGTTCACATGAACAGGTGTCAGCGTCAACACAGCCACACTCTCTCAGAGACTCACACACATTGAAACACTGGAGAAGGTCAGGAATACACTTCCTGACTAGCTTGTTTGCCATAATACAGTAATGCACAGGTATCACATGCAACACATGGGTTATCCAGAAGTTATATGGGCAAAGGATACATGAAGGTGTCTGATGTCAGACAGCATGCTTCATATGCCAATGGGAGTTGTAGTGAATGGGAATGTGGTCGAAAGCATCACGCACCACACACACAGACACAGGGTGCCAGAACTGACATGCATGGGTGCATTGCTTTATGGCTGTGTAGTGCTTGACTGTGCCAGAAGGCTATACAAGGCTAGGTGAAGAGTATGCCTTGGCATCAGGCCACATGACAATGGTCTGCAGTGTGGCTCAGGGGTGTAGTGGCTGGAATGGCCCACACAGGTGGGTATTGTATTCACCATCCAGTTACCTGGGTTACTATTGTGTGTGGCCAGTGCTGTGCAATGCTTGCCATGTATGTGTTCTTTATGACATGGACGGTGTCTGGGATGTGCACACATCCCACATGCATGTACAGTGACATGTGGAACTATACCTGAGGTGTCTGGCCCATGTTGTGTACAGAGATTGTTATCATCAGATGTGCCAGTCCTGGACTCATGTGGCAAGAACTGGTAATGGACAGCAGGTTGACCCTGCACCTATGTCAATAGCATGATACAGGTATTCCTTGGTGCCAGTGTCATCTGTCCAAACAGGGCATGTGTTTAAGGCATGGTATGTCCTTTGTGGGTCACATTTGATGGCAACACAGGTGTTGCAGGTTTCCAGTGGGGAACATAGTGAAGGCTCACTGTCTGCACGTACGTGCCTGTTGTACTGATGGACAGGGTGCCATGCCCTCTGTAGTCCACTGAAATCATGCCATAGTTACTATCTGTGGGCAAATGCAGGGTACTACCAACATAGCGGTTGTTGCCTAGGCAAGTGTGTTTGTGTATGAGACTTGGGTTGAGAGTGTTCTCTGGGTAATACAAGGGTTGCTTACTGTTCGGCAGACCTTGATGTCATATGTAGGGGTATAGATTAGCACCCCAGCCTCTCGACTATTTGACATCTGTTATCATTGTAAGGTGGATATTGTGACATATTATAGGGCCACCATATAACAGATTTGCAAAATCCACTCCACAATGAGTCCAGTTGTTACACAATCACAGCCACCTCCACACAGTATAAAAATGACAAACACACACACACACACACACACACACACACACACACACACACACACACACTTGCCATGTCTGGGATTAGAACTCCTACTTAACTAGTTTATCACACTACAGCATTATGCAGTTATACGACACAACATGGAGATTTTTGGACTACTCCTTCCCCAAAGGTGTATTTCACTGGGAATTACATCAGCAGGCTTGCCAAAGAAGGTCAATGGAGGTTGTAGTGACTGTGAATGGCCTTAAAAGCATTGCACCCTACAGAGACAAAGAAACACAAACACAAAAATCCACACTTGGCATGTCTGGGAATAGAACCTCTACCAAACTACAGCATTATTCTGTTATAGGACACGCTATGGAGATTACTGGAGTACTCCTTCCCCAAAGTTGTATTTCACTGGGAATAACATCAGCAGGCTTGCCAAAGTAGGTCAGGGGTGGTTGTAGTGACTGTGAATGGCCTCAAAAGCACTGCATACTCCACAGGCAAAGAAACACACAAACATCCACACCTGCCATGTCTGTGAATAGAACCCCTACTAAACTACTATATTGTACTATTGCATTACACTGCTATAGGACACACCACAGAGATTACTGAAGTACTCTTTCCCCAAAGATGTATTTCACTGGGCATGACATCAGCATGCTTGCCAAAGTAGGTAAATGGAGGTTGTAGTGACTATGAATGACCTCAAAAGTATTGCACCTTACACAGACAAAGAAACACACACACACAAATATCCACACTTGCTATGTCTGGGAACAGAACCCCTACCAATCTACTACATCACACTATAGCATTATGCTGTTATAGTACACAACACGGAGATTACTGAAGTACTTCCTCCCCAAAGGTGTATTTACTGTGAATGACATCAGCAGGCTTGCCAAAGTAGGTCAAAGGAGGTTGTAGTGACAGTGAATGGCCTCAAATGCATTACACCCTACACAGGCATAGAAACACACACACAAACATCCACACTTGCTATATCTGGGAATAGAACCCTACCAAACTACTATATCACACTACAACATTACTCTGTCATGGGATACACCACAGAGATTACAGGAGTACTCCTTCCCCAAAGGTGTATTTCAAAGTGAATGACATCAGCAGGCTTGCCAAAGTAGGACATTTGAATTGTAGTGAGTGTGACTAGCCTAAAAAGCATTGCTCCCTACACAGACAGGAACACACACCATTGCCATATCTGGGTTTAGAGCTCCTACCTAACTAGTTTACCACACAACAGCATTACACAGTTATAAGATTCTCCGTAGAGATCACTGGGCTATGTCTGTTCCAAAGGTGTATTTCAAAGTGAATGGCATAAGCAGGCTTGCCAAAGTAAGGCATTTGAATTGTAGTGAATGTGACTAGCTTAAAAAGCATTGTTCCCTATACAGACAGAGACACACACAGATGCCATGTCTGAGATTAGAACTCCTGCCTAACTAGTTTATCACACTACAGCATTATGCAGTTATAGGACACGCCATGGAGATTACTGGGCTACTCATTTCCCAAAGGTGTATTTCAAAGTGAATAACATCAGCAGGCTTGCCAAAGTAGGGTATTTGAATTGTTGTGAGTGTGACTAGCATAAAAAGCATTGCTCCCTACACAGACAGAGACACACACACAGCTGCCATGTCTGGGATTAAAACTCCTACTTAACTAGTTTATCAAACTACAGCATTACACAGTTATAGGATGCACCACAGAGATTACTGGGCTACTCCTTTGCCAAATGTGTATTTAAAAATGAATGACATCTGCAGGCTTGCCATAGTAGGGCTATGAGGAGGGCAGCATGTGTGCGTGGCCCATAACCCATTCATGTAAAGGTAGACACACCACACTCAGGCACACACAGGTTTATATTCTGCAGGTACATTTATACAGCTGCTAGATGACTACTGCCTTGTACAGTCATGATGCACAGCTAGCACAAACACCACATAGTCTTTAATACTGAGGGATACCAGTGGCTAATTTTTACAGTGAGTGACATTTACACATCATGTGGCTGTAGCCATTTGGCTGTGTGCTGGGTGGGACAGGCCTCATGATGGAAGGCTCTTTATCACTGTCACTCTCTTCCACACATCTGTGTCTGTGTACTTTTGGCATATTATAGTGTGTTGCCCTTGGATATATGTGTGTATTCCTATCCAATGTGTGTGCAAAGCATGACTGGTGCATACTGAGGGGTGTATGCACTAAAATCTACAACTGTCAGATATGTATGGTCCACTGTAGTTGGCAGACATGGGCTTCATTTGTTTAAGTGTATGAGCATGCCGAATATGATCTTTCAGTATGTTGTTGTCTGACATTGCCTTCATTTCTCTAAGTGTGTAAGCATGCTCAGTATGCCCTTCTGTATTGAATGTGTGCATCCATTCCAGGTAGTTTGTACTCCAATGCAGACCTTTGTGTTCTGCACCTACAGCTAGCAATTTTTTTTCTGCAGGATATCTGTAGATCAGTTGGCAATATGGGGTCAAACTGTGCAAGGGATAGTGTGTACTGTAGGTGATTGTGTCTGTGCTGCTTCTGATACATGGTACTGGTGTTAGCAGAGATATTCAGACATATGTACTGTTATACACTGTGATGTTTTATGTCCTCAAGTACTGTCAGGTGGACATTTTTGCTCAAAGTGATGTCCTGGGGAACACAGGGTGAATGCAGCTGTGTCCAGTATTGTGGTTAAACGCCTACATATTCATGGAAAGTTATGTCATTCTGGAGACAATTGCTGCTAGGTCTGTGTATCCAGTTCAGCACCTTGGTACAGTGATGGCAGAGGATCCCATACACGTACATCCATCAGCATGACAGTATGGCCTTATCTTGCTGTGGCAATACCTCACAGCTGTACAGATTCACACAGGTTACCCAGAGGCAGGGATCATAAGTCAGGACATTACCCCTATTGTGGTGTACGGGCAGGGTTGTAGCCACCCATCTTTGTGTTTGAAACCATGTGCACATGTCTGTGTGTCGGACTTTGCACATTCCATGCTGCCCATGCTCCCACCCCACCTATTATTCTATCCTCCTCCATACATTCTGCATACATTCTCTGATACTTTCCCTAGAGTTATCACCTCATTACAGCTGTGTTTTGGTGTTGGTCCACAGTTCATGCAGTGGGACATAATGGACATGTTACTGTGGTTTGTTCACATGGCCTTGCATATGGCTTATGTGGAGTGTGTTATGTTCTTATTTGGGTGTCCATGACATAACATACTTTTGCAGTATGGGTGAGACATAGGCCTTTGGAAGAGGCCTGTAGGCCATTTGGTGGTGATGCAGGCCAGCTGTAGCAGGCCATTGCATTCTGTCAGTCCTACAGTCCCAGACTGCCATACAGTATATTCCCCTGGGGTGACAGGGTAGGTGTGCTAGGTGTTTATCCCAATACTTTCTATTAGTATTGATCAGGTGGTGTGGATGCTGGCAGGGTGCTGCTTACAGCTAGGGACACACCTGCATGGGATACCTGCACTGCATACTGCATTCTTTCGTTATTGCCATACACAGGTGGGGGTCATAGTGTACCCATTCCCAACAGCAGGGATAAGACCGGAAAGGTATTGTGGGTGGTGTTTGGGCAAGCTGGGTGCATGTGTGCTATGGACATTACTTGCATCTGATTTGCAGATATGCATGGGGCATTCTACTTATGCTAGCTTGTGCAGGGACATCAGCCGTTTCCCAGTACATCAGCCCTATCACCTTTGTGATCTGCAAGTGTTTGTCCAGATGACATTGGTATTCTCTACTACAAACCCAGATAATGTAATGCATACCTGTATGTACAATTCCAAGGGTGTGTCCATTTCATGGTTACACATTATACACTGTATGTCTGGGGCACTTTTATTTGTGTACTGCTTGTATATCTAGCCCAACAGTCATGCCATGTCCATCTTTCAGATGGTGATACATATTACTGCCATACATTTACAATGGCTTACTGCTAGCATGTGTTATATTGGGGAGCATTGTCTTTGGCACTGCAGTTGTGAGGACATGGCCCTGTCATCGGCAGTAGTGGGCAATGGCCACCAGATCAAACCTCAACATGCATACATACCGACCACTCTCACACAGTATGAAACGCACACCAACCTAGCACACGCATGCCTGCATATTGTACAAATGCTACAATATATACTGCTACCTTGGCCACCTCAGGTCATCTGTGCTCCACTGGTATTATATCTGCACATACATGTTACTACATGACTACATCAGATTGGAGGGGGGCACACCTGACTGTTACTACATTTCTACATAGGATTCTGGGGCACACCTGACTGTTACTACATTTCTAGTTAAGATTGGGGGTGGGGAACACCTGACTATTTCTACATAGGATTGGGGGGGCACACCTGACTGTTTCTACATATTTACATAGGATTGAGGGGGGTACACTCGACTGCTTCTACATTTCTACATAGGATTAGGGGAGCACACCTGACTGTTTCTACATTTCTACATAGGATTGGGGGGCACATCTGACTGTTGCTACAATTCTATATAGGATTGGGGGGAACACCTGACACTTGTGCACATTTGCTATGACTGTACTGGTATGTCAGGTACTCCATTTCATTTTGTATTATAACCTATCATGCTGACTAGAGGCATATCAGTGTACTACAGGTCTTACGCTTGATTGACCTACATATCAGTTTCTGACTTCTTACCCATCAGAACTAACATCCCACTGCCTGACCTGATGTAGTCTGTCTGTGTAGGTCTGGGGGGAGGTTACCCATAGCCATCATTCAGACACCTTAGCACAGCCTTTGTTTGTGTTTGTCTACACCTGTCCTGCTGGCTGGGATTGTTGTTGGGTATGCGAACCTCCCTGACTGGCATGTGTGAATTATATGGACACTCATGTGGCCCAGCACATTTCCTGCAGTGTGTTTTGTCACCATGTGTAGTACTGGCTACTGTGGTGACACCAGTATTTGTTACAGATTTCATGCTGCCACTATAGGTGTCTACTATCTGCTGGCATCCCATTCAGCCACCCGATTCCCTTGCATGCTTACATCCAAATCATAGATACAAGTAACAACACATACTACTCCATTCAGCAATTGCTAAGGATTGTGACTTACCTTGTGGGTGCACCAGTATTGAGGATGGTGCTGGAGGGCTGCCTATGTCAGATGCACATAGTACACTCCCTATACATGGTTGAGCACAGGTAGTGTCATGTTTGGCATCCCTTTTACGGTATGTGTGAGTCATAGAGAAGTGTCATTCCCTGGGTCCCTACTGTGTCAGTGTATGTGCTATGCGTTTCCTCTTTGCCAAGGCCAGGGCATACTGGGCATGCCTCAATCTGCCTACTGTGGCAGGATCAGGTTGTTCCTCCTCCGAGTCACTCTGTGCCTGTGCAGGCATTGGCATTCATAGATTCATAGATTTAGATTCATAGATTCATAGATTGGTACTAGGCTAATTGCCCTTGTGGGCCATTTTAATCCTAGCCAGTTACCCCATGTGAGAATCAAACCCCATACCTTGTGTCTGCAAGGTAAACACCTTAACCATTCTGCCATCCTATCACCCCTGCATTGGTGGGGGGATGTGTGGCCCTCCCCCATGCTGTTCCTGCTGCAGCTGTTTCTGCAGGATATTGTGCAACATGGCACATATAATGACAATTTGAGTACATGTAGCTGGTGAGTACTGCAAGGCTCCACTCAATGTGTCCAGGCACCAGAACCATGACACTTGAGCATCTCAAACATGCTCTATTATGATTCAGGTCTGTCTGTGTGCCTCATTATGGAGTTCTTCTTCAGGTGTGTGTGCATTTCTGATGGGTTTCATTAGACACCGCTCCAGGGTGTAACCAGCATCCCCCACTAGGTGACTGTAAGGGATGTCCCCACTGGCAAATGTCTGGTACAGCTGTGTCAGATGCCAGATGTGAGAATCATGATAGCTTCCAGGGCAGCCAGCACACACATTCATTATAATGCTCTTGGCATCACACACGACTTGGCAGTTGATGGAAGGGAAGTCCTTGTGGTTGATGTAGACTCTACCCACCTCACCGGGTGGTGCTTTGATGTACATGTGCTAGCAGTCTATAGCACCCGCTACCCCAGGGTATTCTGCTATTTGGTGAAAGAGATGTATATTGCTCTCCAACACTTCACATGTGTTGTGAAAATATACATGCTCACCAGCATGTGCTGGCATGGCATCCAGGAACTGGTGGAATACCCTGGATGCGATGCCTGTGAGATTACCCATGATATCCACAGTTGGCCTTTGGCAGGTACCTGTGGCTAGTATTCCTAGGCCTACACATGCCTTGGTATCCACTGGGATGGGTTCCCCTCTGTTAGTTCTGTCTGTCAGGCATGGCTAGCACAGCTCAACAATTTGTTGTAAGAGATCCCTGTCCACCCTATAACACTCCACTATCTCCCCCTTAGCAACCACGATTCACTGGCCATGTTGTTTTCTGCCTGCCATTGAGTATAATGGCAAAATAGTGATTTTGGTTAGAATGCTTATTTTAGTTTTTTTTTTTATTTTTCGTCCGATCCTGTTTGTGCACTGCTGCCCTACACTTTAACAGCCAAAAATCAGCTAAAAATAATTAAAAGTTATTTTTATTTTTTTGCAAATGTTTTCCATGCCAATGGCCATATATTTGGGCATTGGCACGCTTTCAACAAAATATCCACACTTTATTTGGAGCTGTCATGGCTCCGTTTTGTAGTTCACAGGCATGTACTCGGTTTCTAACCGAGTATATTTCTGCAGATTACACTAGTCCTGCATGACTGGCTGCCAGCTTCCTGGATTGCAAATTCACCTCAATTGCATGGATTTCACCTGCAAATGGGGTCATTTACATACAGGAGCTGAGCCCGTGTAGGACTAGTGCAAAAGCTCTTGTGCACGTCCCTGCAGCTTATTCCTGGATCGCATGGCAGGCATATTGTCTGCTGGAGCTCCTGCACTAGTCTTGCACACTGTGCAGGGCTTGCTGAATCTGGGGGTGCATCTGCATCTTATGGTGTATGTTATTTACAAGGAACACTCATTTTAGCTTTGAATATTCAGCATACTTGTATTTTGGCACAAAGGACTGATACGTCATACAGAGCAAATAAAGAGATGAAATTTGGGTTAGGGATATGTCATAGAAACTATCACAGAAGCCAGTGCTGTTTCTTCATCAGAAGTAATGAAATCACACAGAAACTACACAGCATGCCAGAAGACAATTACACAAAGATGTCTACAGTTGTTAAAAACAGCATCTTGGAAATATATTTCAAAATGTCCTAAATATCCAAGGAGTGAAACAACAAGTTTTCATAAGTGAGCTTCATGTAGTGCCATTTCAGCAGCTTCAAATCAATGAAATGGCATTTAGTTGAAAGACTTATAACAAAATCAAGCATTTTATTTTGAAGCTTGAGCAAGCCTCACTGCATCTTGAAGAAAAGTAATGTTTCACTGATGCAGAATTTTAGCATAACTGTAAACCAATTGCTCGAGTCTGGCCACTCATGACCCTCCTCCAGATTTACTATTCCTCCATGCAAGGACTAGCTTAGTCCTGCATGGAGACGGCCATTTAGGAGCAGGATGTAAGAGTTCATTGGGGTGTCTGAGAGCAGAGCTCTCAGAATATACATGCCTCAGCAATGAAGAACAGCAGAAAGGGAAATGAAATGAGCGAGACCGTTCATAGGTGACCGCATATCCCCGCCAACAGTCCGCCTTGTGTACAACAGCAACAGTATACAAACATAAAATGAAAAAAACATTTTTTTAAAAATCCGATTAAAGCTAACCGTAGGTGCGTAGGTGTACCCATCACTTAGCTACGGTTAATGCAGCTCAAATGGCTGAAGAGGATAACAAGGAAGATATATGCAAATGAAGCAGCATAGCAATAGTGCAGTGGGCAGAGCATTAGCCGTACAAGCAGGCATTCCCGGTTAGAGTCCCACTGTAGCACATTTCATTTTCCATGGCAAAGCATGTTATGACTAATATTTATGTTTCATAACCAACTAAATAACATATTTTCATGAAATGGAGTACTGTAGCAAATGCACATGTGAGGTGTCAGTGTCATAATGAATAAGGCACTGGTAAACAGGTTTAATCACAAATAAGCAGTAGTAAACATATTTAAGCACTAGTAAGTGGGCTTAAGTCTGTTTGCATGGTGGTAAGCAATGCCTACACTGGTTAAGCAATTCTAAGCTAACTCTCTGTAAGCAGATGTAACGGCAGGTTAGCAGTGCTTACCGTCACACAAACCCACTTACAACTGCTCAGAAGTGCCTTAGTCACTCTGTATCCAATGGCCCTTGGTCTGCACATCAACAAAATCAACAACCATGCAGGTCTTGAACCCAGGACCCTATACAACATAGTCACAGTAGTTAACCACCAAACCATTGCAGAAATTCAAAAGACTGAGGTATCAGCAAACAAGTCCTCACCATAGTAAAACCAAAGTAAACCTGTGAAAGGAATCAGTATACAGTCATATATTCCATAACCCACTACATAACAAAAATATGTCAACTGGAGTACAGCAGTAAGCCCAGAAGTGAGGTGTAATTGTAATAGAGTGTTGAAGTCCCCAATAAAACACAAGGACCCCATAGAGTGTACACACAGATTAATCATGGATACCAGGCAGATATATAAGATGTAATGAATAAGAAATCAATGCCAAAAAGAAAAAAAAATGCAAAGTCTAATGTAATGCTAAGCATTGCTCAGGCCAGCTTAGGAGGTGTAAGCAATGTGCAGGCCAGCTAACTCATTGTGCCCAGTATTATACCCCTTTAAACAGTGCCAACCTTAGTTAAGCAGATTTGCCCATAGTTTAGCCTTTTCAAAACTGGCCAATCACGGAAAGGTGCAGGAAATTGGCCCTACTTATACCCAAGAGGTGGGAATACATCTCATAACTGGTTGTAGTGTCCCCTTGCAGGCACTGGGGCAGTAAGGGGAGAAGGTGTGTGCTTTTGGGTGCAGTGCTGGTGCATCCAGGTGTCCAAGGTCATGGCAGGACTCCATGTCAAAGACCATGATCAGAGACTGCTGCAGGGCTAGTACCAGGGCTCCCAATATAAGGTGGAGGCCTGGGACCATCTCGCCCGTGACCTCACCAGTGCCACTGGCATACCCATAACTGGTAAGCAGGTCAGGCACCACTATGATAACATGAAGCGGTGTAAGGGGGTCCTCTTGGAGGAGTGGCTCCAAGAGGCTAGAGCATCAGGGGATGTTCCAGCCGTGTGTATCACCCCAATATGTGTGTAACAATTGCCAGCTCAGGTATATCATGGATAGGAATGGCTAAATAATCCTCTTATGTCCTCCACAGTTGCAATGGAGTGGGGCCCCAACCAGGAGGCCCACATCAGTCACCTGGTGAAGTTGTAACACAAGGCAGGTCAGTAATACTCATGCATTTATTGTCATAGGAAATAAAAATAAATATAGTAGTAAATTAATTGCTTGTATAAAGCCTGTATTGTTCAAGGCAAGTACTGCATACACTAGAGAATATGGCAGGAAGAGTCTCATATTGTTTGTAAGTCAATAAAAGTGTAATATCCTGACAAAACAAGTCTAACTGCTGGACTGCATGTGTATATCCTGGTATCATACAGTAACGTAGATATGCAATCGTGTAACAGTACTGTAGTATTAAGCACTGTTACCCACACCGTGCACCATAAACTGAATGTGTAGGAATGCCTGTATAATGACAGGTATAATCCCAAGAAGCCAGTTAGTACAACTGAGAGACACATAAACAGTAAACACGGAAAATGCATACAACAAAAATCGAATAGCACATGCAACTGAGATTTTAACTGTTGTGTTTTTATCACACACATCCATGGTTCGAATCCAGCCAGTGGTAGTAGTCTGCTTACAGAATCATCCCCACAACTTTACAGATATGTCCAGAATGTATATTAAAGTGGCCCATATCTGTTGCCTATCAACCTGTCCCCCTGGAAAATCAGTAGGATGATCCCAGATGTATAGGCAGCAAAAAGGAAATACAACTGATTGACACACAGCTATGAGAACAAAGCTGGCACACTAGCAACTCCCCAATACCTTATGTGACTAAGAAGCCACGTATGTCCCATTTACACTCCAACTTGTCATGCTGTGGTCAGAGTGCATACTGTAACAGAGTGAGATGTATGTGCATAATAGTAATGTGGAATCTGGTACTGTGTGTGGGAACATACAGGTAGTGCTAATAAACATTCCTCTTACAGGTTTGTCAGATACCAATACTGTGCCCAGAAATACAAGAATGATATGCAGTTGCTCTGAATAATGAGGTATTACACATCACTGTCGCCCACACTGTCCAACAACATATAACTGTCTAGGAAACTCTATATGAGTGTTGTAATACAAGGTCAGAGTGCAAAAGCACAGGGAATTAATAAGACAGAAAGCAGATAGGAGATATACAGCAATATCTATATAGCAGACACAACTGTGATGGACAGTGTTTTAAGCTGTAGCAGACACAGCCTTAGTCTGAAGCCTGGGAGTGGAATTAGGCTGCATACAGATTTATACCCCACACCTGTACAGATGAGGCCAGAATGTCCAATATATGTGCCCATATCTGCTTTCTGTCCCCCTGATAAGTCTCTGGGATGATCCCAGATGTGTAGCCAGCAAACAGGGAATACAAGTGATTGTCAAACATCATGAGAACACACCTGTCACTGTAGCAACCTCCAAAACTGTTATGAGAGTAATATTTCAAGTATGTCCTAGCTACACTCCCATGTTGTCAAGCTGTGACCAGAGTGTGTACAATAACAGAGTGAGATGTATCTACATAATACTAATGTGTAATCTGGAACTTTGTGTGGCAATAGTCAGGTAGTGCTAACATACATTGCTCCCACAGGTATGTTGGATATGAACACTGTGCTGAGAAATACAGACCATTATAATCTGTACTGGTACTGTTCATTCTGGTATTGTAGGGAATTGTGAGTGTTGCAGTTTCTTTGAATAATAAAGTATCACTGGTCACTGTCACCCACACTGTGCTACATAATATAACTGTGTAGGAAAACATGTATATGTATGTGTCAGGTCACTAAAGGTGGAAGAGGGCAATATTCTAGATATGTCCCAGCACACCAACATGTGGTCAACACATGGCCAGCATCTGTGCAGAAAGAGTTGTATAGCTATGTGCAAAACATCAACCCGGAATCTGGGAATATGTGTAGCAACAGTTAGTGATGACAAATATTCCCTCCACAGGTATACCAGGTAAGAGGTGTATACTGCAGGCAAAACTGTTTCATGTATAATGATAACAAGAGCCATATCACTGTCCAAACTAAGGCTATAGGGTAGTGTAGTAAGACTTGTAAGGTACAGATAACAGCACTGATTAGAAAAGTAATGTGGACTACAGGAATATACTAGTTGTTAATTGACAACCCCCCCTCACCATATCTCCAACAATAATCAACATGCCCAACCCATCCGGTATGTAATGATTCTGATAATGTCCAATTGTTTGCTAAATAGTTTCATGGTTCCCATGCATGTGCTATAATGAATTATTCCAACATTGGTGGCATGGTGCCATCAATGTACCTGAATGCTGTAGTTATTACCATTGTGGTCCCATATATGCATGTGTTCTGTTTGCTATGCAACTGTTCCATATCTGGTGTCTGGGTTAATGGGAATATCTATGCATGCTGTTATACCTATCCCTGGAATGTGTTAACTATTACTAACCCACATATGATGAAATCTAAACACTATAGCACACCTGGGAAGGCCGGTCCCAGTGGACCCACCTGTCCCACCTCAGCTGGCCATGGTACCGGGTACCAGCATGTCTGGGGCCTAACCACGGACCTCCCTGTCAATTGGTCATGCACCACCTTTGGGTGGAACCGCCTCAGGGGATGGGACTCGCCCCCCCCAGGAGTGGGTGTGGACAGGAGCCTGTCATCTGTCACCAGGTCGGGGTCATGGTACATAGAGGGTTTGAACAGCAGTTTGGTGATCTTCTATGCCAGCTCGAGGGCCACATGTCACAATTAGAGAGTCAGCCTGGCTCTGCGACTCAGCCCCCAGCACAGCCACCTTTGGAGCTGTGAAGGTGCACTGCTGACTGCCCATGGGTGGGGACCTCAGTCCCACTGTTACCACTAGGGGGCTTGTGGGCTTCTGATATCCCAACACCCCTCCCCATCAAGGTGTTTACCCCCCCATGTGTCATATACCACCCCTGTATGTGTCTTATTTGTCTTGTCTGTTAACCTACCTGACCTTACCTCCCCAAATAAACCTACTATCTCTCCACAACATCAAACTCCCACCTGAAAATAAGGGCAATGTGTTCCCACAAAAAAATCTCACCCCATACATAGCTGTCCATTTCACACACATGTCAACCAGGCACATGTAATCTGGTGTAATTGGTATCACAAATTATTATTGTTGCCCTCGCCCCTCTCCCAGGATTTGAATGTCCAAATCTACCTCCAAATTCAGTGTATATCAACAGCTGTTGCTGTAGAAGACATGGGCAACTATGGACCTTCCCTAACTCTTCCTGCACATCCCTGGCTATTTTCCCTACTGTCTTTCCATCTTTGTGCCCATTTTTTCACAACTTTCATATCAACCCCTTTTTCTTTTCTTTTAAAGAAATTAGTGTGGAGGTAAGCGGGAGTAAGTACTTTTAAGCAGCAGTAAGTGGGTTTAAGCCTGTTTGCATGGGAATAAGCAATGCCTACACAGTTTAAGCAATTCAGAAGCTAACAGAGTATAAGAAACTGTAACCAGAAGTTAGCTGTGCTTACCTTCATGCAAACTCACTTACAACTGCTTTAAATTGCCTTAATCACTCCGTATCCAATGGCCTGTGTTCTGCCCAGCAACAAAATAAACAACCTCTGCAAGGCTCAAACCCAGGACCCTGCACAGCATAGACATCAGAATTTGCCACTAAGCCATGCCAGACATACATATCATTTTCAAAAACATATCATCCAACCCAGTCATGTAAGAGTACAGAGAATGTATTCCAACATTTCGATGTATGTATGTATGTAAATATATTAATATCTAAACAGATACAACATATCTATATATGTAGATATACATATCTATCTATATATATATATATATATATATATATATATATATATATATATATATATGAACATATATACATGCAAATGCTTACATTGACACATATATATTTCTACACCTATGTCCTCATATACACAGCAAGTTACATATATGTAAGCAGATATACATCTATGTAGGTATATATGAACATAGTAATATATATGTAAGCATATATATATATATATATATATATATATATATATATATATATATATATGGCCATACATCTGTCGATAACAATGGTAAATTAAATAGAACATATATGTCCACATGCAGAATTAATGGGGTTGAGAGACCCCAAACAATATATGTCTTGTACAAGTAGGTACAGCCCCCACAGCCAAACACGTCTGCCCTGCAATACACTACCAAGTGTTGCAGATCCCATAATGAGGACCTGACACAGCATGGGTACAAGATGTTAACAGTACTACATCCCACCTGTATGATGTCAGGCTGGCATTGGTAACATATCATGCAGTACAGACTGGCTCCCATAGGAAATGTAAAATGTGGAAGTTGTCAACATCCCCTGGATACATATACACAGACACATATATGCCGATACTGATATACATATATATATATATATATATATATATATATATATATATATATATATATATATATATATATATATATATATATATATATATATATTATATATATATATATATATATATATATAAATATATATATATGTATGGAGAGAGAGAGAGAGCTATACACACATATATTTAGCAAAAACAGAAAATTAGCAACAGATGGAGCAAGGCTTTACTAAAATCCAAAACATTTCACAGGTAAACAGCTTGTAAAGTCACTTAAAAACATCGAAAAAATGGCAGTGATGTAAAAGCACATAAGCACCTTTATTGTAGTCGACAAGAGGTAAGTGCTTTCACTGTTTCAGCTTCATCAGACCAAATAACAACTACAAACACACAACCCATTTAAATACATTCATAAAAAGATGTAGCCAATGAACAATGGACATAAATCCATCAATTAATTCAAATAAATTGTTCATGCCCAAAAAAGTGGCTAAAACAAACAAATAAATATATAGACATACTGAACTCTATACCATATTAAACCTGAAAACTGAAAGGTATATATGTATATAAGTTCAAAACACAAATCCACCTGTATAAAAAACATATATAATAACTAGAGAATGTATATACTCTAAAAATATAAACATATATACTACAAATATGTGTGTGTGTGTGTGTGTGTGTGTGTGTGTGTGTCTTTCGGCTTTTCCCGGTTAGGGGTCACCACAGCGGAACTCCAGTCTGCTAATGATTGGCAGTTGATTTTTACGTACCAGCTTGCAAGGCCTGATGCACAGCCTTCAACGAAGGTACGCCCATTCATGCATGTCTCCCCGCAGAAGACGCTCTAGCTGAGAATCGAACCGGACAGCGTCTTACTGTGAGGCGACAATGCTACCGCTGCACCAAAATGCTCCACATAAGGACATATAAAGGCAAAAAAAATATTTCACAAAAAGCAAATAAAAATGACTGTATATAAATATTAAACATACAAAAATATATACAGAGATATATAAATGTAATATGCAATCTATAATACAAAAAATGAAAAATATGTAATACTACTAGCTAGCTACCTTTTCACTTCTTTTCTTAAAAAGTCTCCTTTTCTTCAGGGCAGGCTTAATAGAGGCCCTTTCATTCAACCCTTTGCCCCAGTCAGCATGGAGTGTAATGATCCATCGGGCCTCCCTATACTCTGTATGTGTGTAAACATCACCTCCCCTAATACTCAGACTGATGGTCTCAATGACCCTGAAACAAAAAGTGTGAGATGTATTAAATTCCAGCACATGCTTAGATAGTGCATTATGTAAGGAACCATTCCTGATATGATACAAATGTTCCCTCATTCTATCACATAGAATTCTGTTGGTTTTGCCAACATAGAATGAACCACAAAGGGTACATTCTGGTAAATAAATCACATGCGGAGTCATACAATCCGCAGAAGCATGAAATGTAAACTCTGTATGCAGATCAGGATGCAAAAAAGTGGCCGAGGTATTAATAAATGCACAAAAACTGCAATTACCACAAAGTTGGGTAAGACCAGAAGATGAAGACATATGGCTATGATTCCTGTCATAGCACAATAATCTCTTCAAATTCTTGCAGTTCCTATACCTGAAAATCGGTTTCTAACCTACGATCCTGCATATGTCATCATCCACTTGCAGGATTGCCCAATGTTGAAAACAACTTAGTCACCTCAATATGGTCACTAGTATAAAACAGGGGAGCCTTTACCTCAAGGGCATTAGAACCTCGTTCCCTGTCAATACTCGGTACAATGGGTGGTCCAAAATATGGACCTGCTGTAGGCAACCTCAACTAGTCTAAATCTGCCCATTGTTTATCTATTTCAGAAAGGTTATACCCACACGCCAACAATTTACACTTCAAACCATTAATTTCCAGTAAAAAAACTGAGGTGGTTGGATTCAATCTGGAGGCCCTAATCCCTTGACCCCTGATTAAATTATTGAAAATATAGCCAGGGTGCATACTGGATCTAAATAGAAAAGCATTCCTATGACAGGTTTTACGATAAACTCCAGTGTTAATAATGTTGCCTGGCAATTTTTCAATATATAAATCCAAGAACTCAACGTGTGTAAATGACCAAGTAAAAGTGAACTTTAAGCAATCAGTCAGATTATTCATCATCTCATGAAATGCAAATAATCTATCCACTGAACCTTTCCACAATAAAAACAAATTGTTAACAAAACATCGATAAAACAAAACATGTGTCCTGAAATCAGTGGTGGGGAACAAAATGTTATTCTCCCAGTGTGCTAGGAACATGTTGGCGTAGCTATTTGCACATGAGGTGCCCATAGCTATGCCATGTTTCTGAAGATACATATCACCATTAAAGGTGAAAACATTGTTCTCAAGCACCAATTCCAGGAACAAACAAATAAGATCTACCTGAGTAGGAGTATATTCACTGTGTAACGAAAGATATTCGTGCACAAACTCAATACCTAAACCATTAGGGATCATAGTAAACAAAGACTGCACATCAAAAGTAACCAAAATAACATTCTCAAAATTACTAATAGAAGAAAGGCACTGATTCATAGGTTCATAGGTTCATAGGTTGATACTAGGCTATCTGCCCTAGGGCATTTACAAGCCTAGCCAGAGTGTATTTGGCTTTTGCCACCCTTCTTAGATTAGTTGACTCTGCCTCTGTATAGTAGGTCACAGAAGAGAGCCCATTTAAAGTTAGTTTACCATACCTCTGTCTAGCAGTGACACAGAAGAGATCCCAGGGGTAAATTTATGATCTCCCATCCAAACGTCAAGATTCTTCTTGAAGAGGGTCATTGAGGGGCTCTGTCTGACTTGGATTGGGATTTTGTTCTAGAGTGAGGGGAGCCTCTGGGATATGAATATGTCCCTCCAGCATGTTCTATTTATTTCTGTGCTGAGGTTTAAGTCACTGGAGCATGTAGTTCTCATGGATTTGGATTTCTTGAGGTGGAGCATGTCCATTAATTCTGGGTTGGACATGGCTTTATACGTCAGGGACAGATCGCCTCTGAGTAGGCGGTAAGCAACTGAGTAAAGCTGGAGTTTCTTTAGCTTAACTGCATAGGGCATCTGTTTGAGTCCCTTGATCCTCTTGGTGAGGTACGTTTGGGGTCTTTCTAGTTGTAGCAGGTGTAGGGTAATGTACATCCCAAATGGGGCATTGTATTCAATTATGGGCCTGATGAGTGATGAGTAGAGGGGCACAATGACCTCTCTTGATCTAGATGTGAACCCCTTTGTGATAAGGTGGGCTATATAGAATGTCTTTCTAACCACTTTGGCAATGTGATTGTCAAAGGAGAGATTACAAACTACTTGGGTCCCCAAATCCCTAATTACTTCTTCCGTACTTAATGGATTACCACCTATGTGGTAATTTGTGGGCACATTGTTTTTCCCAAAGGGGATGACTGCACTTTTTGGCATTTGGCTTTAGGCCATGGCTCTGGCAACAGTTATCCGTCTCTGTGAGACCTTTTTGGAGGATGTTTGTGTCAGCCGGCGAGTGGATTATGGCCCCCAGTTTGCAGTCATCTGCAAACTTTGTCAGCCATAGTCCTCCTGTGTTAACCTGTACCTCAGACATATATACCGAACAAGAGAGGTCCCAGGGCTGAGCCTTGTGGGACGCCACTTGTAACTGGTTTAGAGTCTGACATGGCACCTGCAATTCCGACCATGTAGGTTCTATCCCTAAGCCAGTTTGCAACCCATCTTGTGACATAAGGGTTGATATTTAAGCTGGTGAGCTTATTTATGATGCCCGAGTGGGGTATTGTGTCGAAGGCTTTTGCAAGGTCAAGGTAGGCTGTGTGGACTACCTTCCCTTCGTCTATGGCCTTGGTGATTGTTTCAAAGAAATTGACCAGGTTCAAGAGGCAAGATCTGCCCTTAACAAAGCTGAATTGGGTAGGATCCAGTGTTTGGAGGTTCCCAATGTCTTTGTTTATGAGTTCCATGATGATACGCTCCATAGCTTTGCAGACCAGGCTAGTTAGGCTTATAGGGCGATAGTTTCCAGGGTCTGTTGTGGCACCACCTTTATGGAGTGGGACCACTGCTGCAGTATGCCATTCTTTGGGTACATATCCTGTTGTAAGGCTGAGACTGAACAGTGATTTTAAGTGAGGGTTCAGTTCTTCTTGGAGCTCATGTAAAATGCAGCCTGGGACACCGTCCAATCCCATTGATGCTGTGTTTTTTGCTTTGGAGAGGGCAGCTCTCACCTGTGCATCTGTGATGTCAGGGAGGCTAAACTCTGTTGGGATAGTCATTTGCTCATTTGGGGGGGGGAGTTTGCACTGAACCTGTCTGCCAGGATGTTGGCAATGTCTGTGGGTTCAGTGTATTTTTTGTCATTTTGCACTAACTCAGAGCATATCTGGAAGTTTCCACCAAGGTTTCTGACATAACTAAAGAAAGCCTTGTGATTATCTTTATCGTCTTGTGCAATTTTTCTTTCAAAGCTGGCCTTAGATGATTTTATGAGGGATTGTAGTTTCTTGCTAGTACTGATCAGAGTTGCCTTCCCTTTCAGGGATTTTGCTCTGTCATGTAGTAGCTTCCTCCTTCTGTTGTACAGTTTATTTATGGCTGGGGTCCACCAGACAGGTCTTTTGCCTTTGGAGGAGTGTGTCTTGGTTTTATTTGGGATAGCACGATCCATGCATTCATGTAGGTATCCATAGAATGGGTTTATAAAAGATTCTGCAGTTTGGGCCGTATTTTCCACTGGCCCTAGGGCTTTGAAGGATTCCACCTCGGTTTTGAGATGTGGGAAGTTTGCTTTTGAGAAGTTTTTGACCATGGTTTCCTTTGCTGGGGGTGGGGATGGGATATGGATGTCCATAGTGATTAATTTATGGTCAGATCTTACCAATGAGGGATATACCTCTGGTATGGAACATAGAGCCCCCATGTTGGTTATGATCAGGTCCAATATGTTTTCCCCTCTTGTGGAAGTGGTGACCAGTTGTTCCCTAGCATTTGAGTTTATAAATTCTAGGAACCGTTGGGCTAGGGTGTTGGGGCTTGAATAGTGCTCCCAGTCTATGTTTGGGTAGTTAAAGTCACCCAATATAATGGTGTTTGGAGAGACCTTCATATTCTCCAGTGTCTTCAGGAAGGCCGAGTGGGGTTCTGAGATTGGGAGGGTGGTTTGTAGCAGGCTACAAACTGGAAGGCAGTTTTGCCCACTGTTAGTTGCACATGGATGGTCTCAGATGCTTCATGCAGTGCCACTAGCCTGGAGGTATGGGTATCTTTGATGAATATGGATACTCCCCCTCTTCTTGTGGTTTGGTCCTAGTTTTGGGGCCGAAAAGCATGGTATGAGGTATAGCCTGGTAGTGCTGGGGTGCTCTCAGGAGCCTTGAACCAGGTTTCTTTTACTGCACAGATATCGATATTCTCCATACTGAGGAGAGCCTCGAGTGCATGCATCTTGAGGTTTAGACTTCTGGCATTGAGCAGCATTACCCTTAGTTTCTTTTTCCTTGTGTTGTCTAAGGAGGTGGGTTTGTCCTTTAAGCCTTGCCTAAAAAAGGCACTATGGGGGTGGCAAGAGCCTTGGCCAGTATTCAAAAACCCAGGGGTGACAGGTGCAAGCCATCCCTAGCAAAGCAACGTGGCTTGTCAAGCATGTCATCCCAGGCTGACAGACACTGGATCCCCTTTGAGTGACACGAATACTGTAGCCAATTGTTGAAATTGATCATTTTGTCTTTATACTGTGGTATCATTCTTGGTGAGGGTAAGATGCTACTCAAGGTCAGGGTCATACCAGCCTGGGCCACATGATCAGAGAGCTCCTCTATGTCTCTTTTCATGTAATCCCGGAAGGTACGTCTCAGGTCATTCACACCAGCATGGACAATGACGGAGTCATATTTGTACTTGCTTTGGAGTGACCTGAGTGCTTGTGTTATGTGGCGGATCCTGGCACCCGACAGGCAGCTTACAGTGACCTTCTCCTTGTTCAGCCTGGTGAGAGGGACGTCAGTGTGTCTGACAATAGAGTCACCTATTACAAGTGCATTAGGTGTGTTGTTTAGCCTTAAGGGCTGTGACTGTGTGGCACACTGACTTTGTGAACTATGTGATACATGGGTATTGTTGTAGGGTAGCAGTTGCTTGGATGTCTGCTTTGAAGGTCTCTGTTGCTTGGGCATTTTTTATTTAGAGCCTCTGAGTATGTTTTTGTGTGTTTATGTGTTTGGTTTGCTATTGTGATAGGTCTATGTGAGACTGGATTTGTGGTGTTTGTGATTACCTTCTCCTCCAGACTGACCGTGCCAGTACTATGTTGAGAGAGGTCAGCCTCCAGTTTGGCTATATAGTTGCTTCTCTCACATATATTAGAGCTTGTTGCGAAGAGGAGAGGGTGGTCTGTGTACATACGGCAGTTGTAACATTGCCTCAAGATTCCCATATTCACCAGCTGGACTGGAGAGTAAACCTGAAACTGACTTTTGGACATGCCAGAATAGTATAAGGAATTACTTTTTGACTTGATCAAAAAGTACCAATAGGGAGCCAAGTACTTAAAGGGAGTATAAGAGGGTGTAGTGCTTTAGTTTATTAGTGCTTACTTATATGACACTTATCCTAGCTACTGCTGGGTTTTAGAAGGAAAATAGAGTGCTTACTTTGAGATTTGAAACAGTTCTAAGGGAAAAAGTGAAGAGCAGACTTTGTGGAGCCGGGAATAGTTTATTTAAACCTGATTAAGCGGCGCTGCCCGATGCTGTGCTATGCGCGAAAACGCACAAAAGAGGGTTTTAAGAGAGGGGGATCAAGGAGTTTGGAATTGACCCAAAATGGCCAATAAAACTACAGTTTCTAGGCAGTGACCACTCCCACAGGGGCAGGCAGGCTGTTCAGTGTTTACCACTGCCACTGATGAACACAGAGACTTCACTTTAGCCCAAGCAAGCAATGGCCTCCAAGAAACTTACAAACAGTTCAGAACAGCAAATCTGTAACTGAACTTTTTTTTTAAATTTCAGAAAGTGGGAAAAAGCAAGATTTGTCTGTTTTTTTTTTGTTTTGTTTAAAGATAGCAGAGATACACAAGTAGCAACAAGTTAGAACAGTGCAATAAATGACCCCACACTTGAGTGCTAGGCCAGAGACAGGTAAAATGCAAGTTTTAAGAAAAAAAACTATTTTAAAATAAGTGCAACACAGGAAATGCAGTAAACAGGCTCTAGATGTGTTCCAAATACAGTTTCTAATGCAGATATCAAGTTTAGCAAGCTGGAAAATGCCAAAAAGTAGGCGGCAATGCAGAAATCTTAACAAATAATCTGAAGAAAAATACTTAAAATCTCAAAAGTGGCTCCTTTCTTCTCTCAGCGTTTTCTCCTCTTGGTGGGTGCTTCACCAACAGCCAACAAGTCTGAAAAGACGCCAAAACCATGAGGCAATCGGGTTTTAAGAGAGGGGGATCAAGGAGTTTGGAATTGACCCAAAATGGCCAATAAAACTACAATTGCTAGGTAGTAACCACTCCCGCAGGGGCAGGCAGACTGTTCAGTGTTTACCACTGCCACTGATGAACACAGAGACTTCCCTTTAGCCCAAGCAAGCAACAGCCTCCAAGAAACTTACAAACAGTTCAGAACAGCAAATCTGTAACTGAACTTTTTTTTAAATTTCAGAAAATGGGAAAAAGCAAGATTTTTTTTTTTTTTTTTTGTTTTGTTTAAAGATAGCAGAGCTACACAAGTAGCAACAAGTTAGAACAGTGCAATAAATGACCCCACACTTGAGTTCTAGGCCACAGACAGGTAAAATACAAGTTTTAAGAAAAAAACAATTTTAAAATAAGTGCAACACAGGAAATGATAAAGATCTAACAGAAATTGCTTGGAGTTCCTAAGAACCACTGGGTTCAGATTAACTATAGGTCTTAAGAACTTCTCCACATGCAAGGAGAGAGGTTCTGTAACCTAACCACCACCTGCCACTATAGGTCTCACAGGTGGATCGGAAGGGGTTTTATGAATCTTTGGAAGCCCTTGTATGAGGGGAATTAAGGGATTGGTCACCTCCAAAAGTGAAAACACACCTTCTGTTCCAAGATGAGTAAGAAAGACATCATATATACAATGACTCACTAAGGACACAACTCTATAAACATCATCAACAGTGATTTTTTTCATAAAAGCCACCATCACTCAACATTAAATATATAGACTGCTCATAATGTGACCTATCAATAACCACAGTTAGGGCGCCTTTATCAATAGGGCGGATGACTATCTGTTCATTACACTGTAGAGCTTTCATGGTGTAGCTATGGGCACCTCGTGTGCAAATAGCTATGCCAACATGTTCCTAGCACACTGGGAGAATAACATTTTGTTCCCTACCACTGATTTCAGGACACATGCTTTGTTTTATCGACGTTTTGTTGACGATTTGTTTTTATTGTGGAAAGGTTCAGTGGATAGATTATTTGCATTTCATGAGATGATGAATAATCTGACTGATTGCTTAAAGTTCACTTTTACCTGGTTATTTACACGCGTTGCGTTTTTGGATTTATATTTTGAAAAATTGACAGGCAACAAATTTTAACACTGGAGTTTATCATAAGACCTGTCATAGGAATGCTTTCCTATTTAAATCCAGTATGAACCCTGGCTATATTTTCAAGAATTTAATCAGGGGTCAAGGGATTCAGGCCTCCAGATTGAATCCATCCACCTCAGGTTTTTTACAGGAAATTGATAGTTTGAAGTGTAAAGTGTTGGCGCATGGGTATACCCTTTCTGAAATAGATAAACAATGGGCAGATTTAGACCAGTTGAGGTTGACTACAGCAGGTCCATATTTTGGACCACCCATTGAATTGAGTAGTGACAGGGAATGAGGTTCTAATAACCTTGAGGTAAAGGTTCCCCTGTTTTACACTAGTGACCATAGTGAGGTGACTAAGTTGATTGGTCAACATTGGGCAATCCTGCAAGTGGATGATGACATATGCAGGATAGTAGGTGAGAAACCGATTTTCAGGTGTAGGACCTGCAAGAATTTGAAGAGATTATTGTGCTATGACAGGAATCATAGCCATATGTCTTCATCTTCTGGTCTTACCCAACCTTGTGGTAATTGCAGTTTTTGTGCATTTATTAATACCTCGGCCACTTTTTTGCATCCTGATCTGCATACAGAGTTTACATTTCATGCTTCTGCGGATTGTATGACTCCGCATGTGATTTATTTAGCAGAATGTACCCTTTGTGGTTCGTTCTATGTTGGCAAAACCAACAGAATTCTACGTGATAGAATGAGGGAACATTTGTATCATATCAGGAAGGGTTCCTTACATAATGCACTATCGAACATGTGCTGGAATTTGATACATCTCACACTTTTTGTTTCAGGGTCATTGAGACCATCAGTCCGAGTATCAGGGGAGGTGATGTTTACACACATACAGAGTAGAGGGAGGCCCGATGGATCATTACACTCCATGCTAATTGGGGCAAGGGGTTGAATGAAAGGACCTCTATTAATCCTGCCCTGAAGAAAAGGAGACTTTTAAGTAAAGAAGTGAAAAGGTAGCTAGCTAGTAGTATTACATATTTTTCGTTTTTTGTATTATAGATTGCATATTACATTTATATATCTCTGTATATATTTTTGTATGTTTAATATTTATATACAGTCATTTTTATTTGCTTTTTGTGAAATATGTTTTTTTTGCCTTTATATGTCTTTATGTGGAGTATTTTAGAAGTTTACATATTTGTAGTATATATGTTTATATTTTTAGAGTATATACATTCTCTAGTTGTTATATATGTTTTTTATACAGGTGGATTTGTGTTTTGAACTTATATACATATATACCTTTCAGTTTTCAGGTTTAATATGGTATAGTGTTCAGTATGTCTGTATATTTATTTGTTTGTTTTAGCCACTTTTTTGGGCGTGAACAATTTATTTGAATTAATTGATGGATTTATGCCCATTGTTCATTGGCTACATCTTTTTATGAATGTATTTAAATGGGTTGTGTGTTTGCAGTTGTTATTTGGTCTGATGAAGCTGAAACAGTGAAAGCGCTTACCTCTTGTCGACTACAATAAAGGTGCTTATGTGTTTTTACATCGCTGCCATTTTTCGATGTTTTTAAGTGACTTTACAAGCTGTTTACCTGTGAAACTTTTTGGATTTTAGTAAAGCCTGGCTCCATCCGTTGCTAGTTTTCTGTTCTTGCTATATTGGTTTATTTTTGTCTAGCAACGGAGGACTTACCACCTGTTTGGATTAATTTTTATTGTTGTTACACATATATATAGCTATACATGTGACTACATATACACACGCAGAGATATGTACTGTAAAATACATACGTAGAAGTTGCACACAATATGGAACAGCCACTATGCCTACAGTTAACACTTAACAACTAGACACTGTATGGGTCACCCATACAAATGACAATCGTTGCCTGCAACATATACCCACAGAGAGGTCATAGGATCAAACACCACACACAGGTTTGCAGAAATGGAAAACCTTTATTTGTGTACTATTACAGTTTTATATGCCATGTCATATAGCTGTTCAGACACTGATATCCATATAAACAGTGTAATGCAACTGTGAAACAGTTATACTAATACAGTAGTCTGGAAAGGTTCACAACTGTTGCTGTCCAGTCCAAGCCCTTCAAATTGTACCACAGTAAAGACAAACTGGGCTACATGATACCAAACAATCAACAGTAAGTAGTGCAGGTGTATAGTTCAGCAGTCTCTATCTACACTCTGTACAAAATCACTACATGATGAAGACTTCAGTTGACCAAATGGGATGTAACTGTTACATAACAAGGCATAACTAACAACATCACAAGCACACTGACAAACAGGACAGTCTGTATGGCAGGAGGCAGTAGGCCTGCATTAACCCAATTTATGTAAGTAATGTAAATATAGGTGAATTGTATGGTACTGTATATCCAGATACCTTAAGGTAGCTCACCCTTGATACCCCCACATTTTGTAACAGCCTAGGTTATTTATGGTGCATCCCCCCAGACTCAATAACACAGGGCCATATACCACTGTTACATACAGTGGCCTCAGGAGTTCATAAAGGCACACATGTATTGTATAGGTGAAGTCCATACATATATAGCCCCAGCCCCAACGTATGTGTGGGGGATACAACAGCAGTGGACTGATGGCAGCAATGGCAGCATGATATACTCACAGCCCACTACAGAACAACCCTTGACAGCATGCCATATGTGCAAAGCTTGGTATGTAGGTTGAGGACGGAGGCTGAAACACAGCCCCATATGTGTTGCTATACACTAAGCAAGTTGCTGGTGTTACAGGATAGTCTGCAACATACTCTTAGTCAGGGAATTGAGGTTAAAAACATAAATGGATGTAGCCATGTACTGATAGCACTCAACACACCCACACTGCGTGTGAAATATCTGACACAGGACCTGTGTGGTGGACAGAAAAAACATGATAGGCACACTTCTGGCCACCAAGATGATAGGCCCACAGTTGAGAGCTATGCAGACAGACTGCATTCCAAGGTAAGCTACTATGTACACACACACCCTGTAACACCAGTACTATACAAAGCATAACATAACTGTACTCACACTCTATCTGTAGTTCTGGAACCTCCTACAAATATGTAGCTGCCCTGAGTGTGCCGGTTCTCCTGTAAGAGGTATTGCTACCTGCTGTCTGTAACACTGATGCCCACAGACAGGAAGGATGTCCATCACACAGGAAAGGTAAAGGGACAATCCCACATGATGTAGGGATTTATAGTAGGTGGTTGCCATGACAGTGGTAATTGGAAGTACTACACAGCAAGCTGCATGCAGTTAGCAAGTGTAGGACATTGATTGGTGCAGAGGCCATCACCTGATCATGTGCATCACCTGCTAAAGCCAGGCTGCAATATATTCAAAGCAGCTCAATCCATTTACTGGAGAGAGAGAGAGTGATAGAGAGAGAGAGAGAGAGAGAGTGAGAGAATAAAAAAAGAAAGACAAATCTCATCAAAATATTAGCCTAAGTCAAAGGCATTTAGCCAGCTGTCATTCAACAAGACATCATTCCCACAACATGTATGTGAAGCATATATATATATATATATATATATATATATATATATATATATATATATACATGTAATAGAATGTAGTACCTGGTCCAGCATAATGGGATAGATGATGTGGAATGATTTATATGTGCCATCAGGTGTTGTTGTAATGATGTTCAACTGAACAAATGCTATGGACAATAGTGTCTGTCCCTGTGGGTAGTGGGCCATACCCATCAACTGTGCAGGTCAGCAATGACAGACAAGATGTAAGCCATCATAGTTTGTGTTCTGTAATGGGAAGTATGTATATTACATGGCCAATAGCTGGTGATGGATGTAATGCCATTATGATGGACATGTTGGAGCCATGGCCGACCACTGGCAGGATACTCAGGTTAATCTGTAATGTAGCATGCTGGAATGCCATAGGTATGTAATAGGGTTACCTACATTCGGGTCCTACATATACCCCCCTAATGTCAGGTCGTGTCCATATGTGGCACCAGTCTGTGTTGTAGCAAGGCAAAACAGTGCAGCTGTACAGGAAGGTGTGAGACTGTGGAGCTGATGTCTGAATGTACCCCACATATAGGTATGCATATGTGTACATATGTCACATATATAATATATAAATATATATATGTATATCAGTATGTATGTCCAAAAATATACATATACCCATGTGTAGACATATATATGTGCACATATATACATCACATATATCTACACATATATACCACATTTCTACATATATACAAATGCACACACACAAACATATATGTATGTAAAGACATGTCCCCTATATTACTACTACAGTGATGTGTGTGAGGCACCAGCACACATAGCAATACACACAGATATCTACAGCTGGCAGTGTGTACACCATGGATGGGTATATCACATGTTAGTCCCATTTTGGGACCACATTGCCCCCATCTGTGAAGTATGCAGTGGCAGCTCATGATATCATATGCAGCCCCGACAGCTGTGAACCACAGTGATACAGTCCTCCAAATCCTCCATAGAAAGTGAATCCAGACTGCTGCCTTATCAGTCTGGATTCAGTAAGCAGACTGCTGATTCACCAGAAGTCTATGTGGTGCTAACTGCATAGACTGTAAGGGGATCAGACTGCAAAGTCAGCAGTCTTGGACTGTTCCAGGTAAGAGCCACAAAACCAATTTTGCAGGTACCAGAAAGAACTGTAGATTGTATCATTGGAAGCGAGCTTGTTGCAGGTTCGCTGTGCATTTGGCAGGTACAGGATTCTAGTATGTGTGTGTGTGGCAGGTACAGGATTCTAGTGTGTGTGTGCATGTGTGTGTGTGTGTGTGTGTGTGTGTGTGTGTGTGTGTGTGTGTGTGTGTGTGTGTGTGTGCGTGTGTGTGTGTGTGTAATGCCCATGGCTAGAAAGAACTCAGGATACCTGCTGGTGGTGCTTGAACCCTGTACCTTGGCTACAGGTAACAATTGCTTGAATTCCCTACCCACCACCATTTGTGAAACTTTTGGAGATTTTTGCCTCATATTTTGTTCTGTTCTGTTCCTTGTAAAATCTGTGGTTTCTGAGTGCTTAATTCCTTAAATAGCTGATGGTGCAATTGTAGCATTGTAGCCTCAAAGCTAGCAATTCTCTGGTTTTATTCTTGGCTGGGGTGCCTGTTGTGTGGAGTCTGCATGCTCTCCCTGTGTTTGTGTGGGTTTGCTCTGGTGTCCTCCCATCTTATAAAGACAT
Organism: Protopterus annectens; assembly: GCF_019279795.1. Taxonomy (NCBI): domain Eukaryota; kingdom Metazoa; phylum Chordata; order Ceratodontiformes; family Protopteridae; genus Protopterus; species Protopterus annectens. The sequence continues at coordinate 130,022,048 of NC_056746.1, read as the reverse complement.
GTGTCTTCAGTATTTCTCCCTGGGCATTTGTTGAAAATTGGCTTTTGTTCCCAGTCAGACTTTTCTGGTTAACAAATGTTAAATAAATAAAATTGACAGGCATTTGAATTTCAGACTTCATATTCTTCAGAAAGTATATAGTAACTTAAACCTTTTATTCTAGCAATGTTCTAAGTTTATAAGATGAATATTTGAAATTTGTCCCTATTTTTGGGACTGTATTCCCCCATTATTGGCTTCTTCCAGTTTTTTGTGCTAAGGTTGAGAGCTACGGTGAGAACTGAATTCACTGAATATGTTTGAAGGCTGTTTTCCCCCGTTACTGGCTTTATCCAGGTGTTTTGTGCTAAGAGGTTGACAGCTATGATGAGAACTGAATTCACTAAATGGTAGCCATTTAAGTTTCAGTCTTTCTTTCTTTCTTTCTTTCTTTCTTTCTTTCTTTCTTTCTTTCTTTCTTTCTTTCTTTCTTTCACAAAACAGCTGATCTGGCATAGTGGTATGTTACTCTGGCTGTTTTCCACAGGGTCCTGGGTTCAAGACTTAACAATGAAATGCATGGTGATAACACAGCATTTTATTCTAGCAACTTTTCAAGATTATACAAGCAATCTTTAAATGTGTCCCTGTTTTTGTGCTTTTGTCCCTCCCCAATACATTTTGGCTTTTTTTCCAGATTTCTTGTGCTGCAAAGTTGAGAGATACAGCTGAGTGTTGAGATTTTACAATGAGCTGACAGCTGCAGGGGAAGAGAAGTTTAGTGCTGCTTATGCTGAGACTATTTGCATTGTTAATAGCACAACAGGTAGTGTACTTGTTTTTGATGCAGAAGGCAGTGGGTTCTACTCCCACAGTATGTAGATGCATTGTTGATATTGTACTGTGTTGTAAACAGAGTGGATGGTGCTGTCTTGAAAATGTCCTCTTTGGTGAAGATACCTAGTAACTATGAACCCATCCCTTATTTGCCATCCATTCCCTATTGCAATATTACTAGCTTATCATTTTTTTAATGTAATATAGGCAATTTATTCCTCAAGGGCAACAGGCACTTTATTTGTAGATGAAACAATGAAATATAAAGTTGTTTGCTAGCAGCAAGCATTTCATTAGTTACAGATCTTTTTAATGTGGAATTATTTAGATGACTTTTACTTCTGTAGAGATTTTGCATATTTACTGATACTGGTGGATTGTAGAAGTTTGGGTAGACTTTTATGATGGAAATGTTCTCAATTGGGCAGTTTTGTCATTATTTGTGCATGTATTTTGTTTCATTGTTCACTGGAAAAATGTTCAAAACAATAAATTTAAAACACGCTCTAACAACTGCACTGTATTATAGAAGGAATATAATTTAATGCAATCAGGAAGGTGCATCACAGAACACATGTATGTTTTGTGTGCAAAGGGCCTATCATTTGAAAATAACCCAAAGTTAATCTTTATCTGCCACTAGCCAAATGTATTTTCTTTGGATGTGGGCTTCAATGCTGTTTCAATGAATGTGAGTTTCAAGGGCAGAGAAGTTTTAATGCTAAGTCTGTTTTCATTGAGAGACTGCATTGCTTTGTTTAGCAGATGTCTTGGTGTTTGTGCTGTAAAACATAAAATAAAACTTTCAAATGAATTCCAAATCATCATAGAAGTAAAGCAGTATGCACATTAGTGTTTATGGTAAATGGGGTGAAATAGCCAAATAATGGTTCATTGGAATGGCTGCAGGGGGGAGGCTCTATTCAACCATGATTTTATGAGGGGGAAGGGTGGCAAACTCAAAGACAGCCCCGGTTGAACTATAACTGTCCAGATTTTCACAGAATGAATAGATTTTTGCTCTTATTTTTGATTTCTTCCTCATAAAATTTATATATTTTTTTCTGGCAAATCATTTAGGAATTAAGTCACTAAATAATGACAGATACTGAATTTCAGACTTCATAACCTTCAGAAAAATGCATGCTAAAGCAATACCTGTTATTCTATCAACTGCCTCAGTTTATAAAAGAGCAATTTTTGGTACTGTTTATATGTTCCCCCAATATATTTGGCATTGTCCATATTTCCTGCATTAACAGGTTGAGAGGTATGTGCAAATAAATTGCTTTATAGAATTAGGCATATCCAAACCTCTCAACTGTCCCCAATTTTGGCTCGAAATATTGCTCTTTCCCTAATAATCCCTCCGCAAAATTGCAATTTTGGAAGAAAACATGGAGGGTTTACAATTAATAAATAACTGTAACAATTATAGATTACTTTTATTTCAGAAATGCATTTAGATTCTTTTATTCTGTCAGCTGCTCAAGTTAGCAGTACTGATATTAAAAAAAGTGTCCCATCTTTGACAGGTTCCCAGCTGTATTGTGTGGCTATTTTATATTTTTGCATCACATTTTTGGTCCATTTTTCATAAAATTGTGTTTTTTTGGGCAAATTAGTGGCAAATCATTAAAGACTGAAGTTATAAAATAATGACAGACATTTGAGTTTCAGATTTCATACCCTTCAGAAAATTCATACTAATGCAAAAGCTACTATTCTATTATCTTTCTAAGTTTATAAGAGCAATATTTTAAAATTGTCCTTATTTTTGGGCCTTTGTCCCACTTCTATGTATGGCTTTGTCCAGAGTTCTTGCTCTGAATTTGAGAGGTATAACAAATGTGTCAGGGCCATCACAGTCAGCCAGAGACATTTCAAATTGTGACATACTTGTTGCACTCTACTCCCCCATGTAGTAACTCTGGATGTGTCCAAGCAAGGCAAGGAGCAGTTACACTGTATAAATTTGCAGAGTATCCCCCAATCCAAGGTAGACACAAGTACTACAGTGGCTTTTCATCTGTCCTTGATGTTGCAGAATGTTCTGGTTTCTGTCATATTTTTATATTGTTGATTTATGCTTATTATTATTATTCAGAAAGTGCCTGTTGCTCTGTGTTTAAGTAGCAATGCGTTAATGACCATCAGGTAAGCTTCTCTGAGATTGTAAGATGCAAGTAAACTTTAATAAGCATACTTTTAAAGAATTGCCAACATTGAACGCCTTTCTGTTGTTGCCATGCAGAAAATACTTACATAACTAGATAACGCAAAAGCCTTGGGTATTGAAATGCATATGACAGTATTTGTAATAAAGGACAGGATTGCATTATTTTAAGAAGCTCATTACATTTGTTGGAGACTTGCAGTCATCTTTGCAGGCTTTACCTGTAAACTAAACAGAATGCCAATCTATCATGTGTGGTCCATAACATGCGCAGTAATCTTTTAAGCAATGTATTTTGAGCTTGTTTCCTGTTTGCTCTTCATGTTTTACTTTGATCATGTTCTCCCCATGAAGCAAGTAGATAATTGTTGTCAAGCAGGTATTTTTTTGATAAGAAACATTTTTACAAGTGGGGGTATCACAGAGATTGCTACTTTTAGCATGTTACTTGGTACTTTTATAAAGCTGAATATAAATTATAATTAGAACTGCAGTACAAGGAGAAGTGGTTTGAGTTGAGTGCCGCTTGTTTTTCTTATAGTTGATTTTGACTGGCATTCCAGTAATGTATTTAAAAAGTAATTTATTTTTTCATGCCTCACACCCTTTTTGTTTCCATCTAGATATTAAGTAAGCTGTCATGCAGCCAATGCATTGAAATATTTTTTTCTTCTACACTTCATTTTGTCTTGATTGAACTCTCATAATGATGATTTGGCACCCAGGGCAGTGGATTTAATTAAAGTTACAGTTTTTGTGGTTTTGAGCATAGCTCCTTCCCTTTCTGGTTGATCGCACCCCTTCCCATTGACCCAGCCAATTCAGTTGTCTCCCGCAGCCCCCCCCCCTTTAATTTGAAGTCACCAGCCACCACTGGAAGTATGCAATGGGAGTATGAGGAAGTATGGCAGGTACACATGAGGTGGTCAGGATTGGTAGATATAAAGGACAGTCAACAAGGGTGGTATGTGACACATGTGGTGGTTAAACACCGTGGATGGTGTGTGTGGTCTGTGATGTGGATGCCCCATGGGACCCAATATGGGCAGAATGGAAACAAGCCTCCCACCCACTGCTACTCACAACAGCAGTCCACATCCTGAAAGTGCCTGGTCTGGAGGCTGAGCAGGAGGATTATGTTGGCCCTGTGAATGTGTACTGGGTGCCTCAAAATGATGTAGCACATCTCTCATGTGTCTGTGGAGCCCGGTATGGAACAGACCCTAGACCTGAGCTCAGGGGACAGGAACATGTCTGTGTGTGCCCTGCGGGGGAAACAACATCCCCTGGGTGGTTCCACCTGACGGTATTGATGGAACAGTACATGAAGAGGCCCCAGGTTGGGACACACATGTGATGTGGCCAGGTACCATGGGCAGATGGGTTTGGCGAGGTGGATCTGCTGGCCAATAGAACATATACATGTTATTGTGTCACTGTTATAGAACATATGTTGGTAGCAATAGTCTACACAATCCAGGTACATGTCCAACAGCATGCATAGATATCCCCAATAACACAGAATGTCAGATGTGCAGCAATCTCAAAGCAGCCATACCACTGGCATATACAGAACCATAGCGGCCCTGACAATGGCATGCAGGTGAATAGTCTGTAACAGGCCAGCAATGATAGTGTCCACACAGGGGACATGGCTACAATCACATAGCAGAAAGTGTGGTACAATACATTATCTGTCCAACCGGTAGGTAAGCTGTAGCCAAACCTAATGAGTTGCGTGTACAGTTTGTTGAAACTGATATGTTGGGGGGGTGACAGAGATGTGCATTACAAACTGTAGTAACCTTGCCATATGAGTTGCACAGACCTGTTTCCATTTTTATGTCTTTCAGTCAAGATGGCACATGCATGGTTGCCAACCTATTCCCATGTGGAGAATGAAGTGTTGATAGCACACATGATCCAGCACTATCCAGTGCTGTTTGGCAGGGCCACACATGAGCAGCAGGAGAGGACCACCCTGTGGAATGACCGAGTCCACAGGGACAATGATGTCAGACTGCACAGCCACAGTTATGAGCAGGTCCAGCATCATTGTACTGACCTGCTTTGCAATGCCCGTCGGTGTGCTGCTGCAGTCTGGGGGGATCACCTCACCACAAGGGGGGGCATCCATACATCCCCCCCCGACATGTGTGGAGGAGCTCCTGGCCAGCCTTGTAGCACCTGCCCATCCAGACAGCCAACAATCACTGGTCTCCTTTGTGGAGGTGGGTGTCACCCACACACCAGCCGAGGAGCGTGCAGGTAAGGACACAGGGCACATCAGTAGACCACTGTTGTGTATACATCTGCATTGGCACAGGCAGATCATGCATATCTGACATGTCATAGATATATTATGTCGCTGCATTGTAGTGATAAACAGATGTCCAGATGTGGTAGTATCGTGTGAATGTACCATTGATGCATGGTATTACTGCACCCACCCTGTAGCACTGCCACAGATGTGACCACTGACATTGCATCTCTCACCCTTTTAGGTAGGTCCATCCGGGATACCACCAATGCAGCAGCCTGTAACTGATGAGTATGTTTTATGTAGATGCTTGCCAATACACCAGGCATGTAATGGTGATGGTATATTCCATGCACAGATCTAACACACCTATCCTGATTGCATGCTGTGCATGTGCATGTATTGTTGCTGTGAAATGCACAGTCTCACAGGGGTGACCATTATGGGGTATTGGAAGGATATGTCAGACATCTGCATGATAACTAACATCCTGTCGTTGCAGAATGTGTCCAGAGGGAGTAACATACTGGTGGTAGAATGGTCTACAGTAGTGACATTTGGAAAAACACTTATATACAGTGCAACACCAGTGTACATACCTGTTGGACAATGGCAACTGCTGCAGAGATATACTATGACATGAGCAATTACAGTAGTCCACATTATCAGCTGGGTCTAGAGTGCAACATGTGGTGTTCAGTGTATGGGACACTGCAAAGTGACACACATGTGTAGGGCTTACTTGTCATGCATCTGCATTTAAGCTGAAGGAGGGGGGTCTCAGCATGACACACCAGTGCACTGCAGCACAGATCCTAGTTATGGTAGGAATGCCTCTATCTGCACATAGTCAGGGTCAGGACCTGTGGCAACCATAACCCTACCCACACAGCAATAGTGACGACAGTATGTGAACACCATGGGATGTGCACATGAGTAGACCTTGCAATCATGCAGAATAGGGGGACATGTGTAGGGCAGACTGAGCATACACTGGCAAATGCAGATGGCCCATGCTGGTATACCCCTGCCAGGATCAGTGACACAACAAGAGGTGTGATAAACCATCATGATAAGGGTGTGCACACATATGCCCATATGGTGTGCATGCATTGAGATCAGCAGCCGCACACCTAACACAATCTGTAGACACTGCATGTGAAAGTACAGGACATATGTCACATATTGGGCATGTGTACTGCTAAGATATGCGGTGATGTAGTCCCATGGCAGATTATGGATGTGTGTGTAAAATCAAAAAAAGTGTATTCACCCCCATAGCCATGGTATGCTCTGATGGTTGTCAGTGTAAGAGTATTGCAGTGGTCATACATGGTCTGTTGATGTTGACAGCTGTAAATCAGGCATCAGGCATTCACCAATGACAACTGTCTGCATATCATCCCAGGTATGTGTTGCTGAGAAAACATAGGGGCTGTGAGAAGTAAAGCTGACATAACTGACACAGTACTACACATTCTGCAATGGGTTGTACACCTGTGAGTTTTGGTGCACAGTACATGGCAGGATGCAGAACTGTGTACATGGATGCAGTGGTATCCAGGGGAAGGGGCATCACCTAGTGACACAGCACATGCATCACACACATGTATACTGTTGCTAACATGGATTGACTATAGCTGAACTGCATGCTGTTCTGTACCATATGTTCTGCATGTTGGCAGATGGGTAATAGGAGGACTGTGTGTAGTATCATTGTGCAACCTCACCTGTTATGTGTGTGTGTATGTGAGTCCTGGTGATTAGTTAGTTTGCCTGCAGGGTCACTTTGGTGAAGTGGAGGGAGGTAGATGCATGTAGGATGTGTGTGTAGGCATGTGTGTGTTTGTGTGTGTGGCCATGTATGCACATGTGTGATTGTGGGGTGTTCATACGGCTATACCTCCCTTTGGGACTGTGCAGTACATGAACATGGACTTCCACATTACACACCAGGAATACCTGCCATGTGTGTAATCACAAGACAGGAAATAGTATAATATGGTCTGTAGCATGGAACAGGCATTCAGAGGGAAGGTAGACACCAGGTACACCCTTAATATCGCAGTCAGTAGAGAGGTCACCTACAACCCACGTATGCAGCTCTACAGATACATTGGGGAAGTACTAGTCAACACCAGGGAGTGTATCCAAATATTACAGTTGTCACATGACAGGATGAAGGAGCAGCATATCTGGCATGTACTGAGCATTACATACACTTGACACACCAGTGCGAGATATGGATACAACATAGTAGCCCACACATATAGGGGCCATGCACATAATTTCTGGGCATACAGTGGCTGCATACCGAATGACAGCAGTGAGGCCATGTAAATCCACTATACACAGGTCAGGCAGGTAAAGTAGCGACAGACCTTGTGTTGTGGCTGCTTGTGTGGGCATTTAGAGGACTGTGATGTTAATGAATGGTATCAATGTGTGTATGTTAACAAGTGTGATGCAGGATGGGATAACACATGGAAATATACGTTGGACTGTCTGTAAAGCCATGTACAGGTAGGAATTATGGAGGTGTGTGTTTGTGTGTGTGTGTGTGTGTGTGTGTGTGTGTGTGTGTGTGTGTGTGTGTGTGTGTGTGTGTGTGTGTGTACTGTTAGGCAATGCTGCACAGGTTTTAAAGTGTGTTTATTGTTTTCCCCCACAGGTGGTGAGGTGGGTCAGGGTTCCTCCTGCATGCAGTCTGATGATGGTGTCCATATAGACACCTAAGATGATGATAGTACTGTTGAGGCACAGGTGGGGTTATCAGGGGATGACACTGCACCATCATTTGAAATCCCCCTTTTAGCCACCCCAACCCTGCACACAGTTTCAGTGCCTACACATACCTCATCACCAGGGCCATAGTGGAGAAACAATTGACATTTGGTGGCAGTGCACAGGGGAGTGTGATAACCATGCCTACCGTGTACGGTCACAGCAGGCATAGCTGGATGGCCGGCAGGGCACCACATAGGTGGATGTCCAAGTGTGCTCATGGTAGGGCCGCTGAACATCCTACCCCTGGCATAGGTGACATAGCTGGTACCAGCAGGCACATGTTTCAGGCTGTAATGGCAGCACAGGCACATATTGAACATTACACCAGACAGGGCCTGAGGCTGCAGAGGGCTGCTCTCACATCTGTAAGTGACAATCTGAGTGAACTGTTAGGTGCCATCCGTGCTTATACCAAGCACATGGATATACAGCATGATGAGATGATGGCCCTCATCAGCCGTGGTATGTCCGTGCTTCAATATGTGGTGGGGATGCGACGATGCCCACATGGAAGTGGGCCAGCAACACCAAAAGCTGGCAGTCAACGTGGACATGCTAGGACACCAAGGGGTTCCCATAGTGGCAGTAGTAGCCCCGGCAGTGCAGGGGGTATGCTGGCCACACCACACCACAGCAGGCCACGTGCACATGTTCCTGGCCAATCCCAGTAGGGACCTGGAACCAGCAGACAAATGTCATCAGCAGGTGGGAGTAGCACATCGAGGCCTGTACCTGGACGTGCCCGCAGAACCCCTGGCTGGCCAGAGGCAGTGAATTGCACACCCTGCCAGGTATGGTCTGCAGCTGTCCATAAACACCTGTGTAGGGCGGCCACATGGCAGAACTGAGTGCATGCATACCCCCACACTATGTAAACACATCTAGGGCAATCCCATATCTACACACACCACACCACCTCACCCAGCTCCTCACAGTACACCTCTCTCCCACACACATGGTGTCAAATGTATGGCCCATCCTCAGCCTCTGGCAAACCAACACTACAACCTGTGCATATGATGATACCTGTGCCCCATCCCTGTCATCCATACCATCGATGCAGAGACAGGCTGATATAGATCTGATGCACATGGTGACTGTACAACAGTGTTCCACAGTACTGCAGTGTAAATATGTTGTAGGTAGTAGAGTGTCAGGCATATTTGGCAGGTAGTGTAGCCATCTAGCAATGATGCCTTATAGCTATTAGTAACACTGGTTGGTTGTGGTCTCTATAATGTTATCCATTTTTGTTGTAGGTGTACATGTGTCAGCACTAGGATGCCCTGTGCATATGATGATACCTGTGCCCCATCCCTGTCATCCATACCATCAATGCAGTGACAGGCTGATATGGTTCTGATGCACATGGTGACTGTACAACAGTGTACCACAGTATTGCAGTGTAACATGTAGGGAGTAGAGTGTGAGGCATATTTGGCAGGTAGTGTAGACATCCAGTAATTATTCCTTATAGCTGTTAGTAACACTGGTTGGTTGTGGTCTCTATAATGTTATCCATTTTTCATGTAGGTGTACATGTGTCAGCACTAGGATGCCCTATGCATATGATGATACCTGTGCCCCATTTCTGTCATCCATACCATCAATGCAAGGACAGGCTGATGTGGTTCAGATGCACATGGTGACTGTACAACAGTGTACCATAGTACTGCAGTGTAACATGTTGTAAGGAGTAGAGTGTTAGGCATATTTGGCAGGTAGTGTAGGCATCCAGCAATGATGCCTTATAACTGTTAGTAACACTGGTTGGGTGTGGTCTCTATAATGTTATTCATATTTTTTGTAGGTGTACATGTTTCAGCACTAGGATGCCCTGTGCATATGATGATACCTGTGCCACATCCCTGTCATCCATATGATCAATGCAGGGACAGGCTGATATGTTTCAGATGCACATGGAGACTGTACCACAGTGTACCACAGTACTGCAGTGTGCCATGTTGTAGGGATTAGAGCTTAAGGCATATTTGGCGGGTAGTGCAGCCATCCAGCAATGATACATTATAGCTGTTAGTAACACTTGTTGATTGCAGACCCTATAATGTTATCCATTTGGGTTGTAGGTGTACGTGTCAGCACAAGGATGGTCTGCAGTTATATTCCACAATGGGGTATGTCACTGTGCTGACACCATGGCAGTGACATATCTGGGTTACAGTCAAACACATTTCACAGGTTTCTAAACCAGTTATTGCCTGTATCACATGGACAGGTGGTCCGCTGAGGCGTGTATACCCTGCAACCTGATGTAGACCCATCCACATACACGCACACTGTTAACTGGCAACACTTGGACTAGACCCCTACCTAGCTATGTTGTGATACTGATGTGTGGGGCTTACATTGCACACACCACACAGTGTTTAGGGTGAGGTGTGTCACAGGTTACATGGTACATGCAGAACACACATCGACATGTACAGTATGCTAATGGGGGATTTAATGGGTGTATTTGGACGATACATAGTGTGACATACCGTCATATACACATTTACAGACACATAACAGCCAGACACACATCTGAGATACCAGGGCCTATTGCTGCTAACTAACTTGACCATGTCTTCAATGGGTTACAGGTAGGCTGCCCACATCACATGCATAACTGGCTTGGATTGTGGTAACAGTTACCTGTATGATTGATGGTGACAGTGGTAACCATAATGTGGTACATGGGACATATATCTGGTGAACCTTGGTATAACAACAGTGTACACAACACCCATATCCCCCACTGTTATTGTACTCCCTGAAACCCATGATGACACTCTGCCATACCCACCATCACACATTGGCCATGACTGCGATACAGCCCATAGTATACCCCAACATTGGTACTACAGCGATATGCATCTCATGCACATGCCACATGCCACATGAGTAGAATGGTGAGACTCAAACTTAGGATGCCTGTACATATCCCAGCTGGATACCTTCCATCTGCACATCTCTACAGGGACTGACAGTCATCATCTTGGCAGTTAGCTATGCAGTAGCATGAGTGCGTTGACAGACCAGTAAGGGGTATATACTGTGACACAGCTCACACACCAGGGATACAACAGGGAGGCCATGGTGTCCAGCCATGCCTGCAGGCATGCCTGTTGTCAGTACTACATTAAGCACTCTGCTCTTGCCTGGGTTAGCACTGTCAACAGTAGTACTGCCATGATACACTACATGCCAGTGTGACCCACAGTGTGTAACACATTCACATGGATAACAGTGCTGTACAGCCCTCATATACATCTGTATCCCACACATGACACTCACACCCCTTGCTACTGTAATGACAGCACATAGGTGCATGTATTTTACATGGCATTACATACACTTATTACAGAAGTCATTACCCTGCTATGTTATCAGACTTGGTGGTGTGAACTGGTTACCAGGGCTAAACCATGCTTAGCAGGTGTCAGCATTGCTGCAATATAATAGCTAAGCTGATTTGTGCATAGGTAAGCGAAGCCTACACTGTGTAAGCGCCCATACGTATACCCGTAGCTTAGCACTGCTTAGCTTCACCCAAACCTGCTTAAAGCTGCTCAAAACTGCCTTAACCACTCTGTATCTGACAGCCTTTGGCCTGATCAGCAATAAAATGAACAGCCCTTGCAAGTTTTGAACCCAGGACCCTTTACACTAAAGTCACAGGACTTAACCACTATGCCATGACCACTGTGAAGACTGCTGTTGTTTTACCAATATAGCTGTCAATAGACATATTGAGTAGTGTTGAACATTTGCCTGTAGTTCCTAAATTGTGTAGTCCATGTTATTAATATGACTGTTGCATCGCATATGTTGTTTTATCATAATGTGCATATAGCAGATACATACGGTGAGATACATGTGGGAGGGTATACACAACCGTGACATTTACTCATGACAGGAATATGGCCGTATACATATAATAGGTCTATATATATGTATATGTACATACACATGTATACTCATACATATGTCTGTATACACATCTGTATAGTGCTACATATAGTATAGTGCTACATATATAAGGCCATGTGTACATCTCTTCGTATGTACATATGTGTATGTGTGTGTGTGTGTGTGTGTGTGTGTGTGTGTGTGTGTGTGTGTGTGTGTGTGTGTGTGTATATATATATATATATATATATATATATATATATTTGTATATACATATATGTATATATACATATGTGTCTATAGGTTCATAGGTTCATAGGTAAGTACTAGGCTATCTGCCTGGGGACATTTGTAAGCCTAGCCAGAATGTGTTTGCTTTCACCGCCCCCTTAGATTAGTTCCCTGTGCCTCTGTCCAGCAGAGCCATTAGTTCCCTGTGCCTCTGTCCATTAGAGCCACTGCAGTGATCCCTGGGGTAAATTTTCTGTTTCGCATCCACTCGTCAAGGTTTCTCTTGAAGAGTGTTAGTGAGGGGCTCTGCCTAATGAAGATTGGGATCCTGTTCCAAAGCATGGTGAGTCTCTGGGATAGGAATCTATCCTGCCAGCAAGTCCTATTTATCGTTATGGTGAGGTTTAGATCCCTCTCGGGGATTTGCTTTTTTTTTAGGTGGAGCATGTCCATCAGTTCTGGGTTGGACATGATCTTGCATGTCAGGTAGAGATCACCTCTGAGTAGGCAGTATGCAACCAAGTACAGCTGGAGTTTCTTCAGTCGGGCTGCATAGGACATCTGTTTGAGGCCAGTAATCCTCTTGGTGATGTACTTTTGTGGTCTTTCCAGTTGTTGCAGGTGTCTTGTAAGGTACATCCCAAATGGGGCATTGTAGTCTATATATATATAACCTCTTTTGTTCTAGATGTGAACCCTTTGGTGATTAGGTGGGCCACATAGAAGGATTTTCTAATGACTTTGGCAATATGATTATCAAAGGAGAGATTACTATCTACTTGAGTCCCCAGATCCCTTATTTAATTTTCTGTATTTAGGGGACTACCACGTATGTGGTAGTTTGTGGGTGCTTTGTTTTTTCCAAAGGGGATGACTATGCACTTTTTGGCATTTAGCTTGAGGCCATGATTTTGACACCAGATATCTGTCTCAGTAAGACCCTTCTGAAGGATGTCTGTATCAGCCAGAGAGTCAATTATGGCTCCCAGTTGCACTTGTCTGTGAACTTGGTCAGCCATAGTCCTCCTGTGCTTGCCTGTACCTCTGAGAAGTATATACTGAACAGAAGGGGTCCCACGACTGAGCCTTGCAGAACGCCACTTGTAACCAGTTTAGAGTAGGACCTATAGCCTGCATCTCTCACTGTGTGGGTTCTATCTATGAGCCAATTGGCAACCCATCCAGTGACATAGGGGTTTATGTTCAGGCGGGTGAGCTTGTCTATAATACCAGAATGGGGAATGGTGTTGAAAGCCTTTTCAAGGTCTAGGTAGGCTGTGCAGACCTCCTTTCCTCATCCAAAGCCTTGGTAACTGTCTCAAAGAAGTCCACCAGGTGTAGGAGGCATGATCTGCCCTTAACAAAGCCAAACAGGTTAGGGTCCAATGTATGGAGGTTCCCATTGTCTCTGTTAATGAGTTCCTTGACGAAGCACTCCATAGACTTGCAGACTTGGCTAGTCAGGCTTATAGGGTGATAGTTCTTGGGGTCCATTGTGGCTCCACCTTTGTGGAGCAGGATAACTGTTGCTGTGCACCACTCTATGGGTACGTAGCCTGTAGAGAGGCTGAGTTTGAACAGTGTGTTTAGGTGAAGGGTTAGTTCATTTTGGAGTTCGCGTAAGACACAGCCTGGAACTCCGTCTTGTCCCATTGAAGCTGTGTTTTTGGCTTTGGATAGGGCTATTTCAACCTATGTGTCAGTGATTGCCGGGGCTCTACATTCTTCTGGTATGGTTATGGGCCCTTTAGGGGGTGAGAGGGGGTGAAGTTTGCACTAAACCTGCCTGCCAGAATGTTGGCAATATCAGTAGGTTCAGTGTATTTATACCATTCTGCATTAACTCATAGCAGATCTGAGAGTTTCCACTTTGGTTCTTAACATAGCTTAAGAATGCTTTGTGGTTATCTTTGGAGTCCTTGGCAATTTTTTTTCGAAGCTAGCCTTGGATGATTTTATGAGGGATCATAGTTTCTTGCTGATACTGATCAGGGATGTCTTTCCTTCTTGGGATTTTGCTCTTTTCTGTACTAGTTTCCTCCTTCTAGTGTATAGCTTTTTTATGGCAGGAATCCACCAGACTGGTTTCCTTTTCTTGGAGGAGTCAGTCTTAGTTTTGCTTGGGATAGCATGATCCATGCATTCTAGCAGGTGCTCATAGATTGCCTTTGTAAGGATTCAGCAGCTTGGACAATGTTGTCCTTTAGCATGAGGGCTGTGAACCTTTTCACCTCAGTCTTAAGTAATGTAAAGTTTGCTTTTGAAAAGTTTTTCACAGTGGTTTCCTTGATTGGGGGTGGGGGCGGAATGTGGATATCCAGAGTGATTAGTCTATGGTCAGATCTAACCAGCAAGGGGTTGACCTCCAGTGTAGAACATAGGTCCCCATGTTGGTGATGACCAGGTCCAATATGTAGTCATCTCTGGTGGGGATGTTGACCAGTTAATCCAAGGCATTCGAGTTTATAAATTCTATGAAGCGTTGGGCAAGGGAGTTAGTACTTGAATAGTTCTCCCAGTTAATGTTTGAGTAATTGAAATCACCCAATATTAGGGTGTTTGGTAGGACCTTCATATTTTCCAGTGTCTCCAGAAATGCAGAATGGGGGTCCTGGGTCATGGTGGGTGATCTGTAGCAAGTTACAATTTGAACTGAAGTTTTGCTCATTGTTAGTTGCACATGGATGATCTATGAGGCATTGTGCTGCACCACTAACCTGGAGGTGTGGGTATCCTTGATGAATATGGATACAACACTGCCTTTTGTGTTTCAGTCCGGGTTCTGTCACCAAAATGTATGGTATGAGTTATAGCCTGGTAGTGCTGGGGTGCTCTCTGGAACCTTAAACCAGATTTCTGTTACTGCCTGGATATCGATGTTCTCCATACTGAGGAGTGCCTTGAGTGCATACATTTTGAGGTTTTGACTTCTGGCATTGAGTAGCATTACCCTTAGTTTTTGGTTACTTGTGCTATTTACGGTGGTGGGTTTGTCTTTTTAACCTTGCCTAAAAAAGGCACTATGGGGCTGGCAAAAGCCTTGGCCAGTACTTGAAAGCATAAGGGTGACATGTGCAAGCCATTTCTTGTGAAGCAACATGGCTTGTTAAGCATGTCATCCCAGGCAGACAGATACTGGATCCCCTTTGAATGACACCAGAAACTTAGCCAATTGTTGAAATTGATGATTTTTTCTTTATACTGTGGCATCATTCTTGGTGAGAGCAAGCTGCTACTCAGGGTCAGGGTCATGTCGGCTTGGGCTACGTAATCAGAGAGTTTTTCCATGTCTCTTTTCATGTAGATCTCAGATCATTCACACCAACATGGACAATGACAGAGTCATATTTGTGCTTGTTCTGGAGCGACCTGAGTGCTTATTTTATGTGACTGATACTGGCACCTGACAGGGAGCTAACTGTAACCTTCTCTTTGTCCAGCCTAGTTAGTGGGACATCAGTGTGCCTGACTATAGAGTCACCTATTACTAGTGTGTTGGGTATGTTATTTTGCCTTAAGGGCTGTGATTGCATGGCACACTGATTATGTGAAGTATGTGCTTCATGGCATGTGATGGGATGTGGAGGTTGCTGGGATGTCTGCTTTGGAGGTCTCTGTTGCTTTTGCAGATTTTTATTTAGTGTCTCTGAGTATGTTTTCATGTATTTATGTGTGTTATTTGTTGGTTTAGTAGGTCTATGTGAGACTGGTGGTGTGTTGCAAGTATTTTCTTTCTCCTCTTGACGGTCAGATCCAGTCTTGGGTTGTGATACCTTTGTGTCCAGTTTGGCTGTATAATTGCATCTCTTCCATATATTAGTGTTTGGTGGTAGGAGGAGAGGGCTGTCTGTGTACATGAGGCAGTTGTAACATTGACTCAAAATGCCCAGATTCACCAGTTGGACTGGAGAGTACACCTGAAACTGCCCTTTGAACATGCCTGAATAGGTAAAGTGAGCTATTTTACTGATTGGCTGGTAGGGATGAATAGAGAGCCTTGTCCTTCTGGACAGTATAGGGGGGTCTAGTGCTATAGTTAATTAGTGCTTGCTATGAGTTTTGAGCAAGTGAGCAAGTGCTGGGCTGTGAAATATTTGGTTTGAGTGCTTAAGTGGAAAGTTTGTCTAGTTCCAAGGGAAAACTTGACTAGTAGACTTCATGGAGCCGGGAAAAGTTTAACCCTAGCTAACCAGCACTGCCCGGTGTGCAAAACCGTGCAAATGTGGTTTTTATAGCAGAGAAATGAAAGAGATAGAAATTAGCACAAAATGGCCAATAAACTACTAACTTCTGAGCTGAAACCACTCCTCCAGTGACAGATAGGCTGCTCAAAGCTCCCCTCTCTCACAGGTGAACAGAGAAACTTCATTCTATTCAAGTAAGGTATGGGGAACACAGAAACTTGTAACACATCCCTGAATTCAGCAACAACCTGAAAACTGGACTATACTAGTTCAGAAAGGCGGGAAACAAGTATATATTTTTTGTTTTTGTTTTCTTTTTCAGGAATTAAAGCAGATACAATAAAAAAAAGAAACACTTTAAATGCACAGAAATGGCTATCACACTTTAGTGTGTAGCCTACAACAGTTAAACAGATTATTTAAACACAAAAATGACTTAATTCAAGAGCAGGCAGCAAATAAGTACAATATGTAGCAGAAACAAGCTTTTTAAAACACAAAAATGGTAAAAATTGGTGTTATAGGTGGAATTAGATAAAGACAGCAAGAAAATGCAGAAAATGATACTTAATCACTCCAAATTCTCTCTTTTGTATCTCTGCTGCTGTAGAACTCTGCAGGACACCTGGCAGGCACTCGCTGAGCTGAATACAAGCACAAAAAAAATGAGCAAATGCAGTTTTTATAGCAGGGAAATGAAAGAGATAGAAATTAGCACAAAATGGCCAATAAACTACTAACATCTGGGCTACAGCAAACAAGGCACACACATTTCAGAAAGAAACAGTTCAAATAAGCAGGCACAATAAGCCTTTAACCAGAAATTCCCAGCTCAGAAGGGCAGGATCTAGCCTCTCCTCCCACAAGAGTGCAGACCACAAACCTTCTTAATGTAAAATAACTGGCCTGAAGCCCAAGTGCTTAAATCAGAACTAATGCACTTTTAGAATAACAGACACTGAGCCTTCAATCAGCAATTCCCAACTTAGAAGGATGCAGGCTACCTGTCCTGCCACAACAATGCAGTCCACAAACCTTCTTAATGTAAAACAACTGGTCTGAAGCCCAAGTGCTTAAACCAAAAGGCTTAGAATAACAGTTACAATTGAATCAGGCTACTACCAAGCAGTAATAACTGCAGTAGAATAATGCAATTGAGTACTTTTAAGAAGAAGCACAGGCAAAATAAGGTAATAAAGTGGAAAGAAACAAATTACAGTAAAAGCAGATGAATAAAGTGCATTTTTTATAATAGAAAATGAGCAAACTGATTTAAACAAATGACCCAATTAACCAGTAAAAATACTCAAAAATAAGCCCTGTTCCAGCAGTCTTCAATCAGACAAGTTCTAACCACACAGTCCTGCTACTAGGGTGCAGGGGAACCTTCTCCAAAAAATATGTCCTGGATCAGAGCTCAAGTTATACAAACAAAGCAAGATTCAGCAGGCCTGAATCTAGTCTATGCTACAGTGGGCAAGGTGCACCAATATCAGAAAAATAGTTCAAATAAGCAGGCACAGTAAGCCTTTGGCCAGAAATTTCCAGCTCAGAAGGATAGAAACTAGCCTCTCCTCCCACAAGAGTGCAGACCACAAGCCTTAATGTAAAATAACTGGCCTGGAGCCCAAGTGCTTAACCAGAACTAATACACTTTTAGAATAACAGACACTGAGCCTTCAATCAGCAATTCCCAACTTAGAAGGAAGGAAGCTAGCTGTCCTGCCATAACAGTGCAAACCACAAATCTTCTTAGTATAAAACAACTGGTCTGAAGCCTAAGTGCTTTAACCAAAAGACTTAGAATAACAGTTACAAATGAATCAGTCTACTACCAAGCAGAAATAAAGGCAGCAGAATAAACACAATTGAGTACTTTTAAGAAGAGACAAAAGTAAAATAAGGTAATAAAGTAGGAAGAACACAAACACAGTAAAAGCAGGTAAAGTGCTTTTTTTTTGTTGTATATAACAATGGAAAACAAGCAAACTGGTTTAAACAAATTACTCCATTAACCAGTAAAAAATCTTAGAATTGAGCCCTGTTTCAGCAGTCTGCAATCAGACAAGTACAAGGCCTAAGTGGGTATGCCTACTCAGATGTTCTCTCTATATTAGGCAGTATGAGCTAATGAGACAAGACTAGGAAAGAGCTGGGACAGGGCTGAACAGACGGGAATGGTAAAAGTGTCTGAAATCAAAACATGACCTCACTGTACTCGGTTGAGTGAGTAAATGAGATGGGCCCAGGAAGAGTGTTCAAACAAAAATTTACAGGAGGGGAGGGCAATTCCAAAGCCACAAAGATTAATGCCAAACAAGAATAGTAAGGTTGGGTAGGGAAAAGTAACTGCAGACACAGAGAAAACTATAATTGTCAGTGAACAAATAAGCAGATAAATGCAGTACTATTTTAACACAATATTCAATGAAACAATAAATCAGAAAAAAATGCAGTACTATCTTATAACACTGCAAGTTTGTACTTATCTCAGCTTGTAATAAATTTTTTGCAGCTCAAGTATGCAACTATTCAGCATAAATAATTTCAGAGATAAGGGACTAAGACTTTAAAGCACAGAGAAGCCCTATAGGCTAAGACTTCTACACCGAATATCAAAGAAGTGAAAAAAAAAACAACTGACTGCAGACACAGAGAGAACAATTTTCAGTGAACAAAAAAGCAGATACATGCAGTACTATTTATAACACAATATTCAATTAAACAATAAAACAGAAAAAATGCAGCACTAACTTATAACACTGCAAGTTTATACTTATCTCAGCTTGTAATAATGTTGTTGCAGCTCAAGTATGCAACTATTCAGCAGGAATAATTTCAGAGATAAGGGACTAAGACTTTAAGGCACAGAGTAGCCCTCTAGGCTAAGACTTCTACACCGAATATCAATGAAGTGAGAAAAATAAACCAACAAACTGCAGACACAGAGTGAACTACAATTCTCAGTGAACAAATAAGAAGATAAAATGTAGTACCATTTTTAACACAATATTAAACGAAACAAAAAAACAGAAAAATGCAGTACTTTCTTATAACACTGCAAGTTTGTGCTTTTCGCAGCTTGTAATAAAGTTGTTGCAGCTCAAGTATGCAGCAGAAATAATTTCAGAGATAAGGGGCTAAGACTTTAAGTCACAGAGAAGCCCTCTAGGCTAAGACTTCTACACCGAATATCAATGAAGTGAGAAGAATAAACCAACTAACTGCAGACACAGAGAAAACTACAATTTTCAGTGAACAAATAAGCAGATAAATGAAGTACTATTTTAATACAATATTCAATGAAACAATAAAACAGAGAAAATGCAGTACTATCTTATAACACTGCAAGTTTGTACTTATCTCAGCTTGTAATAAAGTTGTTGCAGCACTAGTATGCAACTATATAGCAGAAATAATTTCAGAGATAAGGGACTAAGACTTTAAGGCACAGAGAAGCCCTCTAGGCTAAAACTTCTACACCGAATATCAATGAAGTAAGAAGAATAAACCAACTAACTCCAGAGACAGAGAGAACTACAATTTTCAGTAAAGAGATAAGCAGATAAATGCAGTACTATTTTTAACACAATATTCAGAGAAACAATAAATCAGAAAAAATGCAGTCCTATCTTATAACACTGCAAGTCTGTACTTATCTCAGCTTGTTATAAAGTTGTTGCAGCTCAAGTATGCAACTATTCAGCAGAAATAATTTCAACGATAAGGGACTAAGACTTTAAGGCACAGAGAAGGACTCTAGGCTAAGACTTCTACACCGAATATCAATGAAATGAGAAGAATAAATCAACTAACTGCAGACACATAGAGAACTACAATTTTCAGTGAACAAATAAGCAGATAAATGCAGTACTATTTTTAACACAATATTCAATGAAACAATAAAAGAGAAAAAATGCAGTCCTATTTATAACACTGCAAGTTTGTACTTATCTCAGCTAGTAATAAAGTTGATGCAGCTCAAGTATGCAACTAATCAACAGAAATAATTTCAGAGATAAAGGACTAAGACTTTAAGGCACAGAGGAGCCCTCTAGGCTAAGACTTCTACACCGAATATCAATGTAGTGAGAAGAATAAACCAACCAACTGCAAACACAGAGAGAACTATACTATAATTTTCAGTGAACAAATAAGCAGATAAATGCAGTACTATTTTTAACACAATATTCAATAAAACAATAAAAGAGAAATAATGCAGTACTATCTTATAACACTGCAAGTTTGTACTTATCTCAGCTTGTAATAAAGTTGTTGCAGCTCAAGTATGCAACTATTCAGCAGAAATAATTTCAGAGATAAGGGACTAAGACTTTAAGGCACAGAGAAGCCTTCTAGGCTAAGACTTCTACACCGAATATCAATGAAATGATAAGAATAAACCAACTCACTGCAGACACGTAGAGGACTGCAATTTTCAGTGAACAAATAAGCAGATAAATGCAGTACTATTTTTAACAATATTCAAAGTAACAATAAAACAGAAAAAATGCAGTACTGTCTTATAACACTGCAAGTCTGTACTTATCTCAGCTTGTAATAAAGTTATTGCAGCTCAATTATGCACTTATTCAGCAGGAATATTTTCAGAGATAAGGGACTAAGATTTTAAGGTGCAGAGAAGCAGACCTCTAGGCTAAGACTTCTACACTGAATATCAATGAAGTGAGAAAAATAAACCAACTAACTGCAGACACAAAGAGAACTACAATTTTCAGTGAACAAATAAGCAGATAAATGCATTACTATTTTTAACACAATATTCAACGAAACAATAAAACATAAAAAAATGCAGTACTTTTTTATAACACTGCAACTTTGTACTTATCTCAGCTTGTAATAAAGGTGTTGCAGCTCAAGTATGCAACTATTCATCAGAAACAAATTCAGAGATAAGGGACTATGACTTTAAGGCACAGAGAAGCCCTCTCAGCTAAGACTTCTGCACCGAATATCAATGAAGTGAGAAAAATAAACCAACTAACTGCAGACACAGAGAGAGATCTACAATTTTCAGTGAACATATAAGACGATAAATGCAGTACTATTTTTAACACAATATTCAATGAAACAATAAAACAGAAAAAAATGCAGTCCTATCTTATAACATTGCAAGTTTGTACTTAACTCAGCTTGTAATAAAGTTATTACAGCTCAAGTATGCAACTATTCAGCAGAAATAATTTCAGAGATAAGGGACTAAGACTTTAAGGCACAGAGAAGCCCTCTCAGCTAAGACTTCTGCACCAAATATCAATGAAGTGAGAAGAATAAACCAACTAACTGCAGACACTGAGAGGCCTACAATTTTCAGTGAACAAATAAGCAGATACATGCAGTACTATGTTTATCACAATATTCAATGAAACAATAAAACAGAAAAAATGCAGTACTATCTTATAACACTGCAAGTTTGTACTTATCTCAGCTTGTAATAAAGTTGTTGCAGCTCAAGTATGCAACTATTCAGCAGAAATAATTTCAGAGATAAGGGACTAAGACTTTAAGGCACAGAGAAGCCCTCTAGGCTAAGACTTCTACATCGAATATCAATGAAGTGAGAAGAATAAACCAACTAACTGCAGACACAGAGAGAACTACAATTTCCAGTCAACAAATAAGCAGATAAATGCAGTACTATTTTTAACACAATATTCAATGAAACAATAAAAGAGAAAAAATGCAGTCCTATCTTATAACATTGCAAGTTTGTACTTATTTCAGCTTGTAATAAAGTTGTTGCAGCTCAAGTATGAAACTATTCAGCAGAAATAATTTCAGAGATAAGGGACTAAGATTTTAAGGTGCAGAGAAGCAGCCTTCTAGGCTAAGACTTCTTCAATGAATATCAATGAAGTGAGAAGAATAAACCAACTAACTGCAGACACAGAGAGAACTATACTATAATTTTCAGTGAACAAATAAGCAGATAAATGCAGTACTATTTTAACACATTATTCAACAAAACAATAAATCAGAAAAAAATGCAGTACTTTCTTATAACACTGCAAGTTTGTACTTATCTCAGCTTGTAATAAAATTGTTGCAGCTCAATTATGCAACTATTCAGCAGAAATAATTTCAGAGATAAGGGACTAAGACTTTAAGGCACAGAGAAGCCCTCTAGGCTAAGACTTCTACAACAAATATCAATGAAGTGAGAAGAATAAACCAACTAACTGCAGAAACAGAGAGAACTACAATTTTCAGTAAACAAATAAGCAGATACATGCAGTACTGTTTTTCACAGTATTCAATGAAACAATAAAACAGAAAAAAATGCAGTAATATCTTATAACACTGCAAGTTTGCCCTTATCTCAGCTTGTAATAAAGTTGTTACAGCTCAAGTATGCAACTATTCAGTAGAAATCACGTATATATAGATATAAGTTTATATTGCTATATATGTGTGCACATCCTATGTGTACATATATGCCTAGTTATGTTGGTATATATATGTAGATATCTATAACTATATGTGCATACATTTCTATTCTGATATACCTACTACTGTCATTATGTATGTAGATATCCATACATATATGTGCATCTGTATCACTATCTGTATATGTGTAGAGATATATTGCTCTGTACATGTATATATCTGGGTGTGTATGTGTATATCTATGTACATATACATACCCATTTATATATGTCAATCTATATATGAGTAAATATCTATATAGATATTTGGATAATTATATATGTATATATTTTCACCATATGTCCTGAACATGGAATGTAGCCCTACCTCAGCCCTTATAGTCCCAACTTCGTAGTGCAAGGAGATGTCAGGTATGTATAGCAGGTATATTAGTAGACTATTTCTACTGTAATAGGGTTTTTCTTCACAGACATAGTGTGTGTGGGAGGTCACATCTGCTTTTCACATGTACGCCATTGGCTACTGACAGGCATCCTAAGGACATCATAGTGCAGTACCGCTGCTAGCACGCAATGCTCCTGTGGACTACAGCAGAGAAATTGGCCAATATATGTGGACATTCTGACATACTCTGGACAGTCCAAAGGTATACACAGAAACCCTTAGTACAAAACAGAAACAAAACAACTGGTAGCACCACCAATAGGTAGTTCGTATAAACAGCAAACAAATGTATTAAAACTTATTAACTGCCGCCAAAGCCAGATTCAATTTGAAACCTTTGAATATGGTCAATCTTTTAATATAAAACTTTAATATAGTGCAAAAACTTAAAAACTTGAAAAACAAACTAGCTGCTGAAAAGGATAAGTGCTTTCGATTTTCAACCTTTTTCAAATCCTGTTAAAAGGCAGCTTCCTTCTCACTTAAATAATCCTTTTGTCAGTCAGTGAGTCAAATACAAGCAACTAATTAAAAACTTCCTTTCATCACATGCCTCTCTTTGCAATTCTATTACTTCCTCAGAGCTCTCCCTTTAAGAATCGGTTTAATAGGAACAATTTTGTTTAGTACTGGCATTGAATCTGCCTGAAAATTCATGATCCATTTGCTTTCTTCTCTTTCTGTTTGATTAACTATATCACCTACTCTTGGTGTCTCTGAAAGTCTAGTTAGATCCATAAACTTAAGGAATGACTTGTATTAGATTTAATATGTCCATATAAGGCATTTGTCCCTACTTGATTTTTAATGTCCAGATTATGTCTAAGAAGACGTTCCTTGAACATCCTATTCATCCTGCCTATGTAAAAGGCACTACAACATGAACACTGGCTACATAAATCACATTTTTACTTTTACAGTTGGTAAAACCTTTGAACACATATTGCTTGCTCATTTTAAGATGTATAGATGTGTTACTAATTCTAATATAAGGACAGGTTTACAAAACCCACACTTATACGTGCCTTTCTTGGCACTAATTATATATTCATTATCTTAAATAGATTTGTGTTGGTAGCAGAATAATCTCTTCAAAAGTTTCCTGTTTTAAAGGAGAAACTAGGGGCATCTCCTACAATCCCCCTTAACTTCTCTTCGGATGTTAAGATACGCCAGTTCTTCCTTATTATTCCACATATTGCAGAATTATCACTGCTGTAGGTTAAACAGAACATCAACTTGTTCTCTCCTCTTCTTTTACCTTCAGTCCCTTTAGTGGCTTGGGTTGAGTAATATGGTTTACCTTTCCAGTCTGTACATTGGGTATTTTGCTCATATTTCTAATAACTTTTTTTTCCTATAACCCCTCTCCATGAAGTCATTGACAAGTTTATCTCATTCTCTCATGAAGTCCGTCTAGTCGGGACATAGTTTCGACACGTGAACCATCTGATTTTCAGCTATGTTGCTGAAAATGTGCCCAGGGTGCATGTTGGATCTATGGAGCATATGACTGCGCCATGTTGATTTCTTGTACATAAAGGTGTTTATGCCAGTATGCTCATCTAGTGTCAGTTGAATATCTAGGGAGTTAACCACTTCCTTTGATGTTTTCACCTCAAACTTCAAAAAGGATGTAGTGTTAGCCAAATATATTTCAAATTTACTTAGGGAATTCTCATCCCCATCCCACAAAATGAAAACATCATCAACAAAGTGCTTATAAAGAACAATGTTCCTATTCCAAATATTATTGGGGGTCTAAGTTCCAATTGTCCTTCCACTGTGCCAAAAGTAAGTTTGCATAGCTATTGGCACATGGGGTCCCCATGACCACTCCAGATTTTTGCCAATAATAAGTGTCTCCAAATATAAAGACATTATCGTATAACACTACTTCCAAAAGACTACATATCAAATTTATGTTCACAGTCTTATGTCTATTTCCAAATTGTTAGATGGCCTCCATCCCATATTCATCTGGTATAGATGTAAATAGACTGTTTACATCTAAAGTGACCATTATCAGTCCCTTGTAGGTGTTTATTGTTGACATTTCCTCATACAGTTTCCTTAGAAATTCAGCTGAATCTTTTATTACTTTCTCTGCACAGGGTAATAGTCTCTTCAGTTCTCCCTCTACATATATGGAGATTGGCCCCATGATCCATCCTTTCTCATTGACAACCAGGTGCATTGGTGGATCCATTAGATTTTTATGGACTTTAGGTAGTCCATTAATACTTGGTATCAGAGGGTGTTGTGTGTCAAAGTGATCAAACAATTCCTTAGTAATGGTCCTATTCATCAATTTCTCATATAATACATCATGAACACTCATGATTAACTTATTTACTTCTCCTCGCTCTATCATTTGATATGTGGTTTGGTCACTTAACATCCCTTTCATTTTGTTCTCATACCCAATGGAATCCAAAATTACTTTAACCCCTCCTTTGTCTGCTGCCTTTACTACTATATCTCTTCTTTTTTGTAACTCATTCAGTGCTATTTGTTCTTGATGACTCAAATTATGAAAATGTTTGCCCTTTCCTTCTATTCTATGTTGTGCCACTTCCTTTTCACAAAAGCGTACAAAGACATCTACAGTCGGATGACTTAAAGGAACACACACACTTGGTCTCTTATAAATAGTTCTATTTTCACATGGCTCACTCTCCTTGTTGCCATATACATTTTTTAATGTTATATTCCTTCCAAAACATTTAAATTCACATAAAGGTGACCATAAAGATGGTATGAAACTCAGTCCTCTTTCTAACACACTTGTTTCAAACAGTCATTTCATGGCCAGATTTATTCAATACTAAGGACCTCTCTGCCCTTACTGTTGAACTTTTCTCTTCTTTCTTTCTCTGCTCATAGAGCATGGTTCTCGTGGATTTTTGGTTTGTAACAAAAAAGGAATTTGATGATATAATGGTAGATGCACAGCTCCTTCCTTTGGTTTAGTTCCATTATTACTTGTATGCCTATTTCCAACTCCTGACTCTGTTCTAGAGTTATCTACTGCTTGGTTTGTTCCATCAGATCAAGATCCTCTGTAATTTCATCTACCACTTCTTGAACACACTCATTCTTTCTTAGAGACTGAGTTCTATTCTGTTTCCAAGTTTCATGCACTTCAGCATCCACTTTATGTTCTGTGGATTTCCGTGTCCCATCCTTCACGTGTGGTTGAAACTCTCTTGGAGCTACAGTTCGAGTAGTAGCTAATAATGTATTAGGTTTCCATTCTCTAGGTCATTCAAACTGATGGCCCTGTTTGAAATCATTAAAATTCCTGGTTAGTTTACCACTTTTAATACCTTTTAATTTTACTTCATATACTTCTAGCTTATCCTGTAAAGCCTCCAATTTCATGAGGTCATTATCTGATAGCTGCATTGACTCTAGTTCTTTTTGTTTACTTTCTATCAGTCGGCCAGTTTCATCTTCTTGGGGTCTAAAAAAGTCAATCAAAAGCTTCATACAGTTGAAGCTAGTATCGAAATTCAGTTTTTGCCATCTGGCTAGTAATTCTGGATATGTATTGCCATGGGTAGGCATACATCTGACTTGTAAACCCCGAGGTATAACTTGGTGATGGAGGCAAGCCTTCATGTGAAAGCACTGCCACTGTAAGTGTTTCAACCTATAGGCAGTATTTTCTACTTCTTTATAAATCTCTTCAAACTTCTACATGCCTGGTAAAATAACAGGCACACTCACCGTTCCATTCTCCAAATTGAGGTCAAGTAACGGATTACATTTGCTTGAAAGAGAGGTATTTACAATCCTCTTAGCATTTCTGTTGTTTTTTGAGCCATTGATGAAACTGAAGTTACTTTTGTTGCAGTTTGTAATTTTTACTGCAAAACATGTGGACCAAGCCTGACAATATGGATGTTAACAGCCATGTAGATGGGTATAACACATAACGACTGATATACATCTGCTCCCATAGGTTATGCATTCACACAAACCCCTATCTGTCCTGACACATAATAATCACTGGTACAGAGGTGCCATGGCCACATACTACCCACTAGATATTGACATACATCTTTACAGCATCCCACTGCTCTGTCTATCATACATGACTGTTAAGGGAGGCCCGGCAGCAGTACATCTGGCAAGTATCTGCACATGACATCTCACTGGGTAAGTACACTAAGCTGCTAGGCATGTAATAAAGCACTGTGCAGGCTACAGAAAGACTGGCTCAACACTGGCCTACATCTCCTATGGAGGAATGCACATGTACCTGCATATATAGCAGGCTCTACAGGCATGTCACAGCACAGGGTAAGATACACCTGTGTGAAAGTGCATAACCACAACCAATGTGAACACAGCCACAGCCAGATATGGTAAGCTAGCATAATATTGCAGTATATGGACTATCTGTTCAACACCATCCTCATATGTGCCACACACTAACTCTACATATACTGGGCCGCTACACAGTGTGGTCTGATGCCTGTCTGTGGTATGGAACATGTGTGTGTGTATGTCCCTACAAACATGTAAACCAATACAGTAACATGCAGTGGAGCAGCATGTAACATCAGATAGGATGGGACCAAGAACAATGACATCTACCACAGTCTGTACACAGGCCAAAGTACATATTAACAATACACACACTGTCGATGTTCACCATAAGTACACAGACCTCAGTACTGTACACACAACCACAGAATGTCCAGGTTATATCATCAAATATAACCCCTACTGTACATAACACGTGTAGCAGTCTGAGATCTCACTGGCTTGTTATCAGATATGATGACACTAATTATGGTGTACAGCACATATGCACCTCTTAATGTATGACATTTGTACAAAGGTTGACAGAGTTGTGGCTGGAAGCACATACACAGGGCCAATATTGACATGTTGCTGTGATAACCTCATACATTTACTGTTGTAACAGGGTTTGTTGCAACATGTGTTCTATGAGGGATATGACATCAGTAACTGTCACGGCTTTCGCCATCTACAGATTGCAATCCTCACACTACCTTCTGCAGTTCACAGATAGATGCTATGTGGGTAACACATGAAACCAAGGGCATCACACACTGCCCAGTCTGCAGATGACCCTACAGATGGGGATTCCTCATAAACATAGCACTGACATGGCAGGTATTAAAACATGTAGGACAGCCATATCCACCCACAACCTGTTAAACCAACATTACTCCAAATGCAGTATAGCAGCACTTACAGTCTGTAGTCAGGCCAGGCACATCCCCCATCCTGTGTGTTTCCCTGTTTCCATAGTGTATGTTGTTAGAGGTAAATCCCCAATCCATCTGAGATGCTGTTTTCCAAACAACAGATCGAGTTCCTGCTCACAGTGAATGAAAAGGCCCAACACCAACATGATATTCCTAGATATTGGAGCATGTTTCCATGCAATTTGCTATGGGAATGCTACCACAGCTGTTCCACATGCAGTCATCTAGAGGAGGGCTGCAATTCGTGCAGAGGCCATCAGCTGATCATGAGCATCACTTAAAATACACATGCTGCTGCCTAAGCAAAGCAGGTGTAGGTCTCCACATCCACCAGAGAGGAAGTGAGAGAGGCAGACAGAGGCAAAGACAAGTCAGGGAGGGGTGGGAGAGTAAAACTTAAGGATGTTTGTGTCACACACCTACCAACACAGGGTATCAAACCTCTGATGACTATATAGTGCTATCACATTTCTATGCAGTTATTGGATGCAACACATAGGTTAGATGTTGTGGAGCCCTCAGAACGTATATGTGATGGTGAGTGACATCTGCAACAGGGATATGGTAGTTATATGGTAGGTGTAGTACACATGCTTGTCCGCATGAACAGGTGCCAGTGTCAACACAGCTACATTCTCACAGGGATGCACACACATCACATTGACACACTTGCCAGGGTCAGGAATATAACTCATCACTAATCAGATTGCCACAACACATTACTGTGCAGGTATCACATGTACCACAGGGGTCATACGGATGTTATGTGGGCAAAGGGTATGGGGAGGTGTCTGACATCAGACAGCATACTTCAGTATGCCAATGGGGTTGTAGTGAGTGTGAATGTAAACATACACATAATACAATACACACACACACACACACACACACACACACACACACACACACACACACACACACACACACACACACAGTGCCAGTACTGACATGCATGGGTGCATTGATTCATGGGTGTGTAGTGGTCAACTGTGACAGATGGCTATACAAGGCTAGATTATAGGTATACCCTGGCATCAGGCCACATGACATTGTTCTGCATTGTGGCTCAGGGGTGTAGTTTCTGGATTTGCCCACACAGGTGGGTATTGTATTCACCATCCAGTCACCTGGGTGACTATTGCATGTGGCTAATGCTGTGCATTGCTTGCCATGTATTTGTTTCTTAGTCCATGACATGGACGGTGTCTGTGATGTGCACACCTCCCACATGCATGTACAGTGACATGTGGAACTGTATCTGGGGTGTCTGGCCCATGTTGTGTACACAGATTATCATCAGATGTGCCAGTCCTGGCCTCATGTGGTGGGAACTGGTAATGGACAGCAGGTTTACCCTGCACCTACATTAATAGCATTCCCTGGTGTCAGTGGCATCTGTCCATACAGGCATGTTTTCAGACATGGTATGTCCTTTGTGGGTCACATTTGATGGCACCACAGGTGTTGCAGGTGTCCAGTGGGGAACATGGGGAAGGTGCGCTGTCTGTATGCACTTGCCTACTGGACAGATGGACAGGGTGCCATGCCCTCTGTTGGCCACTGCAATCACACCATAGTTTCTATCAGTGGGCAATCTGCAGTGTACTACCAACATAGCGGCTGCTGCCTAGGCAAGTGTGTGTGTCTATGAGACATGGGTTGAGAGTGTTCTCTGGTGATACTAGAGTTGGTAACTTTGTTTGCCTGGCCTTGGTGTCACATGTATGGGTATGGATTTGCACCCCAGCCTCTTGGCTATTTCACATCTGTTATCCCTGTATGGTGGACATTTTGATATATACTAGGGCCACCATATAAGAAATTTGCAAAACCCGCTCCACATTGTGCTCAGTTGTTACACACTCACAACCACCTCCACACAGGATATGAGTTACAAACACAGACACACACACACACCTGTCATGTCTGGGATTAAAACTCCTACTTAACTAGTTTACTACACTAGAGCACTACACAGTTATAATACACACCACAGAGATTACTGGAGTACTCCTTCCCCAAAGGTGTATTTTGCATTAGATGACATCAGCTTGATTGCCAAAGTAGGGTTTTCTAATTGTATTGAGTGTGACTAGGCTAAAATGCATTGCTCCCTACAAAGACAGTAACACACGCAAAACATCCACAACTGACATGTGTGGATATAGAACCCCTAACATAGGTCTACATCACATTACAGCATGAAGCTGTTACAGGATGCACCACATGATTACTGGAGCACTCCTTCCCCAAAGGTATATATCACATTGGACGACATCAGCAGGATTGCAAAAGTAGGGCATTCAAATTGTAGTGAGTGTGGCTAGGCTAAAATGCATTGCTTCCTATACAGACATTGAAACACACACAAAACATCCAGAACTGCCATGGGTGGGAATAGAACCCTACCAGAGTTCTATGTAACACTACAGCAGTAAGCAGTTATGGCACGTACTATGGAGATTACTGAGCAATGTCCTTCCCAGTGGTGTATTTCTAGGTGGATGACATCAGCAGCCTTACCAAAGTACAGCATTCGAATTGTATGGAGTGTGACTACCCTAAAAAGTATTGGTCTCTACACAGACAGAGTCAGACAGACAGACACACACACAAACACACTTGCCAAGTCTGGGATTAGAACTCCTACCTAACTAATTTATCACACTACAGCAGTACCCCGTTACAGGACCCGCTATGGAAATTACTGGGCTACAACCTTCCCAGAGGTGTATTTCTAGGTGTATGACATCAGCAGCCTTGCCAAAGTAGAACATTTGAATTGTAGGGAGTGTGACTAACTTAAAAAGCATTGTTCTTTACACAGACAGAGTCAGACAGACAGACACACACACCCACACACTCACACACTCACACACTCACACACACACACTTGTCAAGTCTGGGATTAGAACTCCTACCTAACTAATTTATCACATTACAGCAGTACGCAGTTATAGGATGTGCTATGGAGATTAGTGGGCTATAACCTTCCCAGAGGTGTATTTCTAGGTGGATGACATCAGCAGCTATGCCAAAGTAGAGCATTTGAATTGTAGGGAATATGACTATCCTAAAAAGCATTGCTCTCTACATAGACAGAGTCAGACAGACACACACAGTTGCCAAGTCTGGGATTAGAGCTCCTACCTAACTAATTTATCACACTACAGCAGTACACAGTTACAGGATGCGCTACAGAGATTACTGGGCTACAACCTTCCCAGAGGTGTATTTCTAGGTGGATGACATTAGCAACTTTGCCAAAGTAGAGCATTTCAATTGTAGGGAGTGTGACTACCCTAAAAAGCATTGCTCTCATGACAGACAGACAGACAGACACACACACACGCACACACACACTCACACACACACACACACACACACACACACACACACACACACACACACACACACACACACACACACACACACACACACACACACACACACACACACACACAGACAGTTGCCATGTCTGGGATTGGAACTCCTACCTAACTCATTTATCACACTACAGCAGTACACAGTTATGGGACGTGCCATGGAGATTACTGGGCTACAACTTTCCCAAAGGTGTATTTCACAGTGGATGACCTCAGCAGGCTTGTCATAGTAGGGCTATGGGGAGGGCAGTACTTGTGCATGGGCCATAACCCATTCATCTAGAGGTTGACAAGCCACATGCAGGCACACACAGGGTCATATTTCACAGGTACATGTATACAGCTGCTAGATGACTACTTCCTTGTACAGTCATGTTGCACAGCTAACACGTGCACCATATAGTCTGTAATGCTGACAGATACCATGGCTAGTATCTGCAGTGAGTGACATCTGAACCTCATGTGGTTGTGGCCCTTTGGCTGTGTGCTGGGTGGGACAGGCCTGGATGGCTCCTTGTCACAGTCACCCACTTCCACACATCTATGTATGTCTACCTTTGACTTATCATAGTGTGTTGTCCTTACATATATGTCTGTATGCCTATCCACAGCGTGTGCAAAGCATGAGTGGTGCATACTGAGGAGTGTCTGCACTAGCATCTGCAACTGCCAGATATATCTGGTGCACTGGTGTTTGCAGACATGACCTTCATTTGTTTAAGTGTGTGAGGATGCCCAGTATGCCCATCTGTATTGAATGTGTGGATCAATGCCAGGTAGTTTGTACTGCAGTGCTGACCTTTGTGTTGTACACCTGCAGGTAGCATACAGTTTCTGCATGGTATCCGTCGATCATTTGGCATTGACTGTTACTACATTTCTACATAGGATGGGGGGGGCACACCTGGCTATTTCTACATTTCTACACAGGATTGGGTGGGCACACCTGACTGTTATTATATTACTACATAGGCTGGGGGAGCCACACCTGACTATTTCTACATTTCTACACAGGATTGGGGGGCACACCTGACTGTTATTATATTACTATGTAGGATGTGATGGGCCACACCTGACTATTTCTACACTTCTACACAGGATTTGGGGGCACACCTGACTGTTATTACATTACTACATAGGATGGGGAGCACACCTGACTATTTCTACATTTCTACACAGGATTATTGGGGCCACACCTAACTGTTATTACATTACTATGTGGGATGGGGGGCACACCTGACATGTACACATTTGCTATGACTGTACTAGTATGTTAGGTACTCCATTTC
Organism: Protopterus annectens; assembly: GCF_019279795.1. Classification (NCBI taxonomy): domain Eukaryota; kingdom Metazoa; phylum Chordata; order Ceratodontiformes; family Protopteridae; genus Protopterus; species Protopterus annectens. The sequence goes on along the minus strand of NC_056746.1, from coordinate 129,988,909 downwards.
ATTCTGTAGTCTTACCTATCATGCTGACTAGTGGCATACCAGTGTACTACAGATCTTAGCTTTGATTGCCCTACATATTAGTGTCTGACTTACTACCCTTCAGAACTAACATCTCACTGCCTGACCTGCTGTAGTCTGTCTGTGTAGGCCTGTGGGGAATGTTACCCATAGCCATCATTCAGAGGCCATAGCACAGGCTCTGTTTGGGTTTGTCTACACTTATGCTTTTGGCTGAGACTGTTGTTGGGTATCTGAACCTCCCTCATATGGACACTCATGTCACCCAGCACATTTCCTGCAGTGAGATTTGTCACTCTGTGTAGTACTGGCTACTATAGTGACTCCAGTATGTGTTACAGATGTCATGGTGCCACTATGGGTGTCTACTGCCATAACGTTCAGCCACCCAGTTCCCTTGCATGCTCACATACATACCATAGATACAGGTAATGACACAGTCTACTCAATTTGGCAATTGGTAGGTTAATTGACTTACCTTGTGGGTATGCCAGGATTTTGGATGGTGCTGGAGGGCTGCCTATGTTGGATGCACATAGTACACTCCCTATACATGGTTGTGCACAGGGAGTGTCATGTTTAGCATCCCTTTTACTGTATATGTGAGTCGGAGAGAGGTGTCATTCCCTGGGTCCCTACTGTGTCAGTGTATGTGCTATGTGTTGTCTCTTTGCTGCAGCCTTGGCATACTGGGCATGCCTGCCTACAGGGGCAGGTTCAGGTTGTTCCTCTGCCGAGTCACTCTGTGCCTGTGCAGGCCTTGGCATTGGTGGGGTTTGTGTGGCCCTGCCCCATGCTGTTCCTGCTGCAGCATTTTCCGCAGGATCATACTGTGTAGCATGGCATATAACATAACAATTTGGGTACATGTAGCTGGTGAGTACTGCAAGGCTCCACCGGATGTGTCCAGACACCAGAACCATGACCTGAGCATCCCAAACACACACTCTATTATATGTCTGGTCTGTAATTGTGCCTCATTATGTCCTTGTTCAGGTGTGTGTGCATTTCTGATAGGTGTCATCAGCCACGGCTCCAGTGTGTAACCAGCATCCCCCATTAGGTGACTGTAGGGGATGTCCCCATTGGCAAATCTCTGGTATAGCTACTTCAGATGCCAAATGTGAGAACTGTGATAGCTTCCAGGGCAACCAGTACAGATATTCATTATAATGTCCTGGGCATCAGAGACAACCTGGCAGTTGATGAAGGAGATGCCCCTGCGGTTGATGTAGGCCCTACCCTGATCACTGGATGGTGCCTTGATGCATATGTGAATGCAGTCTATAGCCCCCACTACCTCAAGGTATTCTGCTATTGGGTGGAAGAGATGCATATTTCTGGTCAGCACCTCATGGGTGTTGAGGAAATATACGTGCTCACTGGAATGTGCTGACATGGCATCCAGGAACTGGTGGAATACTTTGGATGCTGATGCCTGTGAGATCCCCATGATATCCCCAGTTGAGCTTTGAAAGGTACCTGTGGCTAGTATTCCTAGGCCTACACATACCTTGGTATCCACTGGGATGGGTTCCCCTTAGTCAGTTTGGTGTGTCAGGCGTGGCCGGCACAGCACAACAATTTGCTGTAGGAGGTCCCTGTCCACCCTATAGTGCTCCACTATCTCCAGCTCATGTAGCCCTTGGTAGGTTACCCTGGGTCTGTACACTCTTCTCCGTCTCCTCACTGTGGATTGATTGGCAGCATTAACATCCTCACCACCCTCAACCTCTTGCACATGTTGTTCTATGTTTCCTGCTGCAGCCCCTCTCATTTTGTAGGTTTGTTTGATAAAAGTTCTCCGCTTGTATACACTGGTGGTGTAGAGTGTGGGAAAAACCAGAGGGGAAGATGTTTGCATAGTTTATAGTAGTGTTCTGGACTGTGCTGGTCTGCTGCTTGTGTAATTGGCTGATTCTTATACATTTCACCTGCCAGCTAAGCTAGTTCTCCTTGATTACCTTCCTACTGCTGTTTTCCTTTCCAATTGCCTTCCTGTTTAAGCCCGGGGGCGAGCCACACAAACAGAGTGCTCAAATGTGCACAGTGCTGCTATTTCCTGGTTTAACTTTTTTCCTCTTCTTTTAAAACCTGGTGCGCAGCACGCACACCCACTTAGGCAATGTAAAGAGGGCTAGGCAGATTCAGACATCCCTCCCTAGCTTAGCTGTGCTAAGCTAGGAGCAAACCCAAGCCACAGGACTCCAATCTGCTTACAGTATGCCTGACACACACTCCCATGATGTCAGCTAATTCCTAGGCTTGCACCAAGCTATTCCTACTCTTACACTGTTGGGACCTGACTAGCATGCTGCGGAAAACTGGAATTCACTATCGTTCCCCTCATTTGCATAGGATTGGTTGTTAATGCATAGTTACATGTCTCACACTGAGCCTCCCCCTTAGCAACCACTGCTCGCTGCTCATGTTGTCTTCTGCCTGCCATTGACTTGCAGGGCAGAATAGTGATTTTAGTTAGAATGCTTAATTTAGGTTTATTTTGTTACCCCCCCCCCCCCAATCCCATTTGCATGCCACTGCCCTATGCTTAAACAGCTGAAATTGGTTAGAAAAAATAAAAGTTGATTTTTTTTTATTTTTTTGGCTGTTTGCAATGCCCTTGGCCTTATACTTGGCCACTGGCATGCTTACTAACTGATATGCAGCCTTTATTTGGAGCTGTCACAGCTCCGTTTTGGATTTTGCAGAAATGTACTCGCTTACTAACCAAGTACATTTCTACAGATTTCACTAGTTCTGCACAGCTGGTTGCAAGCTTCCTGGATCACAATTTCACCTTATTTGCATGGATTTCTCCTTTGCATAGGATTGCTTGCTAATGCATAGTTACATGTCTCACACTGAGCCTACCCCTTAGCAACTACTGCTCACTGCTCATGTTGTCTTCTGCCTGCCATTGACTTGCAGAGCAGAATAGTGATTTTAGTTAGAATGCTTAATTTAGGTTTATTTTGTTATCCCCCCCCCCCGATCTCATTTGCACGCCACTGCCCTATGCGTAAACAGCCAAAATTGGTTAAAAAAAATAAAAGTTGATTTATTTTTTATTTTTTTGGCTGTTTGCAATGCCCTTGTCCTTATACTTGGCCACTGGCATGCTTACTAACTGATATGCAGCCTTTATTTGGAGCTGTCACAGCTCCATTTTGGATTTTGTAGAAATGTACTCAGTTACTATCCCAGTACATTTCTGCAGATTTCACTAGTCCTGCACGGCTGGTTGCAAGCTTCCTGGATCACAATTTCACCTCATTTGCATGGATTTCTCCTGCAAATGGGGTGATTTGCATACCGGAGTTTTGTCCATGCAGGACTAGTGCATGGGCGCTCGTGCATGCCCCTGCATGCTGTTCCTGGATTGCATGGCAAACATATTGCCTGCAATAGCTGCTGCACTGATCTTGCATGCCCTGCAAGGCATAGAGAATCCAGAGGCCTAATTTCTATGATAGTGATAAGCACCACTGTTACTTCCCGTGACTTAAAAATTATTAATGCTGTACTGTACTGCTTCATGATAGGTACAGTCATATCCAAATTTTAGGTGGATACCTGTGACAGTTTCGTTTATAGTGCAAATTTGTATAAATAAGACTGTGCAGGGGGCATGTGAGAAACAGCACAAAAATGTTGTCAGGTAGTTAGTTGTATGTGGATAAAGCATAGGTCGTACCACATAAACATTTTTATAGTATGGATAATTTTTAGAATATTTGATAATTTTTACTGTAGCTACTATAGCTTAGATTCCAAGTTTTTATGAAAAAAATGGTAAACATTCTAAAGCTGCTTCATGGAGGTAAGTGTCTATACTCAGATAATCTACAAGTAGAAGTATATAAACAAATTTTGACTCTTTTCCTTTTTCTCATGGAAGCTGCTATGAATGGTTTAACAAATGTTTTAACACAAAAAGCCACACAATTGCCTTGTAAAACATTACCTCTGGAATACTAAAACCAGGAAAAGACCTAACATATTTCTCATTTTACAGCCCTGTTTCTGACTTAAGTAAACATGAAGGTATTTTTACATTGAAGCTGGAGCCATTAGTGGTGGGAATCATAAACAATAAATGCATAACACAGTTCAAATTAAGATGAGAAGTGAAAGTGCTCAGAGTGCGAGTGATTGAGATACAGAGCAGTCTGTCATGATTCAAAGAATGGTGCACGGCACATGCTCATGTCAGTATAGCAGCATGGAAATGTGGAACACTATGCAAATGAGCCACATGGTATAGGCACATGACAAACTCAAAGTTGTAGACTGACTCAGAAACATATGAATGAGGTTTACTGCACCCTGGGGCATGTTTGATTTTTACACCATGAACTGAGATGCAAGTAAGTGGAGTGAAGTTTGAAGAAGCAGTAGCTCTAGCACAACAGTGTGTGTTGACTGCTAGAGCCAGAGCCAATTTGTGCAATGCTGCATATCATGGACATTCAAATGGAAGAGGTGCAAACAATGCCTGACATATCAACAGCTGCATGACCAGCAGACCATGGGGACAAGGAAATTGCATGTGACCTTGTTGAACTATGCCATATACAAGCAGAATCAAGGAAGATGTGTGGTATGCTCATTCCAGTTTAAAGTAAGGTATGCACAGCATTAACCATCTTAGCTACAAGGACCATTCAGTGACCTGCTGGGCACACAGGCATATGGCAGGACTTCAGCCTCACAAACCCTGAAATAATTCTCAGTATTGTGCTACAGTATGCAGCGGAGCATGTCTGACTACCTCAAAACTTCTATCACCACATAGGCACTTTACAACTTTTTTTTTTGTGAAATACTGGTAGTACAAAGTGCACCAGCTGTCACTCAGTGACATTTATTGTCATCAATGTCCCAACTTCTACAAAAGGAATGTGACATGTCTACAAAAAGGGTTTCTACTCCATGAACTGTCAGGTGCTCTGTAATGCACAAGGCTTTATTTATAACGTGTTCATGTATCTCCTCAGCAGTTACCATGATTCTCACTTCTGGCACACACCCAACATATACCATATTTTCTTGTGAAGGGATTTCAGACATGCTCATCTAGCTTGCAGGTGCACACAAAAGTTAGACAGGTCTGTACAAACAGGTAGCATGTAAGCAAGTAGAAAGTCACATAGCATATGTTGTTTGTTGTCTGTTGCAGTTAATGTTGGATATGTAATTGACCCATATAAGGCAGCAAATATCAGAACATGCTATATAATAAGCAGATATTCAGCCAACTAAAATGATGTTTCCCTTGCCTAGATATCTCAAGTGGGGGTGCCTCAATACAGTCCTGAAATTTGCAGCAAGACTTTTGATGTCAGTGTATTGCTGCACATCATGGCATTGTACAAACACTTGGAACAGTAGGATATAATATCAAAGCAGGACCTTTCACACCAGCTGTGTCAACAATTGATGAGCAAGATGGTGAGTGAGGTGAAAAACATGTAATACAAGTACCTAAGCTGAGGTAGAGGAGGGCACATTAAATGGCAACAGTGGAATAGAAGAGGTGTATGATCCACAGCTATGGGCCATGACACAGTCAATATAGAATAAAAAGGTACAAGTGCTATCACATCCAGGTTTCATAGGCAGTGCATAAACTAACCATGTTGGGTATCAGATATAAGTAAATCCATACAAGGTATGAGATAGGCATTGCATAATTATCATCATATCCACACTAATTGGGGAAGCACAGTGACAAGTGAATGAAACACTTTGTGATGAGGTAGGGTCATGGGAAGTGAACATGGAAGTCATATAATCTGGGAGCTTGTGGGGAGTCAAGGATTATACCCTTCAGTGGTGGGAGTCTATCTGCTAAAATCTGGCCACTGGTAGCATCCACTATGTTGTCTTGTAAAGTTGGGGCTTGATGCAGTCTGCTGTATAGAAGGATTACAACCACAAGACCATGAGCATTCGCTTTGATGGAATGTACTGTGTACTAATCCTGTTGAGAATCTTTGCTCATGTGGTGGTCCTGAACCCTGATCAGGTGGGTAAGCTGTGTGACCACTGGTGACTGCAATGGAAGGCATATGCCAGAGGAGTCATGGGCATGACTTGAATGATACACAAGATTTGTCATGGACAGCAGTGTGGCTACAAGTGACAGTGAGGCTGTCTATCCAACAGTTGCTGCAGTCTGTCTCATGGTAATCTGCAGCTGACATCCCACATCCAGGACCACTGGAGGGAATGGATGACATTGCATATAGAGCCAAATTGAAGAGTGGTTGCAATGTGTCTCACAGAGGCAACAATGGAGGCATAGTTTGACAACAGTGACCTCAACAGGATTGTCTGTGCCCATTTCCTGCATTCTGTATTACTGGGCAGGCATGGCAGGTCAGCCTAAACAACATGCGGTACTGTCTGCTCCCTGACCCAAAAAAGTGCCTTCAGCCATCAGAGAACTCCTTATTACAGAAACACTCCTTACAGCATTATTTGCTCATGCATATGACCCTATATGTCCCTTGGCAGCACAGTACTACACATTAAAATGCAGTTATTACATTGCATTGCATTCCATTCTTGATCTACATACTTTGTTGAATAGGTTGATTTAGTTGCAGATTGGAGTTGCCTTGCATCAAATGCAGTGAAAAATATTGTACTGTACTGTTATGAACATTATTAAACTGATGCATCCTCAACTGACATATGGTTGTTGGTGCCTGCCTAGGTCTCACACATACAAGTTACCCCCAGGATGAGTGCCCTTCCCGGTGCTTGGCATCTATCAACAAATCTTCTCAGCCTCAGTTAAATGCTTTAGCATTGATGGCTTACCTGCTATGGTGGACCTATCTGTTACAATTTCTGATGCCATTTCCTTGATGTGGATAACATATCCATAACCCTTCATAGTATTTATTTCAGAGCTCTATGATGGCTGCTCACAGCATTTGCATCCTGCAACACTTACAAGCAAATTTGTTTCTGATACTGCTTGTCTGTGGCAGTCTTTTTCAGAAGGTGCATGCTATATGTATGTGAAAGGAGTGCAGGGACAGGGAGTAGTGATTGTCTCCCTCAGGTGGCCAGAATGATACATGTATACCTGTGAACAAAGCATGTCAGATAGAAAGAGAGGTAGTGTGTGTGTGTGTGTGTGTGTGTGTGTGTGTGTGTGTGTGTGTGTGTGTGTGTGTGTGTGTGTGTGTGTGTATTTATTTCCATTGTATATGGTTGCCATCCCCCACAAAACCACAGAAAGATGGTGCAGCAGCATGCCAGTAGCTTAGATTCCTATTTATATGTATATTACAATGCCCTCCTCAGAGTTTCTAACACCCATCATTGGGCTTGTTGTTTTTTCTGATGTATTTTACCATGTCAGACTCTTTCCTAAAGTCTGTGACTCCTTAAGCTACAGCTGTACAATGTGGAGAGGGATTGCCCCAGATTGTACCAACACGTTGCATCATGCTCGGAGTTAGCACGGCAGTTTGCTAATAAGGGTACTTATTGCCATTGTTTCTGGATCACTGTCGTCATGCATCATGCTACCCTCAATATGTTGTAGCAGCTTTGCATGTCACAATGAGCCTGAGGCATATGTGTGCAATCATTTTTTTACATTTTGTCATCCTTCTGAAGGTCCAGTTGTGGAAGAGGAGGACTTCAGACAATGTTCACCTCAGTCTGTACCAGTCAAGTCTCTGGCACTGTGTCACCAGTGAATAAAAGGAAAGCAGTTCTGCAGTGGATTCATGGTTCCCTTATGGGGGGTCACCTGGTGGGCTATCCTGTGTCCTCAGTGGCTGTTGAGGGTGCTAAGAAGACTGATTTAGAGGAATTTGCCCTTGCCTCCTGGTGTTAGTCATACAGGTTGGTAGTCGCTGAAGGGCAATTGCAGTAGAATATCTACCTCAGCAGCAAGATGTACCTTCTGGTATGATACAAAGATTTGTGTGATAAACAGTTCCTGCAAGTTAGGCCACCAGTGGGGCAAGTGTTCCATTACATGCCACCCATGTAAGTGATGACTGGGTTTCTCAGCATATCTCTCAACTTTTCAGATTTTTGCAGATTATACAGATTTTTGCCTCATATTTTTGGTGTATTCCACATAAAATGTATTATTTTTCTTACAAATCACTGAGAATTGAAATCAATAAATAATGACACACATTTGCATTTCAGGCGTCATATCCTTCAGAAAATACAATACAATATAAATCATGTCATTCTAGCAAATTTCTAGGGACAATATTTAAATCTGTCCCTATTTTGGGGTCTTTGTCCCACCATTATTTTTGTCTTTGTCCAGATTTCTTGTGCTAAGAAGTTGAGAGGTATGTTTCTTGTCCCTTGGGGTTTCCTGGCATCAAACCATGCTTTGCTCCTACTCTATCAATATTCTGGTCTTTTCCCTACCTTATGTGTCACTCCTCATTCCTTGTTCATTGTCCATTACTCTCCGCCATCATTTGTCCACCATATGTATTTCTGTATCCATCTACAGTCATCCCAGTCATTTTAGGTGTCCCATCTCCATGTCAATCTGGGACTGTGTTTTATGTCGTTTGGTGTGTCCCCTGATACCTGTTGCTTCTCTATCTCTTTCTGTCCCATCTACAATCTTCTCATATGTCCTTCTCCACCTATCCTTTTTTTATTATATATAATAGGATTACCTCAAAAAATGACTCTTACTTTGCTCTTCACGTTTCAGATATTATGATAAAACTTGTGTGTTTTACTTTTCTTGCTGCATTTTCCTTCCCAATTACTTTTTCCATTTATAGGATGAGCAGTCAACACTATGATGTGCACACCCATAGTGACCTGTCTGACAAGCAGTGTACTGTCCTTCTACCAGATAAGCACAGATTGACTTAATTGCTCTAACGGACCTTCCTTGCATTGTACTGCAGCGCTGCATCAGCCATTGTTCAGGCTATTGCAGCTGCTTTTCTCATGAACACTTCACTTCTCTTTATTTATTTAGTCCTTGGGGTTCCCTCCCATGGTTTTCAATGCATAATAAATCCCTGATTAGTTATATATCTCTTATCTTTGTTCTTCTCTCGAAAAACAGTAATGTGCAGGTGTGCAACATCTGTGTATAAATCCCAGGCAATGGCTTTTTGTCATAAATAAGAAAATGCATTGCAATCAGTGTTACTTTGCTCTACATAAGCTAACACAGGATAATACAGAAAAGTTGGATTATTATTATATAAAAGAAAGTCAAACAGTCCAAAATACCCGATGTGAACAGAGATGTAAAAAAGCTCTTGATACTATACGTTTTTCTTTCCTGGTTCAATTTTTATTGAACTTTAACTTCTCTAACCAAGTTACAAATGTACTAGCACACCTTAATGTTCCAGAGTTCCACTTAAAATTAGAGAAAATATTTGCTTATATTATAAGTACAGGCATGAGACAGAAGTGTTCACTGTTAGTCTAACTTAAAGAGCACTGGCCATGTTTTGCTTAGTCTGAGTCAACTTATCTCAGCTGTAGGCATAATTTATATTTGTTTCTTTTGAATATTATTTAGCAGATTTCTTTATATCACTCAGGATATGAATCAGTGGTGCAATTAATAGGATGTCTTTGTCTGGGAAAATTTGGAGGCTGTACATTCCAATCCCACCACAGGCAATGGGATTCATTTTTCATTATTGATACTACACAGCAGCATTTGTGGGTTAATGAGTGCTACACTCCTGTTTGGGGCATCTTTTGGATATAATGTGGCCCCACTGAGTTGGCAGTAGCTAAGGTGGATGCAAAAGATTAGGGGTTCTTTGCAATTTATTCATAAAATAAACAAAATAAAAGATTTAAAAATAATAGTTCTCACAAAATACAGGACAAAAGAAACAAAATGTTTACATTGTAGATATACATTGATTCCAAAGGAAAGTTACTCACAGCACAAGACAACAAAGGAAGACATCAATCAGCAAACTAGAAGTGGAAGGGCAATTAATCATTTATTCAGTGTAAGATAATTGCAGACTCCACACACTTGCCAGATTCCAAAACACAATGGCACAAAAAATGCAACAAAGAAGTGCACTGACAATTTTCTGAAAGCACTCTTTGGAGGCCATATATGATCATCAGTTTTGCAAAAAAAAACTTATGTGAATATTCCTAAATCCCTGCAGATTTCACAGTATATTTCTAAAAATGATGCAAGCTGCAGTTAATCCATAAAAGTAGGCTGGGGTTCTACAGACCATAATAAAGGAAAATATGCAAATGTGTCTCAGAAGGTAACCAGTGACCACCAAGTCAGACTACAGTTAGGTCAGCTCTCTGACCAGAAAAAAAAAGATAGATGCAGATTATACAGGGAGCTGACCCAGGCTGTGTGCAGAATTTATACAAGCCACATGTCCTCATGCAGTCTGTGGGAAAACTCTGTCCCTCTAGAAACAAACTTGTGCCTGAGATTGAATATACTAGCCTCAGGAACATTCCAGTATTGTATTAGTGAAGCTGCAGAATCCCAGAAACCTAGTAGTCACATTCTAGGACAGCTCCTGGCAGCAATGTGAAGGAAAGTGGATGAATTCATCCACTTACAAGCAACAGCCCCAAAACACAGGAATGCCACGGAACAGTTCTATACCATTGCTATTTTCCCCTGCGTCCTTAATGAAATTGACTGCACCTATATGCCAATCAAAACCCCAGCAACATATGATGCTGAACAGTACATTAATATTAAGGGATGTCCATCGCTCAATTGTCAGGTATTGTACCCTACAGACAACCTCATTATCAATATCATGACAACATACCCTGTTAGTGTGCATGATGCAGCAATTTGAGAGAAAGTGAGCTGAGGGATGCTTACAAAAAGAGTGACGTTCAGGCAGGGCTTCTACTCAGTAAGTACAAGATAGCAGAAATGATTTAATCTGAATCAAGACCTGTAGACATTAAGCAGGGGGACTAAATGTGTGTTTTCTTCTACTATCAGATTATCCACTGGAACCTTGTCTCACGCAGAAATGCAGAGCCTCATCAATGTCTGCTGCAGCTGCATGCAACAGAATGCATAGTGCGATATGTAACATCATTGTGCATACATTTGACATGCAGAAATCAAGATTCCGATGTCTGGACACAGCTGGGGGTGAACTGCAATACAAACCAGAAAAAGGCATCATAGATGGTCACTGTATGTTCCATGCTGTACAACACGCTAACAAAAGAATACAGTGACCTTCTAGCCCTAGGTGTGGGTGATCTACCCCAAGAACCTCAAATGTTTGATTTGCAGCAATCAGAGCTGTCACATGGTGATCAGCAGGACACAAGGGCAAGAATAGCCAGTAGTGGGTGACAGAGGCTATGGCTGTATATGTAGCTTAGGTGATAAGGCAGTGTCTGGCACCCAACTTAGCATCATGACATGTCACATGTGCAAAAGTGCACAGATAAACCAGTGATGTTCACTCACATAGTGTTGCCTCATTACAGCAGCGCAGCAGACAATTACAGGAAAAGACCAGTAGTTGTTCAGAACGAACATTATGCATATCATAACCACAATATCATCTTCAAAACATTATGCACATATTTATGCTAAAGAAATAAAAACATCTAGATGGTTAGAGAATACCATTCAGCACTGTACCACTGCAGGCAAGGTACACTGGCAAAGGCCTCCATACTGGCATGTCTGTGGCATACCTATTTTTTTATTTTTTATTTATTTTTATATTTTACATTTGTTGACCGGGATAGTCCAACTGGATACATGTCCATTTTCAGCGGAGGCCCTGGGAGAAAAGCTCCAAAGGTATACATATACAATTATTACAATGTCATGTCAAACAGGAGTAATGATAACATAATACAAATATAACACATTTTACAGTCTAGTTAAATTTATGAAAATATACCATTTATTCTACTACATTTAAATTTGTACAGTCTAACAATTTTCTAAACTGGCTTAACAAAGATATTTGAGTAGCACTTATAGACATAGGATAGATACACCAGTATGCATAAAGATTTAGTCAGGTTTGGAGCAGGGACATATCTACTGAGACTTGAAATACTCCTTGAGAGCTATTTTGAATTGAGATAGGGTGGTATCCAGGGTAATGTTAGCAGGAAGGGAATTCCAAATTTTGCCAGCAGAGTTGGCGGACAGGGAGTCACCAACTGAGTTGTTGGATTTGATGGTTTGCACTAATAGTCTGTTAGATGACCGGAGTGATCTAGAGTTGGAGTGGGGCTAGCTGATGTTTTTCAGGGCAGGTGTATTATCTGGTTGGTTAAGTGCTTTGTGAGCAACAATGAGTTGATTATACTGAATCTGCCTGGGTAGCTCTAGCCATCCGAGATAATTTAGATTTTTACAATGATGGGTTCTATAGGGTAGACCAGTTCAAATCTAGCTATGTTATTATAGTAGCTTGAGTGTTTAGTAAGATCAGATTTATTTAAGTTAGCCAGTAAAGGGGAAGCATAGGACAGTGTAGAGAGTAGATGGGAGTGGGCAATGGAAGTCCTAGCATATGGGGTAAGGAATGGCTTTATCCTATAAAGTGAGCCCAGTTTTCTGTTAATAGCTTTGATTGTTTTGTTGACGTGCACATCAAACTTAAGATTGTTGTCTATAATAACTCCTAGTAGTTTTGTATGGGCATTTGGAGAGATAATGGTACCATTATTAGCCTTAATGGAGATTGATAACGCCGTGGATATTTGAGTGGGGATGAAAAGTAGGAGCTTTGTTTTATTCCAACTAGATATTATTTATTCCAACTAGATGTGATAAAAAAATCTAAAAAGGAATCCATCCTTGACTAGGTCCTAATTAACAACCCCACATTGTACCCCACACAGGCTGTCTCCCAGACACCTTAAGTGACCACAACATAATATACTTTATACATAGTAGAACAAACATATGCGAAACCACTAACTATATATCCACTAGAAACACAAAAAAATTCTCTCCTGAGGTCCCCAATACTTTACGCTGTAACTGTGATTGGACCCCCTTAAAAACCCTCGCACTTGACCAGGCTGTAGCATATTTCAACAAAACAGTTCTACAACACCTAGACACTGTCGCTCCATTGTGCAAAATCAAGGTTAGAACCTCTACAAACCCCTGGCTCAGTAAAGAAACCAAACAAATTCTCAAGTCCAGAGACGCTGCCTGGCTTTACTATCAAAAAAAGAAAGAAACACAAAGCCTAACTAAGTACCAAGAACTGCGCAACCGTGCAAAAAAATGCATTATGCTGGACAAAAAATCCTACTACATGACATTACAAACTAAATACCAACACAACCCCCAAAAATTTTGGAAAAATGTAAACCAGCTACTAAAACCCACCCAAAAGGCTACCCCCAAACCAATCACCCCTGACACTAAAGTTCCCATTGAAACACAATTCAACTCTCACTTTGTGAACTCAATTCTATCCTTAGTATCACAGGACAGTTCCTTCCTCACTAGCCCTCCCAACACAAATAACACTAATACACGCTTTACCCTCAAAACAGTTTCCACCACTTCAATCAAAAGCATGCTCTCCAAACTAAAAACCTCATCAACAGCAGCCGACCTACTCCCCAGCTATTTCTTGAAACTCACAGCAGATGCTATTGCTATCCCAATCTCCACTCTCATAAACAGATCAGTTGTTGAAAACTATGTGCCCAAACTCTGGAAAATATCCTATATTATACCCATACATAAAGGTGGGACCTCCACTGAACTTAATAACTACAGACCCATTGCTTTACTCTCCCCCCTGGCCAAAATCCTATCAAAATGCATCCATACCCAGATGCTAAAATATCTCCTAGACAGCAACATCCTGTCACCTACTCAGCATGGTTTCAGACCTGCCCATAGTACCACTACAGCCCTCCTCTGCTTCACAGACACAATAAACCATCTCAAAAATGAATGCCTGCAGGTGTCAACTCTTTTTTTGGATATGTCCAAAGCATTTGACACAGTCTCGCACCAACTCCTGCGAAACAAACTAAACCAATATCATCTATCAAATTCCACTCTTACCTGGTTCCAAAGCTACTTAACTGACAGGTACCAAGCTGTGAAATGGGAAAATTCTCTCTCTCTTCAGGTGCCCATAACTATAGGAGTCCCACAGGGTTCTATCTTAGGACCAGTACTATTAACAATCTTCACAAATGACCTCCATACCTCCACACATCATTCAGTATGCAGATGACACTACCTTAATCTGTGCTGCACAAAAAATTCCCACCCTCCTGCAAACAACTCAACTAGCATTCTCTGATGTCAAAAACTACCTAACCAAAGCCCAACTTATCCTCAATCCAAAGAAAACTCAGCTTATGATCATAACCAGTTCTAACAAAAACACTGATAACAGTCAATTCACCATCTACTCCACAAATGCTACTCCAATCGTTCCAGTGGCACAGGCTAAGCTATTGGGAATAACCATAGACTCCCACCTAAAATTTGATAGTCATCTCAACTTAACTATTAAAAAAGTACATGCCAAACTGGGATCACTCTACCGTACCAAACCATTTCTTACCAACAACACAAGATCAGCTATTGCTCGCTCCCATCTTCTATCCACCCTACTCTATGCATCTCCCATTCTGACTAATCTCAACAAAACTGAACTAAGCAAAATGGAAGCCTGCTATAACAGAATTGCCCGCTTTGCTGCAAATTGCTCATATAGAACTCATCACTGTACTGCTTTGAGACAGCTCCACTGGCTTGAACTGCCCAACCTCCTAACCTACAATCAGCTCTGCCTCTGTAATTCTATCTATTACCTCCCCAATAAGTGTCCTGCCCTCAAAAACCTAGTACAACATCACTCAGCCAAAAGGCCTCTTAGATCATCAAGCAAGCTACTAGTATAAGTCACCAACAGCTACAATAGTTTTGGAGATACACTATATAGTAGTTCAGTGGCTAAAAAATGGAACTCTGTCCCCACTAGCATTCAAAACACATCATCCAAAGCCTCCTTTAAAGACCTCATCAGGCGACATCTCAAGCAAAGTTGGCAGTGCCATTATTGCTCCCCAGGCCAGTGAAAGCAGATAAGGTACACATACTAAACCTAGAGCACTTGATTAAGATTGAAAACTATTCTCACAAACACTGGCTAATCTACAATGTATGTACTGGACCTGTGTACTATGTATGTATTCTACCTATGTTCCAAATTTCAGCTGTACACCACAGATCTATTAAGTACCTTTATTTTTAAATATTTTTTGTTTGTTCTCTCCACTGTAACTGTTGATGTGCTGCATACCACTGTAAAATCATGTCTGTTGTAATTTGTGTGTATACTGATCATGTCTAAATGTATCTGTAATTTTTCTATGTGGAGGTTTTCTCCCCGGGCCTCTGCTGAAAAAGGGCCTTTTCAGCTCAGTCAGACACCCCCCAGTTAACAAATGTAAAATAAAAATAAAATAAATAAATTAGGGTTGGGAATCAGACAGCGAGCAGCAAGCCAGTTCTCTACTAGGTTGAAAGTGTACAACAGAAGGTTCTGATGACCAGGTAGTCAAGTAGCCATATAACTGTCAGTATGTCAATGCCTGTAGGATTATGCATTAGGTAGATGTACTGTAACCAACAGTACCTAATTGTGGGATGTTGTACAATAACACTGAGATGCAGTACACATATCAAAGGAATGTGTAACACCGTCAGACACTGTCTACAGCACACTGCAGCTGCAATACTAACAACATGATGAGGTGTGTCAGCCAAGCCACATACCTGACAAGATACATACACATATTGCAGGACATGCCTGTCACACATAAGGCAACTTTATAATGTACAGGTGGATGCAAAGACATGAGTCAATCAGATGCACAAATACATGCAATGCAACAAAGTATCAAGGACAGGTATGGCACACCAGCAGCAATGAAACATGTGACAGTTTATTGGATAATCCACCATATGTACATACATGTGAGTGCAAGCAGATATGTATAGAGAGGCATTATATGAGCATTACACTTAATCAAGAGTATAATAAAGGTGAAAAGGGAAATCATAAGCATACGTTGTTTTGGGATGTCAGCTGCATTACCATATGAAAATGCCACCTGTATCACAGATATGCAAAATTAACTATACCTGTGCATGTGGTAATGGCTGATAACAATGAAATGCTGAATGTAGAAATCAATGCTGTAGCTTTAAGGTTGTATGCTAAAGAACTGAAGATATGTTGATGTATGTCAGCTAGGAAGAGTAGATCAGATGGAAGCATTATGAATATCAAGTTCAGCAGTAAATTTGTCAGTATATTACAAAAAAAGATAACAAGGACATATACGTGCAACACAATACAACATGTAGGCTGTCTATCATGTCAGCTACATAACTAGATAAAACATGTGGCTTCAAACATGTCCCACACTGCTTATAGGTAAAATAGGCAGTGGTCAGCATAGTGGTTATCATCGCCACAGTGTCAGGGTGATACAAAAGGATACACAATAGGGTGACTGTCAGTATTACACTAATGCAGTCAAGAACATCCTTGCTGATGGCTCACACTGTGATCGTGGCTGTCTCTATCACATCTGGAAACACTATGCACATGGTGCTGTACTATTGAGCTAGTTGTGGTGTCATTTACAGGTTGGGACACAGTGTGGGTATGAGCAGTACTGTGAGTTGTATGTCTGAACATGACTGCCAGTTTTTAAACATGGTGACCAACAGCAGATGAGCATGTATGTTGCATAACAGACACTGATGTATGAGTATGAGTTGTGAGGGGTAGTCTGCCTCTCTCCACTGAAGGTAATCTACTTATAAGTATCAGGGCACTAAACACTTGGTTTGTACTACAGCACTGCTGCAGCACTACCATTACCAGGCTTTTGACACAGCATGTAACATCATGCTATCACGCTGTGTAGCTAATGCTGTCATGACCTCCCTATGCCTGCACTCCTGACCCTCATGTACCTCCCAGATCTAGTATGCTACATGGTAAATAACATGAACAAGTGCACAATGGTCATTGCAGTGATGTAACCCTATGTTGACAGTGCTCTGAAGCTGTAGAATAAAGTAGAACATGAAGAACAAATTAGTAAACATCTTAAACTGAGGCAGTGGCAGGTCATCTGAAACACACAACCTTATCTAAGTATAGACTCATACCCAAAGGCTGAAATTGGTGGCTGAAATGGGATGGCCCTGCAAAAGTGAACAGAATATTAGTACACACAGTGCTTTCAGTGTCACCTAGGCACTGTTTAAAAAATAGCATATGCAGGCTGTCTTACTGGGCCTTCCCCTCAATTATGGTGTGTTGCCATTCATGGTGCTGGCTTGCTATTGTGAAATAAATATTAACTTAGAAGACGTGTGGATAAATGCCCATGAAATTCACATATACTATGCTGTTCTGTCTGTGAACAGTGTAGATACCACTTCATCTCAAGACACCAACATCTATCCTTCTCCCAAGAAAACCATAGTCTTTGCAGGTGCTTTGGTATGAGGCCAGGAATGTGGAGTTTCATCAAGGGGAGGTACAGATGGCCCACAACCAATGGCATTCCTCTCTCTCTCTCTCCGTCTCTCTTTCTTTCTCTCATATTGTTGGAGTTTTTTGACTGCACAGAAGATCATTTCAGAGCAGCAGTGATGAAAGGAATCATGTGACCAATTGTGCCCACCTACAGCATTAACCATGTTGGTGATGTTCCTCCATATCTGTGCCCTCCACAATGTGTCACACATTCTTCATAGGAAATCCCTGCCATGTCATTGCAGGGCATCAGGTATTATCTCATTTTCCCAGTGGGAAAAATTGTCACATCTGCTCCTAACAGCCATCTGCCAAAATAAAACATGCACTTATCAGGATATATACATGTAGTATACCTATTTTCAGATAGGCATTAAAAGTATGGAACAGTTTAATGCTTCACATATACATTATATCACAATGCAAAAGAAAACATGCTAAAACGTGTATTACATGTACAGCCAGCATGTATAGATAAGCATAGTAAATGCACACACTAACAGGTGCTGCATATATGAGTAAATAAAAAGCATACATGTGCTAAACAGACTCCAAAGTCCACAGCATAGGATACATGATACATCCACAACTGGTCTTTGAATCTATTTCTGCAGGACTGTTTATAGTCTTTTACTATGTACAATATACTACACTACCACTTCACAAACACTGTCTGTTGGGGGGTGATTTTCACACCTTCATCCATCTACAGAGCCCAATATCTACACATATGTCACAAACACAGACTGGGCGAATGGACTAGATGTCAATACAGTAATTCACACAGAGCTGCAGAACTTTGTAATGTATCCACAAGTGACCACATAGATATTAATCTGTGTCAAACAACACTTCAGCACATTAAGAACCGATTAACATATACATTGCAGATGTGATTTCTCAATGTGGCTGAGTCATCTGGATGTCATTCCAGTCTTGCTTAATTGCACGGGAGCTTCCAAAGTATGACTCAGCATCAGTGAATATCAGCAAACCATACTTTATAAATACAATTTGCAGACACTCACGTAATCTATCATTATCTACAAACACTGCTATGGGCTAACAGGTACAACTGCATTCTTGGCAGATATGGTTGGAATCCAGCCATATCAGCAGTTGACCGTGGATGATGGAAATGTATCTGTACACCTGCATATTGGAGAAGGCCAGCCTTTGGTCTTTATGTAAGTACATATTCATCTACTGACAATTTTTTAGTGCAAACTCTGTGTATTATGACACATGGAGCACAAAGGACAATTTGATCATCCCAGAACAATGATGAGCTCTAATGCTAGAAACAGCAATGCAAACAGCTGACGTCATGAAATCTTACCTCATGGGTATGATGAGACATGCAAGTATACCTAACAGTAAAGGTATCTCAGTGCACACAGTTATTGAGTACTATTCGCACCATACATACATAAAAGCTTTATTAGCATATAATGTTTTGGAATTAGCTCTGTGAACATCTGTGTAAGTTTTCAAATCTATATATTCATATAGAACATATGCCAGATTCCCAACAGTAGGCTGCTACCACCATTTTTTTGCCAATTTTAAAAATGATAATGATACATTTTGAAATCATTCCTTTGCTATATGCAAACTGAGTGGTACCACAGTGAGCAATTTTTATAAGGCCTTTTTCCGAAAACATTTCAACAACTTCTATTGAGATGTAGATTGGGAGGAGATTGGGGGTACATCTGAGAACCCAACTGGATGAACGAGGAGACCATGTGATGCTGGTAGTGTATGTACAACATGACACGAGGATTTGGGAATGCTAGTGGAACTTTGGCCAGATCAATAAATGGAACCAGATTGCCACAGAGCTTCATGGACAGACCAAGATCTTCAGGAATGGAGTGGTGATCATATGGACTGGAAGTAACTGCTGGAGTGTATTACTTAGGTTCATTGTTAGCCCTGGATAACTACAATAATATCTGTATTCCACATTCTATCACCTATTATATACAACAATTAGTTATTAAACAGATATTGTGCAGTAATGATTTGTGCTTCCAAATTATTAATGGTATGTTCAGGATGATGTATTGATGTTTACAGAGGTAGTGGCATGGGGATCACACACATATTTTTAATGTTCAAAGTGCATTTATAGTGATATGGTATTTCATCAGTGATACCATCATTAAGTGTGTTGTAATGTAGAAAACAATTCAGTATTTCACCATTAATGGTCATATGACTACACATTCTGAAGTTATCTGTAGATAAGCAAGGCCTAAATTGCAGACAAGCAGTAATTTATAGCAAAATATTGCCTAGGTCATGATTGTATGTGTGTGATAATACTTAGATATATTGATATGTACTACTAGAGCCTGGAAAAAGTTTTATTGTTGAGCAGCACAACTGAATAATAACCACAGCAGTAATGTGTGAAGCTGTGTGACTATGGGTTTAAAATCCAAAAAATATTTTTTTATTGTCTTGCATACGCATTCATTTTTTACATGAATTGATTTATTATGATATTGTAGGATGGTCAGATGCTGCATTACTAAAATGTGTGCACACTTTTGTTATCATTGCGCATTAATGCTAACAGCGAGTAGGTTGTGGATGACAAGACAGTTCTACTTCATCTGCAACACTCTTGAGAGTATTCCATATTATTTAGTTTAGTCAAAAGAATATTGCTGAGCTTTGATTGCATCACTAATGGAGTCACTTAATGTAAAACATTGTTGTTAAATGTGTATTAATGACTGTAAACAAACACCACCTTCTTTCTGAATTAGGGATATGTGAGCATTGCAGGTGGAAAGGCACATAAGATGAATGGGTGATTACACTTGTCTTATAGGAAGTGTACATATGGACTTCTGAAAATACAGTGTAGCTGAAGGGCTTACTCTCTAAGTGTAGTTAGTCATTGTATGGTTGATTGTTGTTAGTTTGTAGGCTCAATTTCCACATTAATCCTTTTGTTTATGTAAGGGCCTCCCTTTGTTATGCTATATATTTATACAGTTATTGTACAAAACATCATCGTTATGAACACCTGTATGCTGTAGCACATACTCCATTTGGGCATGGAAAACAAATGATTTCCTCAGTGTCTGCAAGGCCTTGAGACATACAGTGATCATATAATGTTAGAAATATGTAGGCATCATAGGCTGTCTCACATGGACTTAGCACACATCACATGCCTGTTGTGTTTTGAAAAATGATGTATAT
>NC_056746.1:129940593-129965593 GCF_019279795.1 Protopterus annectens | reverse complement strand
TGTACTTTTCTATCAACACTCTCAGAGCAAGCATCGCATCTCTAGTGATCTTTCCTGGCATGAAACCATACTGCTGTTCACTAATCATCACGTCCCTTCTTAACCTAGCTTCCACTACTCTTTCCCATAACTTCATGCTGTGACTGATCAATTTAATCCCTATATATATATATATATATATATATATATATATATATATATGTGTGTGTGTGTGTGTGTGTGTGTGTCTGTATACATATATATATATATATATATATCTATATATATATATATATATATATATATATATGTATACATATATATATATATATATATATATATATATATATATATATATATGTATATATAGATATATATATATATATATATATATATATATATATATATATAGTTATATATGTGTTGTGTGTGTATGTGTGTGTGTGTATATAAGAATATATGGTCTCTCATAAACAGTTTGACTTAGTCCAACAGCCTCTGCCTCCCAAGCTGGGCTTCGCATCTGATGTATGCCTGTTGCTTTTAATCCTAGTATCCTGGGAGGCAGAGGCTGTTGGATCGAATCAAACTCTTCATGAGAGACCATAATTCCTGGAAACAGGGAAAAGAAGTGACGGCCAAAGGAAACAGTTGTAAAGTAAAGCCAAAGAAGGGTATATATATATATATATATATATATATATATATATATATATATATATATATATATATATATATATATATATATATATATATATATATATATATATATATATATATATATATATACATATATACGTAGACATACAATTATATGTAGATGCATCTGTATGCGTCTGTATTTTACTTATTGTCTGTACAGTTACTCATGGTACAGTCTTTGTACTTCTCATAAATAAATGAGGGGTACATGATACCTTTATGCATGCAAATATCTAATTAAGATGTACATAAACCCCTTAAATATGTTTTGTTATACAGTCCAGTGATCATGATGGTGTTATTATAATCTTACGTAATGATGTTTACTGTCATGTTACCGAGTCTAGGATGCATGCCAGCCTAAACATCCGCAAGAGATTACACTGGTGTGCTTGACTTCTGCCAGTTGATTCTAACTCTGAGCACCAGTGAGGATATCAAGATATTGATGAAGATAATGGATGAGGACCATCAGGGCCATTGTTCCAGCTGAATAACAATGATGACCTCCAACCCCACACCCAGATGACCACTGAGACCAACAAATAATGATAACGATGATGAACGAGGACTGTCGGGGCCATCATCAAGTAACAATGATGACCTCTGCCACTACAGCAAGATGACCTGACGTACCATATCTGTGACACAGTGATAGATGTGTTACAGACCTACATGCGGACCTGATGTGAATGGTTTACCAGGACATGGCACGGACTACCTTTCTGGGAGATCACAAGAGATCATAAATGATATTCCACCTGATGAAGGAAGGGCCTCTGGACTGCAAATATTACCTATGTGTTCCATTCATGTTATGTTGCAACAACATACTGCTACTTAGGTTTTCTTTCCTGTATATGCATATATGCGCATCTTTACCCGTATTGTGGTTGTGGTATCACTATGTACTTTGTGGTATACACTTCATAATCAGGCTCATAAGAGGACATGTTATGTACCTGCATTATGATACATTTTCAGACACATCAATGCCAATATAATCATCACGTCACACAGACTTACACTGATGTTATTTCTGCTGACAGTGATAAAGGCAGACAGGTCAGTTAGTGCTGAACTTTGTCTGAGGCCTACCTAATCTACAAATTGTGGGCCATACTGTCATCATGTATGATTCTATATGACCGTGTGTAACAACTCATTGATCACACCGTTATCATTTCAATGGTGCCCACATGACTTCAGTAACAGGCAATGGCATATGACATGTGGTACAAAACACCTACTAACATTACTGACATTTCTCGCATGCCCCACTGTGCTGACATTTTTCTGTGATGTTACGTCCACTTGGGTGACATTGTTGTCTACTGTGGAAATGTCTTTGATGCCATACTGGCACTGTGTATTTTTTTTGCCATATTTGACACAGTATAGATTCTGCAACATTTTTGACATAGACATGTCAGAGAGTTCCTTGTGCAATGAGCCCTGGTGAGTACTATTCATTGTGCCTTTGTGTCCCATGCATTGTCCAGTATAATTGTATTTTCATCACTTATGCTTAGGTTGTGCATTTGTGAGCAGACTGTCTCAGTGCTATATATCATTAATAGATTCAGTTGTCATGCACAGTGATTATTTTGTCATGTTGATACCCTCTCATATGTAATATCACTTGCATTGCATCATTATAGTGCCTCATTTATATGGTACAAGAACACTGTATTGTACATTCAAAGTACTTTCTACACTGTGCATGCCATTCTTGCCAATACCAAATGTTTATATTCCTCAGCTGTGTTTATTCTGCATAGTATGCATGCATTGTTTTGCATGGCTGTATGTTTGTAGCCTTCAATCAACACCCACCAACCTAAAAGTTCACTCTTATTCAGTCATATAACTAGGTCTTACTCACCCTTCTAGACTGCTATAGGTGAGTACACCTGACTGTCATTTTGCCAGTCAAACACAGTTGAATTTTATATTCATATTTCTGGTTTTGAGTGTGCCACCTGCTATCATAGATTTGCATGGCAGTACATATGGTAATTGGTAGTTCACATAGATTTTTTTGTGTGTATCTATGCCATTTGCAGTTTCCTGGTTGCACATTACTGTGTCGTTTGTGTCACTTGCACAATTGCAAAATGCACAAGTGTCAGACAGTTTCCCCTTGCTGCATGCATTTTGCAGTTTTTATACATGCATGAGTGATGGTTTTACTCAGATGTGCATGTCCTGTGTTTGTATGTCACAGTTTTTCGGACGTGCTGTTCCATAGAACTTGGGTCATTATGTGACCATTTCCCATCCCCATATTGGTTTTGGTTACATGTTACTCATCTGCATGTCATATGTGTATGTTTATGTGCACTATTGTGTACTGTGGCTTCACTGACCTGTAGGCATGATGTGCTTGTATGGCAATTCTGTCACAATAAGCTGTATAAGTCATATGCACACACTGTGGTGGTCATTATGATTGATGATTCTACCTCAGTTGGATTTTGACTCATGTTTCATGTATTCTCCTGAGATAATCCTGACATAATTTCCATGCTTCCTGCACATATGTTAAGTAGCTGGCTTGATATTTTCTTTGTTATCTGTGACACCATGACTTTTCTGCATGGCAACTTAACTTGAATGCCACTGTCAGAGGTATGTGCGGTGGCCATTCAGGATTTTCCTCTTGCATGATACAATTACACAACACATATCTACATTACATATGTGAACACCATCTGTGTTGTCAAAGGTAAGTAATGCTTCCTGTGATGATAGCATCCCAGTTCTCCTGTCCAACTGTGTCATGTGCATGTTTGCATCGTTATTACAAAGTCACTTTGCACATTTGCTGAAGTACTGCTTCTTGGCTCTGCACATAAATATTTACCTCATGAATGCAACATTGGGAGTTCTAATCTTATATCTGCTGTAGTGCTCCTACATTTTCTATTGTGGATGTGATCATCCTTGCTGCTGATTGGGACACACTTGCACTGTCAAAAGCCAAATGGATGGTGATGTTTGTTGTTTGTTGTTTGCTGTGGTGTACTACAGAAACAATTCGTGGAACCAGCTACCAACAAAAGAATAGTCGATAAAACCAAAGCTGAAACCACGGTAGTAATGGATGCACAATAAATGAAATCCAACACCAGAAGTATATAAAACTTACTTCTTTAATAGACCATAAGCTCTACAAACTCGTTCACATTAAGCACTTTCATCCACACTAAGGTGGACTTCATCAGAATAACTGACAGTATTCACTGACCGTTTTTTAAAAACGTTTTGGTGCCAAAAATCGCTCAACTTGCAAATTTAAAGTAACATGGTATCTATATTCACCATAATACCCATTCATATAGACCACAATATTAACAGCATTCCCTCATATCAAGGTCCAGATTAAATTTAGTTGATACCATTACGGAAATTAAATTATATATTCGAAAATTAAATTTAGCTTTATATTTTAGAAGCAATACTCAGCAGTATGTACACAATGAATTAAAGAAGAAAAGTGCATTTATACCGCCCACCCATCCCATCTTGGTAATTTTTGAAAAATCAGTGACCGATGACATTTACAAATTTTACAAACAAATGGGAAAATCGAGGTTTCAAGACAATTTTTCTGAAGGAGAGAGAGAAGTATTGGTTCAGTTAATTGACAACAAAGATATGAGTCATGAAACCAGATAAAGGGGGTGGGGCGTTTTTTTATAATTCTCTAAATTATATTAAAGAAATGTATAAGATATTATATGAAACAGGAAATTATGAAACTGTTTCAATCAATGAGATAAATATGGGATATAAACGCATTGATTTATGTTTAGAGGAAGTTTTGCTGGACAACCGCATCACTCTTGATTTGTACAACTATATGAAGATTGAACATTCTATACTCACTACCATAGTAGGCATACCCAAAATTCATAAAAATATCAAACAGCCTCCTTTCCGTCCGATTGTGTCAGGTAGACATTCTAAAATACATCCATTAGGTGTGGTCAAAGATAGATGAATGAAACACATATATAACAACATTCCACACCTAATTAAAGATTCATGGTCATTCTTGGCAAAACTAACTACCAATGTATGGAAAGAAAATTTTATTTTCATCACCATAGATGTTATAGATCTATTTTCTTGTATACCCAAACAACAGGGTTTAGAGGATTTTTGCGACAGTTTAAGGAAGTTTTCTAACTTGGATTGGGACAAGATAAATTTGGTAATGTATTTAATGTCTATAGTATTAGAGTATAACTATATTTATTTCGAAGGAGAGAACTTCAGACAGACTAGGGGGGTAGCAATGTGGGCGGCCTGTGCCCCCATTTTTGCTAACCTAGCAATGCTGAAATGGGAAACCACTATGCTTTTTAGTAGTAGTTATTATAAACATGTGATTTACTATTCCAGATTCCTGGATGGCATCTTTATATTGTGAGATGGAACTATAGAGAGTATTCAGCCCTTTATAGAATTTTTAAATAGTTCCAGTACCTTTTTAAAATTCACTCGCACATGTAGTCCAAAAGGTATATCCTATTTGGACACATATATTTCAAACTCCATCTATGGTTTTCAGTCTAAAATATTTAGAAAAAGCACTTTTTCCAATAGTTACTTAGAATATACTAGTAATCACCCTAGGAACATGATGAAGAACATATTTAAGGGCCAATGTATTGGAGCTGCCCGTATGAAATCTAACTATGAATATATGATAGATGAAATTAACTACATTGGAACTATGTTCAAGTTTAGGGGTTACCCCATTCATATGTTGAATGATGTTATCAAATATGTAGTGAGTGAATGGGGAAAGAAATATCCCCCCTATTAGGTAAAGAACTGGTCAAGAACTCGGAAGTATTGGAGAAAAGTACTGTTGAACAGTTTAATAGAGCTTGTGTATTAGAATACTCTCCATATGTTAATCACATAAAGAACATAGTTAGGAAAAACTGGAATATTATTGTAGTTCATTATGAAATAAAGAAATTATTGGGTGAAATACCATTATTTGTTCATAAAATGGGAGCTAATATAAAGAAAAAAATGGAGTCTGGACCTGTGGTAAGAGTTAAAAATGATCAGAGTAAACATACAAGCAAATGTGGGTGCTGTAGGCAGTGCCATGCAATATTGGATACTAAGGGGGTAATATTAGATAATGTTACTAGGACTAATATTAATTTTAGGCAAGGTGATTGCAATAGTAGAAATGTGATATACTTAGCAAAATGCATGTCATTTATTGGTTACTATATAGGTAAGACAGAACATCAATTTAAAAAGAGAATATATGATCACATTTTTAGTATCAGAACAAAGGATACAAATAATGCACTATACAGGCATATAGCAAAATATGGTAATGTACATACGTTTAAATTTGTGATAATCGACCAGGTTACAATAGATCCACGTGGTGGAAATACAAAGGCACAGTTGAGTAAAAAAGAAATTATATGGCAAATATTAACTGATGCCGCTAGAGAACCTGGACTAAATGAGTACATTACCATAAAACCTATTTTGCAATTATGTTAGTATAGGTATGATTTATTTTTTACCGCACCACTTTTTACCCCACTATATTTATGATTGGTATATATATATCTATGTGGTATAGATAATTTGTGTGATGACAAGATGGATGTTTATGTTTATTTCCAAATCTTAATGTTTACAAGCTAGGAATTTTTACACCTAAACATGTACACAAATACACAAATATGCAAATGTGGTAGTTTATACAGACAACACTGAATAGATTAGGTATCCCGAAGGGAAGTTATAAAGTTATAATTGTATATTCATTATAGTGTAAACAAGGTTAGTTATGATCTTCATACATATATTTTCATGATCAATATATATATTCAGCCTCTTAAGTATGATTCTCAGCCTAATAATTTTCTTATTAATGTTTTTATATTGATTTTTTACTGTTTCATACAGTTTTATTTAATTAAAATTTATTTAATCAAAATACATTTTTGTAGATATATATATATATATATATATATATATATATATATATATATATATATATATATTCTAATATTATATATCTGATATGTCCACTGTATGTTATACACTTCGATCTCATTCTTATAGGATTTTAAGGAAATTCATGGATGGATTGACAGGGAATGAGTGTTAATATTGTGGTCTATATGAATGGGTATTATGGTGAATATAGGTACTATGCTACTTTAAATTTGCAAGTTGAGCATTTTTTGGCGCCAAAAAGTTTTTAAAAAATGGTCAGTGAATACTGTCAGTTATTCTGATGAAGTCCACCTTAGTGTGGATGAAAGCGCTTAATGTGAATGAGTTTGTAGTGTTTATGGTCTATTAAAGAAGTAAGTTTTATATACTTCTGGTGTTGGATTTCATTTATTGTGCATTCATTACTACCCTGGTTTCAGCTTTGGTTTTATTGACTATTCTGTTGTGGTGTACTGTGATGTCAGTGATCTTCATTTAGTTGTCCCTGTCACATGCCTACCATCAGTCTCATTTTTTTTTTCAATGACTGTCACACCTTTGCACTGCTTTGTGCATTGGTATGTCATGTATTATTGCGGTGCACCATGGGTGGTATGCATCAATACTGTTGATTAACTTTTCTTGATCAGTGTTGTAAAGTCCATATGTGCACTATATGTGTACCTCATCTGTCCTTTTATTACTTTATATTGACACTCTTTATCTGTCATGGTGTGTGATACCTGTTATCTGTTCTTACATGTTTTCCCCACCTCCACTTTCCATGACTTTTTCATGTCTTCTATTGTCTGACTCTCCCTCTGACCTTCCTCTTCACATATCCCTCTTGTGTGACCTTTTTCTTCACCATCACCCTGTGTCTGCTTTTTATCATCCTATTTCCTAGATGTGTGTGCCATTTATTATCTGGCTTGTGTTGCTTTTACAGATATTTTATAATATTTTATATATCTAGCTATCTTAAATAAATACTTCTCAGCACTGTTTCCTCACACACTTGCAGAAAAGCAAAAGACAGTCTAGTTAAGAAGATGTGGTACAGACAGGAAGAAGGTAACAGGAAACGAGAGTGTCCAGCAAAGAGGTGGATGGATTGTGTGATAGAAGATCTGCGACAGTCAGGCATAAGTGTCAAAGAAGGCAGGAGTGTAGTTTTGAATTAAGAGAGATAGTGACAGTTAACATGGCAGCCCGAGCCCGTGTAGGAAAAAAAGTGGGTTGATGATGATGATATATCTTTCTCCCTACAGATAAATATATATTTATATCTAGCTATATAATATGTTGAGTCTGGTCAGATGTTATGTACGTGGCGAAGCTCCCTGTAATGTTCCCTGCAGCTGTTGACATGTGCTGTGAATTAATAGTTTGTGTTTTAAATTTCTAATTTTTGTTGAACTTTTTATTTATTTATTTTAATTTAATATCTAATTCTGCAGCACAGAGTGGAGCATGGAAATGCCAAGCTGTGCTTACACATAGATAGCTGACACCTGCCAGACATCTAAAAACAGAAACCGGATGTAATTAGTTATGATATCTGTTTTTTTTTAGTTTTTTTTAATTGAATATCTGTTTGTGTGGCACAGAGTGCAGCAATGCCAAGCCACGCTTACATGTAGACAGCTGACACCTGCCAGACATCAAAAATAG
This sequence comes from Protopterus annectens, assembly GCF_019279795.1. NCBI lineage: Eukaryota > Metazoa > Chordata > Ceratodontiformes > Protopteridae > Protopterus > Protopterus annectens. The sequence continues at coordinate 129,957,247 of NC_056746.1, read as the reverse complement.
AAACTGGATGCAAATAATTATTTATTTCTCATATGTTTAAGCCCATTTGCATGTCACGCCACTGTAGCTTGGTAGTATATGTGAAGGTATACGAATTTGTTTACTATTCAAGTAGATAAATAGGTAGAGTGACAGTCTAAAGCTTCATAGGTCCTGGGTTTGAGTCCCTAGCAGACATAGCATTTGTTTAATGTAATCTAAATTTTTATGTAATTTAAAAACATAACTTTTACATTTGCAAGAGCTGTGTGGTGCTAGGCACAGCTTAAACATGATTAATGGCTATTATTGTTTGTACATTGCTAAGCTTCATTAAAACCTCAGTTGTGTGAGTTTTCTCGATGCTCATCTCTGCTTAGCTGGTTTGCACAATGCAAAGCACCATGGTGCTTTGTTGAATGATGCTGAATGATGTGTAGGGGTGGGAAAACAGTCTATATTAAGGGCAGTAGGCAGGAATTCTTCAGACATTTGTCGGGGACCATCTAACTGACATTATGCTAGGTGGTGTTGGAGGTGGTGCACCCGTTTGGGCCCAGAGATGGGGTGTGCAGGAGTCCAAGGTTTTTTCAGGCTCCTGATATGCAATTATGAACCTAGGCTGCAGCAGAGAGATCACCACTGCTCAGAATGTAAGGCTGAGGCCTGGGATTGGTTGGCCAAGGACCTTACCAGTGCTACTAGTATCGCCTGCACTGGTGAGCAGTGCCTTCACCACTATGATGACCTGAAACATAGAAAGAGGGGAACTTTAGACACCTGGTATGAGGCGAGGGCTGGGCATGCCCCAGACATATGTAAGTATTTCTTCCAGTAGTTTACTAAAATGCAAGCTGAATCAGTGCAAAACTGGTATGCATAATGGTGTGCTTCTCTCCCAACAGCTTCAGCTGAGAGGGATCACAAGGTCCAGTCACCTGCTGGGTGCCTGATCAGATCGCACCATGAGTGTGGTAAGTATGGATATATTATGCTAAATGTAGTGCAATAAACAATAAAGAATAAAACACTGTACTGTAATGAACAATAAACAATACAAACTGTAATGCAATAAATGGGCAATTAGAAGTATAGTGCAATAACTTAACAATAACAACTGTATTGCAATAAACACTAAGCAATACCAAAAACAGTAAGCAAAAAGGTGTACAGTAGGATTGTGGTGTTGTAACATAATTGCACTACAGCTCTATGCATTGTATGTGCATGGTAAGGTTGCTGCAGTCAAGTGTAGAACTATAATAACTGTAGAATGCAAAAGTAATGGCTTAGAAAATGTATTGCTCAACTCACAGTATGGCTCAAGGTTGTCTCCAGGCCAGTTTCAGTCACATAATGCTCTATTTTCCTCCCACTCTAGGAACAAAAGGTATATGGGTGAGGTATTCCACTCTATAGGCAGATATTGTGTGTAGACTTCACAGATAATAAACACCAGTACCAATAAAGTGTTAAGCAGCATTGTGATTTCCTTAATAAATCAGTCTTAATATTTGCATTAGGGCTGTATTCATTGTTCTAAGTTGCTGCAGTCAGTTGTTACAGTATATGCAGATGTCCCCATGCAGTCACAGCTTTTGGGTTCTACTCCCATGCCTGCCAACTAAGGCATAACAGCTGTCTAGTTACTTAACATAAACAAACATACCTCTCTACTGTAATGATTTTTCATAATGTAATTATAACTGCCTAATCTACCTCTTCCATGATTACCAGATAAATGATTACCTGGAATGTAATATATTTTCAAATCCATTTACAGAACACCTTGATAGCTATGTAAGTCCACATTATGTAAAACTGTTCTGTGTAGTTGTGTACCTGCATTTGTTAGCACTTGGCCCATACTATCCCATGCTAACAGCTTGACAGGTATATATGTGCTACATCATCTATAGAAGAATTGCAGTCACTGTACTCAAAACAGACACTGCATGCCTGTATAAGTATGTAGTAGTACTCTGTGTAGTAATATTACCTGTGAGGTAACTAATGGTATGTTTTTCTCTCTTTCTTCCCATCCCTTATCTTCTTTAATTTATTATTTTTATTTATTATGATTTAATATTAACATATTTTTGTTAAACTAACTGTTTGTTGGCATTATTGTTTAAGTCATAATGGCTTGCTGTTAACATACTTACCGTTATGTTAATTAATGTTGTGTTACACATGATATACCTTAATATGCATTTGGATTAATAAATATTATGTTCCATTCTGTTAATACCAACATTGGTTTGGTTATTATTAACCTTAACTTATTGTTATAACTACTTTACTACAGCGCATCAAGGTCAGTCGATTCCTCGTGATCTGCCTACCTTGCCTCCTCCAGCCATGGCACTGGGTTCCAACACATTTGGAACCCAGCCTGGTGATGCCCCCTCTACTGCCTTTGCACTACCTGTGGCATCAGGTAGTAATGCCACTTCCCATGGGGCACTACTACCAACTACCTGCAGCATCAGGTAGTAGTGCACCACAGGAAGGGGTAAGGCCATCCTCTGGGAGTGGTGGTGGAGGGGGGAGTTATCACCCATGATGAACCGCCAGGTTTGGTAAATGCGATCATCTATCATGGGTTGGACAATGCATGCACTGGATGGAGAGCATGCTGGCAACCCTGGTGGGGCAGCCTCACCCTGGAGCCCAGCGTCCACCACTGCCACCCTTGGGGCAGTGATGGAGCAGTGCTGACAGTCCCATGGGTGGGGATGTGAGACATGCTGCTGCCTTGTGAAGGCACATTGGACTGAGATTCCACAACACCCTCCCCATCCAAGGTGTTCACCCCCTCTTGTGTCACACACCACCCTTGTCTAATGTCTTGTCTGTCTTGTCTAACTGCAAATGCTTCCTCACCTACCCAACTTACCTCCTCCACACATACCTATGTCCCTTCCCCAACATTTCAATCTCACCTTAAAAAAACAGAAATCGGGCACCTTTCCCCCCAAAAAATATTGTCTCATACATAGTTCTCCATTTCACACATGCGTCCACTGGACACACACATAATTTGGTCCAAATGGTTTAACAACACAATTATGTTGTCCTCACCCCTCTCTCTGGGGGTGAGAGTAAAAAGTCATCTACAAATTCTGTCACAGTACACAGTTGTTGCTGTATAAGAAATGCATAGCTGTGGTTCTTTCCTACACCCTTCCTTCCTTTCACTATGTTTTGCCCCTGCTTGTACCCCATTTCACTATTTTCCTATCTCCCCATTTTTCTTTTCTTTATGTAATTTTAGCAAGATGATGTGTGATGCAGCACATCACGTAGCTTTGCTAAGCTCAGCTAAATGGAGCTACTGTATATTGCTGTATGTGTTATAAATAATAATAAACATGTACAAAATAAACACTTTTCCCCTATTTCAAACACAAGACCATTGCACCTGTACACCACTGCATTACCTGCCACACCACACAACTGTTAGGCAAAGCATAGTAATAGCAAGTTACACTATTTAAGCATGTTTAACCACAGCTGTGCATCACATCACATAGTGCAAATTTGTTTAAAGAGTAATGGAAAAATTGGGAGTGCACCTTGGAGTCTGGTGCAAGAGTACACCACTAGAAAGCCAAACACAGAATAATGGATGCAGGTGAAGTCTCTGTTAGCAGGTAAATGTCCCCCTCTGTCAGCAACATTTACAAATATATCTGCTAAGGCATTACTGGCAAAATACATGTTCAGCTGGGGCCCTGGTGCAGAACTATATCCATTTAAAACCATGCACATAATGATGGCAGTAAAAAAAATATGTCACATCCTATATGTATGCATGTACGTATATCTTGCAAATACACTTACTATAACAGTGACTCAGTAGCTCAGTCAGTTAAATGCCTTGCAAATGGTACATTTTGCCACACATAGTCCTGTGTTCAAATCCAGTGGTATACAGCATTTAAATTACATTATTGTGAAGCCAGCAATTAATGACTGAGTCATGCACTCTTTATCCACACAATGCATTTCAAATGAAATGTCTGCTTTCCAATGATGGAAGTCACAGGTCTACAGATAGGAACACAATTCACATATCCATATAGCAAACCTATGAGTGCATAAAGTGTCACATCATGCATTAATATGCATCCACAGGGATTTTAATTTAGGTAATGTAAATGAGGCCCACTAATATCAGAGTGCAGTACACAATCCTTTCAAACTCACAGTGCAGATTAGCACAGATGCACAACTAACATATATGAAGTCCCTGCTTGTAACAAGGACCACCACCATACACATTCCAAATGAGTACCAGACATGTGGCCTGACAGTCACCCAAATAGTGGACATAATATTATATTTATCCCCTACATTGCACAAGTACACAGCACACATGTTGCCTAGTACTCTGCTAGTGATACCGTTGCCTAACATACTTACCTTAAACACATGCATTAATTAGAGTGGAATGGCTACCCTCACTTTGGCTCTGCCTCTACAGCAAGGCTGACACAGCTCCCACAGTTACTCCTACAGCTTGTTGTCCTCCAAACTGTTCACACTCTCTGCCTGTGCCTATTACCTGCAGTAGCAGCTGCAGCCTGTAGCTCACACATCTATATGTAAAAGTAGCTGCTACAGACCTACCCTCTGTGATTATGTACACCCCAGTAGTGTTCAGCACAGCATATTAGAAAGGGATTCTAATCTACATGAATGCCTTATATATTTTACAGTGGTTACATGTCATTGGCTGATGATAGTGCAAATTAGCTATATTGGCTGCAATTAGCATTTCAGAACCACAGATTGATTAAGAGGCAATCACCTGCTATGGAAAAGCATGTTAAATGGCAAACTTGTTGGCTAGGGAGAACCATTCTGTATGAGGCTTTCTGCACACAGAACATACATTTGCAAAAACTTAAATATCACCACATATCAACAGAAGAGTTTTGTACTCCAGTAGGTATGTAATCTTTTTGTTTACAACAGGATGCAGATGTGCTAATATACTTACAGGGAATAGGGATTACAGCATTAAGCCTTTCTTAGACAGACATGTCATTAATCTCCAAATTTGTTACAGCTACAGAGGATGGACAATGCATCAAGGGTGGAATGTTTTTTGTCAATGGTCACAGTGGTCTCATGGGATTGTCCCATTATAGTGGTTGTAATAGCACACTGTTATTTGTTTGGCACTGTTGTTTTGACATATTATGAGGGAGGTTGCCCCTAGGGGACACACTAGAATAGACTCCAGTGTTGAGTGTATGATCATATAGCAGTATCTGTCATGGCACACACGGGAATAGCTGACTATCACTAGTATCTCAGTTGCATCCACATGCTTAGTATGTTTGCACACTGTGGAATATGACACATGTGATCAATCAGTGGATACTGCCCGCTATTCTGTTCTTGCTGTATCTCTAAATAGTGTACTTCTATGTATGTGATCCTGTCATGTGTTCCCATTCTGTTGTCTTTCAGGAAACATGTACCCAAGATGCTGTGCACCTTTCATGGGACAAAAAAAAATGACATTATACTTGAAGGCCTCCAGCAATACCATGAACTCCTAATGTCCGGGGGGGGGGGCAAAACAGGGAACAGTAGGCAACACTGTGGGCTGACCTTGTCTGTGAGGTGAATGCCACAGGTCATCAGACCAGGACATATAAGCAGGTTCGACACCACATAATGGATATGATCAATGCTGTATGCAAAAAAGCAGCAGATGTAGCCAGGGATCGTGGCATCACTGGTGGAGGGCCTGCAGCGGAGCTACCACTCTCAGCCACTGAGGAATTCCTGGTGAACCTAGTTACACATGACAGCTCCCAGGCATCCATCATTCTGTACATTGTGGATGTGGCTACCACAGTTTCCATGGCAGAGGATTATGCAGGAAAGCTTAGTTTGATCACCACTGCAATACTGTATCACAGTGTGTCAGTGTGTACATACTCCTACATGGGTTGTCAGATCTGTGTTCTTTGGGGGGGATTAATTGCAGTTTGATTCTCATGCTCAGATGTTGACCAATATAACAATTAACACAGTAGCTACTGTAAATGTGAGCTATATGGATGTATTACCTTGTTGTGATGTAACATGCATTGGTACTGACATTACCTCTCCCTCAACGTTTCTCAGGTCAGTCAGGTATCTGACAAGGCTGTGGTCCTGCTCCTAGTAAGCATGACACTGTTTTGTTATCAATGTAGGTTTAAGGGCAATGTAATTCCTAAAGTGTCATCCCAGGTCTGCTGTCTGGATTGGTGTACTGTTGGTATGATTGCCAACTGCACAGATATTTTCTGACTGTACACGTTAAAGTCATAAGTTTGCCTTGTAGGTGTGATGACACTGATAGATGTGACAGTATTGTCAGGACATTGCAGATTGTCATATGTCTCAACTGTGTAGTGTTCACAAATGTCAACAGTGTATCTCATTGTTGTTGATGAGATTGCTGTGCAAAGAGCTTTTATTTACAAGTAACTACAGCTGTTTGTGCAAAAAGTAATTTCCTCTTGCCCTTCTGTATGAGATTGGGATTTCAACAGGTCTGTAATAGTGCCAGCAGTGTATAGAGCTATGCATATATTACAACATAGTACTGCAGAGCATAATAGTGTAGGTATTAATGTTCTGCTTTTTCCTTTCTTATCACAGGTGACCAGGGGGATTGATCTCTGTCCCCTACACAACCTGATGTTAGTGTCTCTTCATACTCTAATGATGATGGTGGCCATAGTGAGGCACAGGTGGGGGTTTCAGGGGCTGAATTTGTCCCAGAGTTTGACATCACTCTTCTGCCATCACTGTCACTAGACACAGTCAGTATGACTGCACATACCTTTCCCCAGAAGCCACAGATATTGGACAGTCAGAGGCTGGGGACATTGAACTTGAAAGTGTGGCAACTATGGCTCCAAGAAGTGTAGGCACTGGCCATAGCCAAAGAGCTGGTAAGGTTCCACACAAGCTGATTTATAGGGGTGCTCATAGGAGCCTGTTGTCCTTCCACTAGTTGTTGCGGGTGTCACATCACGGTTCACTTGGCGTATATTTCTGGCCATCATGGAGGCACAGGCACATTCTGAAAGGAATTCCAGATGTGTGCTGACATCTGTGACTGCCTCCACCACATTAGTGACACCCTGGATTGGGTCACTGATGCAGTGAAAGAAGGTGGGCTGAGACAGTGTCTGTCTTGAAATGCGCAGTGTCTGTGCTGTAACGTGGTTGGAGTTGAGTGTTGGCCTCATGAATGCAGGTCAGTAACCCCATCTACTGAGAGTCCATGTGGCCTGCACAATCACGCTTCCATAGTGGCAGTACATCCTGCACTACAGAAGAGAGTGTGCTGTCCATACCAAGACATAGCAGGCCATGGGCCCATGGTCCTGGGTGTTCCTGTGGAGGACACAGTCCCAGCAGACAGCAGTCACCATCAGGTACTAGCATCGCTTCTGACCCTGAGCATGGAGGTGCCAGTGCAACTCCTGGTAGAATCAGTTCCCATGTTTAAGGCTGGAGACAGTGAACTTTCAGCTCTACCATGCATGGTTCAAAGCTGTCCAACATATACACATGTAGAGCTAGCACTGAGCTTGACTGTGTTCATGCACACACTCACACACACCACTGTCAAATGCAGGTCACCTACAGACACACACGGCACATTTCCATAGTCCATCTTGCCTGCTTCCCTTCCTGATTCGCACACATGCTGTCAAGCTTTTGGGTCAGCCTAGGCCTCCTGCACCCTCACACAACACATTGTGCAAGTGATGATACCTGTGCCACATCTCTGTCATCCTCGTCATCGATACAGGGAAATGAAGCTATGTGTTTGATGCACAGGGTGACTATATACATTTACATGTACTTATGTAATGCATTGCTGTTTTGCCATACCACTTGTAGTGGTTACTGACAGATACTGCATGCTGACATTTGTAATGAGTAATCCACATAGTTTTGTGTACCTTATGTTGTATGATGTTGTAATGGCTGTATACTTACTCATTGAAAGGTGTGTCATGGACCTGTTTATGCTTCTATTTCAGGATTCTGTTGGGAACACTTATGGATACACAGAAGCAATAAAGCAATAGATGACACAGCACATGATAGAATGTCAGCACAGAAGCAATATGTCTTCAGCAAGGTACAGCGCTATAGGTGCATGGCTACATAGGTCCATATTTGTACAACAGGATAACATGGGCAATGGCATTATTCAGCATACTCATGCATCCCTAATCTGTGAAAAGGTCTGATATCCTTGATAAGTGTCACCAGAGTTTTGGGATATAATACATCTACAAGCTGTGGTTCTGGAGATGACCCACCTACAAATTTACTGTGTCTAGTACAGACATTTGTCTGACAACAGCTATGAGTGTCTTGTTCTGCATCTCTTTGTCTAACCTGAACATGATGTGTGCAGCAGATGGGTGCTTCACATGCATGGGGGTCCTGTTACATATACAGTGTACTGTCTGTGTTACATACCTGTCTCTCCATCATGTACAATTTATACCTCAGTGATGGTGCATATGTGTAGAACAGGTAAGACATTCTTGTACCATGGAACTTGTGTAGCCGTAGCAACCACACAAGTTCCATGGTACAGCAATACACATTGCAGATAACATGTCCTATGGACTCCATGTCAAGACCATACATGTGCACAATGATAGGTGTGATGAGTGCCATATTCACTATAGCAATGACAGTCTGGGAGTTACATCACAGAACTTTCTGTTTAGGTTGTGCAACATTGAATTCATTCCCACATCTTACCGACCAATGAAAGTCAAAGGCTATATTACTCTCTGTGTCCATACAACCATGAATAATGGTTCAACTGTTTGTGGTGTGTGGACACTATTATATTTCCCAGGGGCAGATGACTTTCCAAAGGACAGTATTGTGCAGTCACTGGCATTTAATATTAGTCAGTGGCTCAGACAACAACTGAATGCGTGTCTCAGGCCATCTTGGATAACTGTTGGTTCTGTGTGGGATTCAGTGACACCTCCTGCTAAGCAACCACCTACTAATGTAATGAGTCAGAGGGCACTGTTAGTGGCTGTGACTGCAGAGGGGGAATGGCTAGAAGGGGTACACCATTAATGACGTCTGGAGAAATCCACTAATGACTGGCGTCATTGCAGCATAGTTTCCCAGTGCTATGTTCCCAGATTATGACTGTCAGACACTTTCCTATCCACCAGCTGACATAACACTCTATAGATAACCTACACAGTTTCCAGCAAGGCCTGCTGGCCTAATATTGTCAAACACCTTGTCAGGCCATGGTTGGTAAAGTAAATAATATTCCTATCATTCTTTGCATAGTGTAAAACTCAATGGGGTCCAACAGTTAGAGCCAGTAGGCATGATTTGGCATTGAGCATAACAGTGTGTGGTCCAGTGTCAGTAGGTGTACGTCAGTGTTACTGGCCATATCCATGCTAACTCCTTTCATGGCATTTTTGTCACATGACTCAGAGATCTGAGAACAGTTCTTGGCACTACATGCTAATTGCTCTTTATGCAACTAAGTATTGCATTTGCTTCTAGCATGTTCCAAGAACAGAGTTATTAAGGTGTGTAAACATACCGCAGAGAAACACTTTAGTGTAATATGTATACCCTGCGAAGGTAAGGTGGGGGGTTTAGACAGGTATTCTGCAGTTGGACACTCCCCAAGCAGTGTGTACTGGAAGGATACAATTACCTTGTTAAGACTGTGTTAAACATGGGAGTCCATGAAATTGCTGGTTGCTGGCAACTACTACTGCTGGTTTCCACAGACACCACTCTCACATAGGATACCATGCTCTGATATATTTTTGTCATCACACACAAAATGTTACTACGAAGCCCATGATGACAAGCAGGACACAGCCTGTTTGTTCATCCACATAGCTCTCCTACATCATGAAAGGCTCTGTAGGCTTTACATCTCCTTTTCTAGGTAGATGCCTTGATTAGCAACTTGGGCACTCAGTTGGCTTTTGCATGTGTTATGCTGTCTGTTTCAGGGTTGGTGGTATGCCACTAGGGAACTGAGAAAAGGGGAATTAGTAGCATTGCTGTAGTTCCACAATATAATGTACAATGTCCACTGACATAGATTTCAAGTCTTGCTTTAACAACCAGTAGACTAGCGGTGAACCACTGTAGGTGACAATTTCACAGCTAGTCATGCATCCTCCCCTTCAACAGATTACTGGAGGATATCTGCATGACATGGCTGCGAGGCCAACTGCAGCAGACTGGCCAGCTTTGGCCAATGTGTGTCCACCTGCCACATGTTGAAGGCATGTCATACTGTACAGTTATGTACCCAAAACATGTCTGTGTTCCCACAGCATATCACACAATAACCAGTATGCTGTCTAGTTGCTTGACAGACATGGTACACTTGCAAGGCTAATGTAATGTCAGCAAAGTTGAACAAGTCCTCTATGCATGCATGGGCATCCACATCTTTACTGCAAGGTGTGTCTACAAACATTGTATATCAGGCTGTCGACCCCAAGGGTGCAGTTACATGGCACTACCTTTGCAGGATCTATTGCTGAGATTTTGGGAGTGTCCTCACCACTCTACTCCTATGACACACAAACACAATGTGTGACAGATGAGACTGCATTTCAAACCTTACTGCCATGGTGTCTCCAACAATAGTCATTACATATGTCAATAAGCATGATGTTAGCATGCACAGCTCGCATCCTGCACCACCTAAACCCACATCACACAATCTGCATGTGTGCAGCTCCTTACCAAACACATTGCCTAACAGACACCTCAGAAAATCCAGCCCTTGGAATGCATAGTACCAATAATACTGCATGCATCACTCTCTTATCGGACAAACACCCGAAGCAAAACACAAAAACACACCTCTTAGTCACAGGTGATTACATTGTCAGACACACTGATGCCTATGTCAAGTGGCTACATATGGCAAAGATCACAGATAGCTGTCTGTGGGTTGACACAATATGCCTTACCACACATTGCCGCAAATCAAGAAATATCAGGTAACAATGCTGACATCATAGTTCCTGCAGGTGTGTATGACTAGGGACATACATCACCATCCTGTATGCAGACACATGAATGTGCTTAGCCAATCTGTGTTTCTCGTGGGTATATGCATTGCTTTCAGCTGCAGTTGACTTTCACCTAGGATGATGGCTCCATACACATGAAAAGTGATGGAAGTCAATAATTGCCTTAGCATGTGGTGTCATTGTTAGGGGATCTACTACATGTCTGCCTGGGATACCTTGCTCAACAGACATCAATGCTTCACCAGTGATGGTATTCATCTCTCACCCCTGAGATTTGGAGTACTGGCCAGGTATACTGACACCCCAACAATGCATCTTAGATGCACTGTTCAGGGAAAAGTTGTCAAAGAGAACACCATCATTATACAACATCATGGTTATGCTGCTACATGCTGGGTATGGCAACACTGAACCCCACTCTGTGTAATATGCCCCCACCATGGGTTATGCAAATGTGTGTGCAGTCAAGGACATCTGGTTCAAGGCTGTGGACAGCAGCACAGCCATACCAGACTACACATCCATCCACATCTTCACACCGCAAAATGACAGTGTTCAAGGTAATGCAGGTGGTGTATACATACTCATTAAGGATAGATGCACATCCAGATTTTGTGAAACATTGTGATTTCCTGGAGACACTGCAGGTGTCATTCAGTACTGGTAGGGCACATAATCAAGCAATAGCCAGCTAGAGGAGCATCTTCATGAATCTAGACACATATTGTGCATGTTTGTATATATGTGTGTCTATCAAGATATATCATTACACCATGGTGTAGGGTGGCGTTAAATGACCATCATCTGTGTTGCTTAGTCATGCTGCAGCTCACTTGCCCAAAGGTTAGTCTATGTCCTTAACTACAATGCCCTGGAGTGACATCCCCCAAGGAGAGCCAATGTATTGTATCATGTGTATACCAATATGGGTGACCACCGCAGCCCCTCAATGTGAGGTCCTCCCTGGTGGGGTCCGACCCCAGATCAGTGTAATTAAAACTACCAGTACTAACCCACCCTTGCAGACAATACAGACATATATTTCAACAAAGTGATTTATTACCTACTACTGTGGGATGGTTTGCATAACTTGACTACACCTCCCCTCTCTGATGGGTCAGGGAAGTATGCAGAGCTCTACACCCATGCATTATGCCAGCAGCATTACAGCTGCATGAATTTAGCTGTACCCAACAGGAGGAACACAAGCTGTTCATGGCAAAGCAAACCTCCCTGGTGGTCAACTGCCATTATCAGGCTGTACAATAAGAGGTGGACATTGCTGTGTGACAGTTGGGGTGAGGGTGCCCCCCCCCATAAAATGGAGGTACAAACCCTCAGCTAAAACAAGCACATAGTGTTGTTGGGATGTTGAGTAGACAGAGAAAGTGACAAAAGTAGCTCCCTACATAAAGCAAAACCACAATGCACAGTGTATTTACATGTTTAACATCAAAGGACAGGCCCAGATTGTCAGTGAGCTCATACATAATGATGCCAAATATAATGGGTCTATACTCACAGCTAACCTGTAATCCCACAGGTTCTGTGTCAACTTCACTTCCCTGTCCCCATCACATGTGACACATTACATTCCTACAACTTGTCTCATAACTTCCATATCTACAGAGTAGGTCATAAATGGTCTGTTTATGGAGGATACACAGCATCTATTGGACATGTTAACATCACAGGCTGCATCCTACATGGGATCTGACAAGGATCACTAATACCATTTTGAACACTTTGCAGTCATACTGAAACCACTGGCTGCACCCCAGCTGACTGGACAATGGCAACTGTTATACCCTTGAACAGATGTGGTGCATGCACTGCCCTCCAGAACTATGAACTTCTTTGCCTGAGTATCCATATTTGTATGGCCATAGGGGCAATCTTCATGGAGCTAATCAGCACCCATATATGTGATCTATACACAGTTGACTGTGCACAGTTTGGATGTCTGACAGGGGATCATGAGTGTTAAATGTGGTGGAAATTTCTGAGGCAGTCACAAAGGACCTGGGTGAGGAGACATCAGGGCATACAACCCCCTGGACTGAGCCAAGCCATCTGACTATATCCCCCACTCATGCATAATTTTTACAAAGCACTCACTTCGGCATCCATGGTACTATCATTGTAGAGATCACTAAGAGACCCATTGATGGCACACATACTCAACATGGGGGCATCTGCCTCCAATATCTGATTTGTAAGCAGCAGTGTTCAACAGGGCTCAGTCCTGAGTCCTCTAATGCTTGGAATCCATTTTACCACAATACAAGTAAATACTGAATGTCTGTGGCTAAAAATGTTGGCTGATGAATGCAAACTGTGAGCATTCGTGGAGTCTGTGTTATGTCAATATCCTACAAGAGGGTTTTGATAAACAAATGCCTGTTGACATAGTAATGGCCATGTACTTCATGCAAATATATATATAGTAGCATTTCCATCACTAACACCTATGTACCTGGGAAGTAGCACATCAGTCGCAACATTTGATGTACATACTCGCAGGTGAAAGAACTGGGCACACAGACCTGGACACACAGGTTTACACCAAATGTGTCTAAAATCATCGTGTCTCCCCAGTGGTATGACAGGAATCACATGCCATAGCTGAGGGCACAATCACCCGTAATTGACATACTCATAACCTCCATGTACTCTTCCCTCAGCATGCCAATATGTGAGTTCAATGGTCATTTGGTAATGGACCTTTCCAAGCAGTACTGGCACTTGCACACAACAGTATGGTCCCTCACAAGGGAACTTCATGTCTCTAGCATGAATTCAATGGGGATTGTCTAAAACAAGTGTCATTGTAGCCTGTGGCATATAGACTACTCAGAGGTTATCTCTGCCTTGCTTATGGAGCAATGTGTGACCGTGCTTGATTGTAAACACTGCATATCTGTAGGTGGCATAGTAGATTTATTAATCACTCTAAGGACATTAACCTAATATGTGATGTTAATAATACAGGCTGGTAGGGGAGATTTGTCTAGCAGACTTTAACCACCTTTGAAACAGAGCCCTGGATAAAGGCAAGCAGAGCACCTCAGTGCACCTCAGCACATGCCATCTGTATGATTGGCTGGGTGACCATCATTTCACCACAGGGCTTCTGCCTTCGTCCCTCTTGGACTGAGGCAATATGTGCTGATCGCGTAAATAAGGGTATATAGTTGTCAATGATTGCAAAGGCTGTATGGATATTATGCTAGTGAAGTTTAAATGTCCTATGGTGCCATAAGCTGACTTAAAATGCTCTAACAGCCACACATACAAACATGGCTATATCGAGGATAGCACCACTTCCAATTACTGCTTACAGGATATGGAACAGCACACACATAGTGTAAGGTGGCTGTATGTAGATTGGAACACTTACCTATGCAGTGGTCCACACTACAGATCACAGTACGTGATGCACACAACACACCTCATGTCTGATAATGGATTATGACATATTATCATACCTCTCAACCTCTTAGAAAAAGAAATATGGACAAAACCATAAATAAAAGTGGGAGAAAGGTCCAAAAATAGGAACATGTTTTAAATATTGCTTCTACAAATTTAGAAAGTGGATATAATAATAGGTTTTGCATTACTATGAATTTTCTGAAGGGTTTGAAGTTTAAAACTCAAATGTATGCTGCTATTTTGTAATTCCAGGCTTTAGTGATTTGCCACTAATTTGCCAGAAAACCACAACTTTATGAAAAATGCACCAAAAATATGAGGCAGAAATCTGGACATTCTGTGAAAATCTGTACAGTTGAGAGGTATGCATATTATGTTTGATGACATCAGCAGGCCTAGTTGTCGTCCAGCATTTGGAGGTCCACATCGCCTGCTACAAATAACAGTCTGCAAAACCTGAACTCTTTCTAAGTTACTGAAGTGATCTTATTTCTGTCATATGGATGCACACACACACACACACACACACACACACACACACACACACACACACACACACACACACACACACACACACACCTAGTGGCCAGGAGTGAGATGAGAACCTCTACCTACCAATCTTATACACTACAGATCACAATATTTATCGCATGCACCACAGCTTAAATCAGATTTTACAATGGCAGCTGGTAGTCTTAAGTTAGATGACATCATCAGGCCTTGTAGAAAAAGGCAGTTTGAAAGCCAGCAGCAACTTACAGGGCCAAAAAGTGCATAACCATTGCAGTTTGATAGCCAATGAGGGATTCTCAGTTCTTTGGCAGGGGCATACAGACACACACACACACACACACACACACACATATAAATATATATATATATATATATATATATATATATATATATATATATATATATATGTGTGTGTGTGTGTGTGTGTGTGTGTGTGTGTGTGTGTGTGTGTGTATACATCTATTTGAAAATACATAGAGATAGATACTATGTATGGGAGAGAGAGATAGTGACAGATGGATATGTATACATGGGTCTACTTTGTTTGACAGAAAACACATTTGACTGAAACTCATTTTGTCGAAGACTCATTTCACTGAAAATAATTTGCCTCAGCATAATTCACTGAATGCTCACTTCACTGAAAACTCATTTGACTGAAACTCATTTTCTCTAAAAAGGTATATGCCCTGTTCCCCACTGTAGTGTGGTCCTGGAGTTAGAATATATAGTAAGAGGGGGTGTGGGGGTGTTGGGTATACATTATCTTCAGCAAAGAGTTATTCATTTAACTTGTAAGTATTCATGTGTATGGTTTACAACATTTAAAATATGTGGGGGGCTACATTCCCCCATTACTATATATACTAACACCAGGATCGCACTACAGTGGGGAACAGGGTATATACCTTTTTAGATGGAATGAGTTTCAGTCAAATGAGCTTTCATTGAAGTGAGCTTTCAGTGAATTGTGCTGAGGGAATTTATTTTCAGTGAAATGAGACTTTGACGAAATGAGGTTCAGTCAAATGTGTTTTCTATCAAAGTAGACCCAGCAAAGCACATACTGTAAACATATGTGCACATGTGGCTGGAGAGTACTGCAGGGCTCCGCCAGATATCTCGAGGCACCAGAACCATGAATTCAGAAGCCCAAACACATACTCTATGATGTTCCTAGTTTGTGCATGTGCGTTATTATGAAGTTCTTCCATGCATGTGTGTGCATTTCTGAAGGATGTCATCATCCACAGTTCCAGGGCATAGGTAACATCCCCCAGTAAATGCCTGTGTGGGATGTCTCTCTAGCAAATATCTTGTACAGCTGTGATGCATGCCAGATATGGGAATTGTGATAACTGCCAGGGCTGCCAGCACACAAATTTGTGGTAATCCCCTTGGCATTACACATGATTTGGCAGATGATGGAGTGGTACCCCTTCCAGTTGATGTAGATTCTACCCTCCTCACTGGGTGGTGCCTTGATGTGTACATGAGTGCAATCTGTGGCACCCAGTACTTCAGGATAGTGTACTACATGGTCAAAGCGTTGCATATTGCTGGCCCTCACCTCAGCGGTGAAGGGGAAAAAATGTGCTCACTGGCATGTGTAGCATGGCATCCAGGAA
>NC_056746.1:129893093-129935593 GCF_019279795.1 Protopterus annectens | reverse complement strand
CTGAAATCAATCATGATGTTGGTTCTATACCCATTTTTACTTTCAAAAAATGGCAAGAATTTGAAAAAGAATCTTTGTTACAAACAGAAGAAAATAAGTGACAGGTTTGTCTCTCATTGTAGAGGGACTTTTTCTTGTAGAATTTGCAGAATTTGTAATAGTATTTGGTCTACTTGCATGATTTTACACCCTGTGCATCAGAAACCTGTAGAGTTTTTATTTTATGCAGATTGCTCTACCAAAAACATTGTGTATTTGCTAAGTGTAATCTCTGTAGTGCATTCTACATTGGTAAAACCAATAGAACTTTAAAGGAAAGGGTAATGGAGCATCTTAATGATATTACGAACAGCAAGCTTACTAATGCACTGACAAATATTGTTTTAGATTGTGGAGACCAGCACAATTTTAAATTTTTGGTTTTGTAGAAAATGAATGTGAGTTTTAGAGAATGTGACATTAACAATGAAACTGAATATGCTGAATTAAGGTGGATAGTGTACTTTAAGGCATACTTATCACCTGGCCTTAACAGTGCTTTGTCCTTAAAACCTCTCTTGAAAAAAAGAGGGTAGCTTCACTGATTTTTAAAGAATTTTTATTGGTTGTTGGTTTTATTTAAACATTGCGTGCTAATTTATTTGTGTATTAAGGTCTGATGAAGAGGATTGCCTCGAAAGCGCTTACCTAACTTTGTGTTTTGGAATAAATTTCAAGCGTTTTATTCTCCAGCCTACAAGTCTCTTTACTCATACTTATATTTATATTCTTGGGTTCTTGGTTCCACCATCTCTCTACTTCCTACATTTCTCCAAAGCTAACTTTGGGCTCCTAAAAACAGAGGTGGCTAACTTCACGGCACCCATGCAAATGGAGAATAGTTGCACGACTGGCGAATCATACACCAATGCAATGTACGAACACGTCCACAAATGCATGGATCTCGCCATACCCAATAGAACCATGAGTGTCTCCTCCAACAAAATGAAGCTGATCTGGTGGTCCCCTGCCATAAACAAAGTCTACAACAGAAGGAGGAAACTGATGTGGAATAAGATGAAGGGCCAAGTCTGGAAAAACTCCCTTATCAGCCTCAACAAAAAGTTGAGATCCCTCAGCAAATCCTCTATAGCTATCTATGAAAACAGAATTGCAGCAGATAGTAAAGACAACCACAAGGCCTACTATAGTTATGTAAAGAATCTACATGGCAATACCCAGATTTGCTCTGATCTACTGCTCAATGGTACCTCCTATACTGAGCCAACAGATACCCTCTAACACCCCCCCAAAGTACCAATCACAATACCAGTAGATTGCCAGGTACCCAGTATTACTGCTGCACAGGTTAAAACAGCACTGTCCAAGGCCAAGACTACAGCTTCTATGGGACTTGATAATATCCATGTATGTGTTCTACATGAACTACAGAGTGAACTGGCACCTCACCTGTGTGCCCTGTTCAATCACATTCTCACCTCAGGCTTTGTCCCTACCAAATAGCACATTGCTACAGTCATCCCTCTTCACAAAGGAGGAGCGACTACAGACCCTGGGAACTATTGCCCCGTTAGCCTGATGAGTCTGATGTGCAAAGCTATGGAACATATCATCATGGACCTAATAGACAAGGATATAGGGAATCTCCAAACTCTGGATCCCACACAGTTTGGTTTTGTGAAGGGTAGATCATGCCTGCTCAACCTGGTTGACTTATTTAGTCAATCACCAGAGCTGTGGATGAAGGCAATGTGGTTCATACAACCTACCTTGATCTGGCCAAGGCCTTTGATACCATTCTCCACTCAGGAATCATAAAAAAACTCACTAAGCTAGGCATCAACCCCTATATCACTAGGTGGGTTGCAAACTAGCTTACAGATAGAACCCACAGTGTGAAAGTAGCTGACTCCAAGTCAGACTGCTGACCAGTCACGAGTGGGGTCCCACAGGGTCCTCTCCTGTTTGGTATCTGCTCCTCTGAAGTCCAGGCCAACATGAAGGGACTCTGGCTGACAAAGTTCACAGATGATTGCAAGTTGTGAGCTATTATTAACTCTCCAAGTGATGTTGACATCCTACAGAAAGGCCTCACTGTGACCAATGACTGGTGTCAGAACCATGGCCTTAAGCTCAATGTCAAAAAATGTGTTGTCATCCCCTTTGGGAAAAATCCAGTTCCCATGAATTACCACATCGATGGTAGTCCACTGAACACAGAAGATGTTATAAGAGATCTGGGAACACAGGTCTACAGCAACCTCTCTTTTTGCCACTGTGGTCAGAAAGTCCTTCTATGTGGCACATCTCATTACTAAGGGTTTTGCATCCAGGAAGAAAGAGGTCATTGTCTCCCTCTCCTCTTCCCTCATTAGGCCAATCATTGAGTACAATGCTCCATTTGGCATGTACCTCACTAGACACCTGCAACATCTGGATAGGCTGCAAAAGTACCTCATAAAGAGGATCCTAGGTCTTAAACACTTGTCCTATATGGACAGACTCAAAAAAACTCCAACTATTCTCTGTCTCATATGGCCTACTTAGAGGTGATCTCTGCTTAACTTACAAAGCCATGTCTGTCCCAGCTCTGTTAGAAATGCTACATCTAACTAAATCCCAAACCCTCTGCACCACACACTCCGGAGACCTCAACCTCATTACCGCAATCAACAGAACATGCTGGAGGGACAGGTTCATAACTCAGAGACTGCCCATGCTATGGAATAGAATTCCCATACATGTCAAACAGAGCACCTCACTGGCCATCTTTAAGAGAAATCTTGATGAGTGGATGGGAAATATAAAATTCACCCCGGGGAACACTTCAGTGGCTCTACTCAACAGAGACTCTGGGAACTAAGGTTGGGAGGCATGATGCCACGGTAATCATATGGGCTAGGCTTGTAAAGGCTCCAGGGTGATTAGCCTAGTACACACCTATGAATCTATGTGGTATTTTTACAGGACAGTCAGTTTCCCAAAGGATACAGTAATGCACTTTTTGGCATTTAGCTTTAGTCTATAACTCTGGCACCAACTATTTGTTTGGTATAGGCTGTTGTGGAGGATGGCTGCATCTTTTATGGATTCGATGACTGCTTCCAGTTCATAGCTGTCTGTTAACTTGGCCAACTACAAACCCTTGATATTTGCTTGGACTTCTGCAAAGTAGATGCCAGACAGAAATGGTGCCAGTGCTGAGCCCTGTGGGGCTCTGCTAGTGAATGGTCTTTTTTCTGGTGGTAGCTTTTCCTGTCTTGACTTTCTGTTTCCTATTTGTGAGCCATACGGAAGCCCAGTGGGTAATGTAGGGCGTTATTCCAAATTTAGTAAGATTTACTACAAATACTGAGTGGGATAATGTGTCAAAAACTTTTGCCAGTTTAGGTAGGTGGTATGTACTGTTTTTTCTTTGTCTTTTGCTTTGGAAAAAAGTCTACTAAGTTAAGTTGCATGAGCTGTTTTTTGTTGAAACCAAGCTGGGATGGGACCAGTGTTTGGAGGCTTCATATATCTTTACTAATTAATTCCATGATAAGTCTTTCTATGGCTTTACATATGAGACTGTTTAGACTTATAGATCGCTTGTTACCTGGGTTGGTGAAAAGCCTTCTCTTGTGCAGGATTATGATTGTTGCTGACCTCCATTCACTTGGCCTGAAGCTTACTGGGAGGCTGAGGTTGAACGGTGTTGCTAGGGGCATGGCTAAAGCATGCTTCATGCTATTCAGGATACATCCAGGGATATTGTGAGGAACCACTGATATAGTATTTTTGGCTTTTTGAGCGAGCTTTTAAGACTTAGTCCTGTGAAACAGCTGGGGACATACTGATTTCTAATATCTCTGGTAAGACATTATTGGGTGGATGGGGATAAGTAGGAGCTGAATTTATTGGTGAGCAGGTTTGCTTTGTCTTCATTTTCAGTATAGACAGTGCCATTCAAAATCAGCTCAGCACACTCCTGTATGATGCTTTTGAGATTACAGGCATAGTTAAGAAGGACTTATAGATGTCCTTGACCTGGGTGGTTATTTTTGCCTCAGATGCGGCCTTGATGGTTTAAATTAGACTCCTGAGTTGCTTATTTAATTTAATGATGGGATATTTAACATGCTGGGTGTTTCACTTCTTATTTTTGGGCACAATGTTTTTTCTTCTGCTATAAAGCTTACTGATGTTGCATTTTTAGGGTTCACCTTCCAATTGTTTCTACTGGGTACAGCTAGTCCATACACCCACGAGGGATGCTAACATCCTTGGCCTGGTCCTCCCAAACAACAGGGAATGTTTATGCTCCTTAGAATACTTTCTTTGCTAGTCAGTTCAGACCTCAAAGCTGTCTCCTAGGTTCATTGGTTCATAGGTGTGACCACTAGGGCCCTTTTAAGCTGAGTCATTCAACCCAAATGTGCCCCACAAATTTGATTTATATATGGAGTGATTTATTGACTGCATTTATCCATCAGAGACAAAGGTGCCAGACCAGGTGGAATTTCCGATCACCTATCCATTGGTCCAATTTGTGCATAAACAGGGATAGGAAGGAATTCTGCTTCACATGGATGTGGAACCTATTCCAGAGAATGGGAATTCTCTGAGAGACATATCTGTCTTTCCTTTTAAATATAAAACCTGGGATTCCAGCTAACCCTGGAACTTTTAGGAATTATCCTAGGGCAAACTTCTTACTATTAAGGGCAAACATCATACCATTAAGTGACACCTAAGCAAAGTTTCAAGCCCCCAAACCTGCAAACACCTTTGTCTATATGAAGTCATTCATGGAAACTCTGTGCATTCATGTTAGTGGCTGCATGGAGACTGCTGCACCAACATGGAATAAGAACAGGACAAACTTATAAAAGCAAGCCACCTTGGTGGAATACCAACATCAATAACTTGTTTAACAAAAGGAAGATAATCATAGCAAAAATTAGGAAGTGCAATGCCCAACAGGGTAAAAGTTCCTTCATTTATCAAAACAAGCTAATCAAGTCTACCAGAGCTAAATATGAGGCAAAAATAGCCTCCCAGTTCAAGAGTAACTGGGATGAGTGGATGAGGGATCAGAAATTTACCACTAGTCTTGCACCTATGTCATTACTAGACAGAGGTCACCTGTAAATGCTTGAACACCCATGCCCAAGCCTACATATATACAAGAAAATAACCCAAGGCTATCAAAATTTATCAGAAAAGTGAGAAGCATTGCTAAACTTAAAAAGGGTCATTAGGCAAGTAATCACCTATGAACCTTTGCAAAGTCATTTGTTTTATAAATCCTGCTATCTGCACATACTCTGGAACTTACAAATGTCAAGGCAAATGCAATAGGTGTTCCACGGTTAACAATGCTAATCTGGAGTTGCTGTTGAGCTTGTAAACGTTGCATAAAAAAGGTGGATGTAGGACCACCATGTTTCTTACCTTAACATTTTACAGAAGTCATAATAGTACAGTACATATATGGAATTGTTCTCAATTTCCATTGTTTAAAGTATATGAAATGTGAAATTTATCTTGGGTGGCAAATCAGTGCCAATATTCCCAACATCTTTGAAGGAGAGACACACGTGGCTGGTGAAGTGGTAGACAGTGCTTGTTCTAGAGCACAGGGGAGATGTGAGGAGACAAAGACCTTTCTGTATTTCTTCCATAAGCATTACATCTGCAGGTTGGAGAGCTATACTGGTTCATAATAAAATGTTGACGTCCGGGATAGTTTGCCTAAGGACATCACCATACTACTGGCAACCCATACATGGGAAGCAGCACCATCACCATACAACTGGCATCCCATGCATGGGGGAGCAGTGCCATCACCATACTACTGGCATCCCACACATGGGGGAGCAGCACCATCACCATACAACTGGCATCCCATGCATGGGGGAGCAGTGCCATAACCATACTACTGGCATCCCATACATGAGGGAGAAGTGCTATCACCATTATACTGGCATTCCATACATGGGGAGCAGCATCATCACCATACTACTGGCATCCCACACATGAGGAGCAGTGTCATCACCATACTACTGGCATCCCATACATGGGGGAGGAGTGGCATCACCGTTCTACTGGCATTCCATACATGGGGAAGCAGCACCATCACCATTCTACTGGCATCCCATACATGGGGGAGCAGCATCATCACCATTATACTGGCATCCCACACATGGGGGAGCAGCACCATCACCATGCTACTGGCATCCCATACATGGGGGAGCAGTGACATCACCATATTACTGGCATCCCATACATGGGAGAGCAGTGCCAGCACCATACTACTGGCATCCCACTCATGGGGGAGCAGCACCATCATCATACAACTGGCATCCCATGCATGGGGGGCAGCTCCATAACCATACTATTGGCATCCCATACGTGGGGGAGCAGTGACATCACCGTTATACTGGCATCCCATACATGAGACACCTTGAGCAGCTGAGAGAGTGCTGTGGTAGGTAGGGGTCAATTTTGTGAAATGTCTATGCTTTCATAGTAAGAGATAATACCTGCAATACTGGTAAAGTTGATTTATACAGCAAGACAGCATACAACAGTAATGGGAGTCAATGCTGAAATTACCATGGCTATGCAAACAAGGGCTGTTGGTTTTGCAAGGCACAGCAACATCAGCACAGGCAAACAAGTTACCCAGCATGTTAAGTTTATGTGCAATGAAAGTTTAATGATGCTTGTAGGTTCAGTCCTCAACACTACAACAAAAAGGGACAACTTTGATGTTATCTGGGGCTATTTTTCAATGCCATAGTACTGATAGCAAGATGATTGTAACATGGATATGAGGGAATTCTTCAATAAGCCATTGATTGTACATCATGATTAACAAATGAAAGATAAGAATGCTAATAAATGGTTGTCGTAAGTCTGTTCCACCACACTTTTCATCCATTATTGGGTATACTTTGTTAATTGGTCAAAATGTCAACCATTACAATAATGTTAACTGAAAATGACACAACAAAAAGAACATAGGCATTAATGTCATTCTACAGAGTACAAAAGTAATAATGTATAAAGCTAAAGACTGCAGTATCAGAATGTCATCATCTACATAAGTGGAGAGGTGGATCTTCCTGTCACATGTTACATGCAGTGATGACTGTAAGGATGGATGGTCTTTCAAGTCACACAAACCCATAAATGCATAATTATGATGTGTTACTGGTCTAAATGCATTTTATAGTAATTTAAGTAGCACATGGGAAATAACAGAATCAGTACAAATCTTGTAATAAATGTTGTCTTATATTGTGGTTATTATTCTCCATCATTGTCAAGTAAGCCTAGAAAACTGCTAAGGAACACAGTTTCCACTGCTTTGTTTATGTTTTTTCCTCCATTCTATTTTCCCCTCTGCTTTTGTTACTATTATGTGCAGAAGGCCAGAGCCCTGCACCAACACTCCTTGGCCTGTCATCCCCCCACAGGTGGTACCACTACCAGTGTAGGGTAGGGACATCATATGTAAACAGTTCCTAGGCTGCGTATGTTAGGATTTTAAGTTTGGCCAAATTTAACTCTTAGAGCACAGCATTGTTTATAAACATATTAGTATGCTGGTGTTTATCAATTTATTTTACTAGTGTATAATGCTCTACTGTGGTTGAATTTTAAAAGCTTGTGTTGAATTTCAGTTTAAATTGTATGTGATTTGTTGCATGTGTTTTATTTGTGGTTAGTTTGGCATTACTGGTATTGTAATGTAATTTTTAGGTTTTTATTTTATTTAATTTCATTTGAATGTGTTAGTAATGTTTTTTCTTTTGGTTTTCATAGCACTTTTTTGTATATTCAGCCATAGATGTTTTATATAATATACAAAGATAGCAGTCACTTGGGCTGGATATACCCCATTATGTTTTCGATCCACTGAAGCTGTGTCAAGATCTTTGGAGAGTGACAAAAGGACTGACATATCTCCAAGACTATAGTCTCTGAAAAATTAAATGATTATAGTTTTATCTGCAGGTTCTTTGTGGACCTAATAACACATGTGTTCTAAATGCCTTTGTCTTCACTGCAGATCTCTATGAAATTAAGCTTTACTAGCTTCTTACACTAACAAACATTTTACTGAACTGGTAAATTTAGTCTGAAGTTTTCATGTCTGCAGATATTTATACACTTCACCATCAAAATAAATTTAGCTCTTATTTTACAGCTTTATAACAGATTTCCAGGATGCAATTCTGTTGCTAAATGTTGGAAATGAAAGTAGGAGGCAATGCTTAACTTTAAATTATTAAAAATAATGCATGCAGAGTATTTAAGAATGTTTTGTCCCCAGCTCATTGAGCTTGCTGATGGTCAGTGATTTTTAGTATAACTTGTGAGAACAGATCAAGTACCACACTAAACAGTATGAGGGCAAAAAAATACTCCAGTATGTTAATCTGCTTATGTCTTATAACTGTATATGGAATGTCATGATTTTTAAAGTACAGTACAGGTATCACCTTGCTCAGAAAGTGAATCTTTGATAAAGGTTTAAATATAGCACTGTCCATTAGGTGCCTACCTTGCTCCGTAAATCAGATATGGATTTGTGATGACATTAACTATTTGAAGTTTACAACTTTAATAAGAAGTCAGTTTGCTCTATATCTGTTGGTGACTGAATACATATTTGCATATGCCCAGTAGCTGATGATGAGTTTACTAACATGGTGAAAGGGTATAAAATGTACATAAAATTTCATACAAGTCTGCAGTGATGCAGCAGTGCAGCCGTTAACATTGTCACCTCACAGCAAGAGGCTCTCCGGTTCAATTCTCAGCTGGGGCGCCTTCTGTGCAGAGTCTGCATGTCCTCCTTGCATTCATGTGGGTTTCCTCTGAGTATTCCTGTTTCCTCACACATTCCAAAGACATGCATCTGGAAGGTTTCTCCCCTGGCCTCTGCTGAAAATAGGCTCTGTCTTAGTCAGACTTTCCTGCTCAACAAATGTTAAATAAATAAGTTCATAAAATAGTGATGTTTTACATAAATTCCCAGTTGTATATATGGGAGACATACTGAGGTTTAAATATTTTTAACCTGCATTGTGCTAATGTTTAAGCTACCATTTTGTAATGTTATCTCTTCAATACTCATTCATAACAGACTTAGAGGGGATTACATTTCTAGTGATACAATTGATTTTGTCTGCAGAGAAGGGAGTATCAATGTGCTGTGTGGTCTAAGGTTTTATGACAAGGAGTTTTTCATGTGTCGAAAAACTGTGTGAATTATGTTTCATGAGATGCTCATTCTTAAAAGTGCCAGATGGCCATTCTTAAAACCAGCTCAGGTGGTATATATGGATAGAGCCCTGACAACACCCAAGGTGATCCAAGTTCAAGCAGGGGTTTAAATATCTGTCCAGCTGGTCTAGGAAAATGGGAAGGAGCTGGTGCTGACAGCTTGCCCTTCCAGGATTGTGTGTGTGTGTATGTGTGTGTGGGTGGGGGAGGGTGCTGCCACATACATATGCACACACCTGAGTGATCATCTGAAGAATCCTTCCTTGTATCAGGCAGCAGTCATAGCAATAACATAGCTGCCATGAGCTTTGGGGGTCACTCTGCTCTGGGTGTGGTAGGCAGTTACACAAGCTGATCTATGCCTTACAACCCAACTCTCACTGTTGGGGGTACAAATGGACCGATTGTACTTCCTAAAAAAGAATAAATGGCATTAGAGCTCTCACATAGCTGATGGATGATCTGCTGTTGCTCCAAAGAATGAATTGAGTTCAGGTAGAAGCAACATCTGTTAGATACTGCTGTTTGGAAAAAAGTACCTTAAGGATTCCAACATATACTCAGGAGAGCACTGTGCGTCACAGAAATCTCAGTTATGTTGATGATGAAGACTCACTTCTATACCATTCTTATAAACATTTATCTGCAAACATGCTAGGGTCACTTCGGTCCTCCAGTCAAGGGTAACATGAAAGTACTCTGGCATCTCTGCTGAATGAACTTAGTTTAGACCTACCTTGCACATGTCAGCCATGTTTCTAAATGTGACAGTGGCTTTATTATGGGTTTACATTGCAGTACCTTTTTCCTTAAGACAAGCTGCAGGTATTTCCACTGTGCACTACATAATACTTGAGCAATGCTCTGGGGGTTTCCCTTCCATAGTTATTTTTTGTCTTTCTAATTATTCATTTAATCAGAACAGATAACCAGATGGATATTAATAATTTTTTATATACACTAGTGAAAGTGACTTAATCCTGACAGGAAAGCAGGGCTAGCAGGGGATAATTACTCCCTGGAGTTGCAAAGTTATTATTTTGGAGTAGGAATTGAACATGCAGAATGTATGACTGAAGCAGATTTTGGAGAGGGAATCCAATAAGACGATCAAGAAGGTGTGAGACAGCTGACAAAAGGGTAAAAGCAAAAGTTGAGATGAAGGAATGTAGGATTCTAAAAATGTAAAAGTGCAAATTATTAGGCTTATTGTCTCCTACCATCAAGCAAATGTAATGTAATGTAGTATAAAGCAACCAGAGTTCAACAAAGCTATACGTAATCTGTGCACTTACTAGATGTTATGGTGCGTTATGTGCATTTGAGCTCATTGTATGAAAAAAACTGTGTGAAAATCACTGAAGAGAGAACATTTTAGCTTATGCCATGCTTTTATTACACTTGCCCAGAAAGTATACCAGCTCACTAAGCCTAGATATTTCCTGGACAAAATAGATTTTGTGCAATACACAGGCTGGGTCTGTTCCTGTAAGAACAGTGTCTTTGTCAATATCATCTACCAGTAAATGAGGCATCACCTTGTTAACTGTGAAGTCATTGGTCCCAGGAGTGAGGTATATACTGGCAACAGTGAGCAGCTCTCTCCTGGCGAGTCTTTTAATAGTAGCGTGACAATCCTTCTGATATAACTGTGCCTTCAAGATCAAGAAACAAACTGCTTTATTAGCACTTCAATAACAGTTCATTTTCACCATCCAGTATGTGAGCAAAAAGGCAACTAAATTAAATGTGCTTGCTTCTACCTTCTCTGACTGCCATAAGTGTATTCCTTGTAAAATTGCAAATGTCCATGCCATGAATCCTAACATGTCTAGGGTTTCATATCATTTTCACAATCGGTTTCCCAGTATCTGATATAAGGGATATCTTATGTAAACTACAATTTTTCTCTGTTAAATGAAAGTTATGTGAAATTCATGCCAGACACAGTTAAAGCTATTCAACTAGGAGAATACTAAAATTAAAATTTCTTTTGCCATTGATTATTACCATGAGAAATCCAGGAGCCAGTCAGAGATTGCAGTAGTAAGCTGCCAATGCCGTCAAACTTACCCTCGGGGGGAGGGATGTTATGCAGCTTCCTGCAGTGCTGACCCCAATAAAAAGGATGAGGCTTAGTATGTGGCACTGCAGGCTGGGCTGGACACCATATGGATGCATGCATGTGTCGCCCAAGGAATCAGTGATTACCTAAGTTATAGCCACTACAACTAGGTGAGTGTTGAGTCCAGACGAGCATAGATCTACTTTCACAGTCATGACAGCCTACTTCCAGTTCCTGACTCATGCTTCCAGGAGGAATAAATGGTTCTATGGGCTTTTATCCTGAAAGGGGAAAGAAAGTGGCATCCAACTGTTATTGTGTATGAATGGGCAAGCTCTCCCCTTGAGGAGAAATAAATAGGTCAATTTGCTATTAAGGAAAGGGATTAGTAAATTATTAAATTTGGGTGTATTGTTTCTAGAATTATTGTAGAGGATTACATTTTGATCTGTTAATAGACTGCTTCCTGTTCTCCACAGTTTGAGACCCTCAACTTCCATTTTCTGACATGTAAATTTAAGCAAGTTATTTAACCAGACAGTGCCCTGGGTCAGTTGGGAATTTGGGCTAATCTCCTCCTTCATATCCTGGACCTCATATACTATTATGAATTCTCATAAATTACTTTGTTTCTATTAACATTTTACAGTAAATACAAGCATCACATTCTAGCAAAGCTAATAATCGGTGCTCTTCTCAGAAGTATATGCTTTGATGTTATGGACTACATGCCCCTTTATATGAGTATAATGAAGCAAGTGAACCCCCCTAATCCATATATTCAGTCAATAGTGTATAACATGAGTCAGCATTGCTGCTCTAAATTAATGACTTCTACAAATACCCCAAGAGGCGTCCATCAGTTCTACCCATTGTACACCTAAATCCATACGGGAGTAGGTTATTCTTCCTAATGGATGTTTTTTGATGTCTGCACAATTTTGTAATTATTTTTTTTATTATTAACAATTGTTTCTAAGAAATGTGACATCACAATTAGCTATTCTCCTATTCTCTGCCATAGTCCACTGATGGGTCAGAAGTCCACTCCTAGAACTACAAATCAGTTCAGAAATTCAGTACATTTACATTTTAGATAGCAGCTCAGTAGGTGGGATTTTTTTTAACCTTTGACTTCAATTTTTTGTTTTTCAACTCATAGATCATTGTCTACTTCTTGATGTTGGCTGAGACCAACATTCAGTGAGCTCCTGAAAGGCATCTAGTTTGGCATACATTCACTTCTGATATGTACAACAATGGTGTTGTAATTTGCATACTGGATGATAATGACAGGTGCATATTGGTCTTTGTGCAGCAGCACCTTCCATCCAGTCCATATGTACTGTTTTATTTTTCTCCCTTTTTGACTGCTCAAAGGCTGATAATCAGCTCTTAGCAGAAACTCTGTTTGTCTGTCAGGTCTACCAGGCCTACCTTAGCTTTCACCAGGTCATTTGCAAATCATGCTTGTGGCTGGTGAGTCGATCTAGGAAACTGGAGCAGCATCACACTGGTGGTGCTTGGGAGTTTTTTAACCTGACATCCTGCCCCTTGCACACTCTTGTCCCATCCCTATGGGTTGGAATGCAATGGCCTCTGTAATACACCTCTCATGTGTGCCCAGCCTTGCTAGAGATCTAATGTGATGGTGCAGCCGTGAGCATGCCTCCCACCAGAATGAGCATAACTGTCCTTCCAGTCTGCCTGCATTGTCATGGTACCAGAGCAGCCTGGATCAATTAGGCTGCAGTCAGATCTTTATTCCTCTGTGCCATTGGCACAGGCTCACTCTACATGCATTGTAATTCCATTTGGAGAGTTTTCTTGTGTGACTGCTGATTCAATAACTGGATGCATGAAAGATTTGTATAAAGATGGAACAGCAATGCAGTAATCACACATCCAAGACAGGCCAAAGCATGATATTTAATGACACGTATTTGAACCATTCAGGAGAATACTGGTGGGCACTGGCTATGGACAGGTCTCAATTTATGATGAATTTGGAAAGATACTTCAAGCTTGAAAGTATGTTTAACAGAGTTTCATGACAGATGGAGCTAAATACATATGTTAGGCCAGTAAAAGTTATTCATGAATTTTATTACTGTTCCCAACACTTTTCTTGAAAAGTCAGTTCAGGCTGCTCTAGATGAGTGATTTTACATGTGATTTAGCAAATTTAAATAGCAGCCTCAAAATACTTTTTTATCTGAAGAAATTATTAAATTTCTGTTGTAATTATTTATGATTTTGTTAATATTTCTAACCTTTCTCTTACCACACCCCTAGTCATCCATTGTTATTGTCCTATCCCCTACATATTTTACTACCTGAACTTGTCTGGTCACAGCACATTGCTAGCACTCATTCCCAGTTTGTACATTCATCTGCTTATCTGTTTGTGTTAGATCAGGACTCTACTGTGCTGTCTCATTTTCTATCCTTTCTTTTGTCATTTTACTGTACCACCATACCAGATTCAGAGCTCCCTGTTCTCATCTGCATTTGCAGGTATGTTTCATTTCTCCTCAGACCTCCATTTGTGTACTTCATGCAGGATATCATAATAAATATATATAGCTTCTTCTTCATTCATGCCCCACAGCACTTTCCTATTCCATATTATTTTGAGCAGCACAGGATACATCACGTGGGTTATTACTCGTATGCAAATTTACAGGCAGTACCTTTTCCTCTCCATATATACTGCTGGTGCATATTCCTTCAACACGTTCACTTTACAGCCTGCAGTATAAAAACCTCTTCCTATAGCAGCCATTCTTACTAATTCTTTAAGCTATAGCTGTGGCATTTGAATACAAGATGTTTGTGTCAGTCTTCATTTAATGGGAATCGACCAACTCTGTGAGCTCTGCCTCTGTATTTATTGAGGGAGTCAGTCCCTTCTGTTACTTTCTAACTCTATCTTTATAGAAATTTTACTGCATCTCTACCTTCTAAACATTCTTTAAAGTCTATAATCCTGACATTCATTCTCCTCAGCCAACACTCTGTGTCCACCTGTTTTTTTTTTGTCATTGTTTCTGAACATACATATACCTTACTCAGTTCCTCACATTGCCTCTTAACTTTCCCCTCTAACCCTTACATTTTCTGGAATACTTATTCTTCTGCTCTTTGATATTTCACTTGATTTTCTTTAATTTCTCCGCCAATCGTAATGCAGTAATTAAAGCCAACTGGTACTCTATGTGAGCAGGAATACAACTCACCTTCTTTTCTGTCAGGGTTATGGGCATTGAACACTCCAACATCAGACGATACAACCATCACTACTGTCTCTGATTCAGTCATTTTGTAAGTATAGAAAAGGATGCTTTTATGTATTTTTCCAAAGCACAACTTTATTCACACCAGGGAGTAGAACTTTCAAATTATACGCCATTACATCACATTTGTGTTCATTTGATCTGACTTAGAATACATGTTAAATTTGTTTACACATAGTTGTACTAAAACATTCTAAGAGAATGGTGGAAATGAGTAGAAGTTACAATTAACAGTTATGGGTATCATTTCTGAAATTTCAACTCGAGGAAATAGAATTACATTTTGTTTAAATAATGAAGTATCTCTGGTGAAATAGTGTCTTGCCATGTGTTCTAGGCTATTCTTTTCTTGATAAACAGATCTTGCATATCAGTATCATCTTCATCAAACCCGTTCTTGTGAAGATAGGTGCTGCAATTAGTGAATGCAGCAAAGCTAACAATATTTCAGTTTTGGATTATTTCCATTATTTTTTCAATTGATTTGCCATCTGCAGGTATGGCAGGGAGCCTTCCATGCTAAAGTACCTTTCAAACATACAGTTATGGAAGGATTGTTGAATTTGCACTACATTTGTTCTCACTGCTTTGGTGAGTCTCCTTTTGTTCAAAAGTCATAACAATGTCAAAGGTGGATTCCAATTTGACAGTTCTTAGAACCTCTTTGTATATTTTCATATCTATCATGATACATAGCATCTGTCACAACTAAGCCATTGCCTAATCGTTTTCTTTCCCAAACTGCATTATTCAAGAAATCTATATCTTATGCACTTGTAGAATTAATGTGAATAGGTAAAACCATATATCCTGTTTGGAGCATTGTTCTGAATTCTGTCCAAACCAACAAAGCACTGTATCATAACATAATCATTAGCATCACATGACAAAGTATGTCATGTAATACTCTAATGATCAATTATACATTTTTGATAAGCCTGAGATGGACTGTCAAGTGAAATTGATAGAAAACCAAGCACTTATTTTCCTTCTTATGTAATGGGGAGGGGGAGTGTACTCCCTTCATAGTAAACCCCATACATGGAAGATGTGGGAAAAAAGATTGTCTCTTTGCTAAAGCACTTCTGGTTGTGAATTTGATGTTCTTTTCTGAGTCTGATTAACTACTTTCATTGGTATATACATTAACATCTGATGAACTGGAAGCTAACACTCTGGCATAGAGGGATGAAGCATTGAGTATGACATGGGCAACCCAAGTTCATTTAGTGGGTTAGACATATGAGGTGCTCACAGGGCAGGATGGGCATGCTCATCCTGAGGGGGAAATGAAGAGGAGGAACAGGTGCCTGTAGCACAATAAGTAGTTTGATTTCCCTGGTGGAGACTGAGAAACAACTGTGAAGTACATCTGAGGGTCAACAGGGACATCCTGGTCTTTAAGCATATATTAGTGATTCCAGTAATAATTGCACTGTATTTCACTGTTTAAGTGGTCTAACTGTTGTTATTAATCCTTGGTTTTATTCTTGTGTACTAAATGTATTTCAGGCTAGTTCAGGACTTGTCTTTGCACTGGGGCAGTTCCATGCCAATCAGCTCAAAGCTAAGGGTCTAATTGTTTTCCCTTCACATCCACCCTGTTGTAGTTCTATTCTTAAACCCAGTGCATCTGTTGTTGCCTGCCATTATGATAATTTGACAACATATGTCCCTCCCCCTCCCTGTTTATTGGCTGTTGACAATAAGCACATAAGTATCATTTTGTAAAGTCTCTCCCCTGAAATTATTAACCAGGTTAAAAGATCCTTGATAAAGTTGTTTAATATGGAGAGCATAGACACTGCTTACACTAATTTTAATATGAAATTAGTGATGTTTTTTACTATAGTTAGTTTACTTGTTCTTGCTGATGGCATAAGAAGGCTTCCAGGCTAGTTGTTTTGTATGGCAATTTAAATACTCAGTAGCAAGTCCATCCAAATATTATTCTAAAACCAAACTCCAAGCAGTTATTGTTACCTCTGCACCAGAGTCTTGCCTGCTGGTATCATGAACCTGCAGCTCCCCACAACTTCTCTTGCCAGGCTGATTGAGATGGGTACCTTTAGGCAGTGTAAAAATTGTCTCATGCTGTCTGATGTTCATCTATTACCCAATCAGCATAACATAGTGCCTGAGAGATGTTCATATATAATATCATTGGAGGCAAAAATCTCACACACAGAAAACTCTGATACCAAAATTGTCAACAATATACCACGTCACATTTCTTCAACTCCATCACAATTCACATACTCCATCACATGCTGAAGTTCTAAAGATTAACTTGTCTAAACCTCAAAGACCTCCAAAATACAACACAGGGACAAATCACACTCAGCATGTTAAGCCTACTTCTTCACCTAACACAAGAAGTCTCAAAGTCAGAGATCCCTAGGCTGTAAAGTAAGTATTGACACCACTAAACATTTTTGTTATAGATGACTCCATTGTAACAAATACAGATTTGTCTCTTACCACGCTGAGCAAGGGAAAAGTGATGGTTAGTTGCTTGTCTGCTGCCAGGATCCATCAGATCACACATGTACACAAGTCCTTGAATATCAAATGCCAGCATGACTCTGTAATAGTTCATGCTGGTGTAAATGACCTGAGGTGTATGTCCCAGGATTATATGAAGTGAAACATGATGGAGCTCTCAGACTATGTGCCCAAGGCAGGTATGAGCCTGGCATTGAGGAGCATTCTACCTTATTCGAGGATGATGCCACGCTATGAGGAAAAAATAATTGACCTGAATAATTGGCTTAGTTTTGGTGTCATTCAAAGGGGGTCCAATATCTGTCAGCCTTGGAAGACATGCTGCTTCACCAGGGATGGCCTGCATCTTTCTTCTCTTGAGTTATGATTACTGGTAAAAACATTGTCCACCCCATAGTGCTTTTTTTTAGGTAATGCTGACCTAATAAACCTACCAACATAATGAAACTAGCAAAGGAAAATTTTGAAGATGTTACTGATCCAGGCTTAGAGCCTGAACAAGAAACTACATGTCTAACAAGCCCTTCTCACCCTGGAAGACATTGATGTATGTGCAGTGACTGAGACATGGTTTAAAATCGCAGAAAGCACTCCAGCTGTGCAGGGCTATAATGCCTTCTACATGTTTAGACCTGCTATTGTGCAAGAGGGAAAAAAGGTGAAAGTGTATCAATCTACATCCAGAAGAGTCTCACATCTAGGTTAGTAAAGCAGCGTGATGCATTACAGCATCTTCATGTCCAAATAACCACCATATATGAGATAGCTGTAGAGTTCCCTCTATGACAAAAGAAAGCAACAATGCCTATCCACAGGAGCTATCATCACTTAGTATTAAACCCAATAATCTTTTCTTAAACTATCCATGTATAGACTGGGAAACCTACAACACCACTAGTACACAAGCGCAGAGATTTCTGGACATTGTCAATACAAATGCCCTGGAACAAGCAGCCAGAGTACCCACTAGGGGGAATAATATCTTGGATCTTGTCCTTACAAATATGGGAGCATCTTGTACTATCCTTTGCATATCTTCATCACAGGTCTATGCCAATTTATTGAAGGTTCATTCCCACAAACCTTCATTCATTGAACAATGTACAGTGAATGTTCACTTCCACGAATGCTCAGTTCAATAAATTACTTTCTCAGAAAAAGTAACAAGTTGCCCAATATTCGAACTATCACACAAAGGACAGTACTTCAACCCTCCCCCCAATATACCACCTCCAAGACCACAGCACAGAAGGGAAAAGGGAAAATGTCTAATGCTGGGCAACTCATTACTTTCCCTGAGAAAGTCATTCATTGAAATGAATGTTCATGGAAGTGAACTTTGCTGTATATGGTTTGATGAATGAAGGTTCGGAGAAATGACTCTTCGATAAAATAATATAGACCGCTTCATCACTTGGTAGGTCTGATCATAATGCAGTCTCCTTCAAAATAAAACTGAAACCAGAGATTCCTTCCACCCAAGGTAACTTCAGAAATTTCTTTAAGATAAACTTCCTACTCCGATATAAGACATTGGCAAGATTCAAATCCTCACCAAATCCAGTTAACTCCACTGGATATGTAGAAATGTGCATCACCATACTATAATAGCATGTAAACAGCTGCATAGATGAAACTGTACCCAACAGGAACAAGTGCAGGGCAAACCCCAGAACAAACCCATATGGCATACGTCTCAGATGTCCAGATATTTGCAGAATGTCCATATTTTTACCTGATAGTTTTGATCAGTTCTTCATAAAATTTGTGTCTTTCTGGCAAATCACTGATGATTGATGTCACTAAATAATGACATACATTTGAGTTTCTTAATTCATATCCTTCAGGAAATGAATGCTAATGGATGCACAACCTGTGATTCTAGCAACATTCTAAGTTTATAAGAACAATATTTCAAATATGTCCTTATTTTTGGGCCTTCACTCCTGATGACTTTAGGTTTTCTGCAGATTTCTTGCACCAAGAGGTTGAGAGGTATGCTATATGGTGGAACCATAATATCAACAAGCTTTATAATAAAAGGAAAATAATTTTGATAAAACATAAGAAGAGTAATTCCCAGAATGTTAGAGCCCAGGTCATTGAAATAAACAACTGGGGAGCTGAATAAAATCCACCGAAGCCAAATTTGAGGCTAAAATAGCTATCCAAGGCAAAGACAATCACAAGACATTTTTGGATATGTTTATAACCTAAAAAGAACATTGCAGCAATGTGTTGAACCGATCATGAACAATGTTACCTACACTGAGGCTGAAGCTATAGCGAACCCATGGGCTGATAACTTTAGCTCTAACTTTTCCCCTCTCTTTCCCTAGT
Source organism: Protopterus annectens (assembly GCF_019279795.1). NCBI lineage: Eukaryota > Metazoa > Chordata > Ceratodontiformes > Protopteridae > Protopterus > Protopterus annectens. The sequence goes on along the minus strand of NC_056746.1, from coordinate 129,916,108 downwards.
CTATCTCTCAAGATATACCTGAAATTGGCTTTGCCTCCACAAGACCAAGTCCAAATGTGCTATCAAAAGCTAAAAATACTGCATCAATGGGCCCTGACAATATCCCCAGATGCATCTTAAATAGCATGAAGCATGGTTTAGCTACACCCATAACAGTACTGCTCAGTATCAGCCTCCATACAGATTTTGTACTATGTGAATAGAGAACAGTTACAGTCATCCCCCTGCATACGGGAGGACTTTCCATAGACCCAGGCAATTACAGATCTATATATCAGACCAGCCTCATATGCAAAGCAATGGAAATACTTATCATGGAATTAGTCAATCAGGACATGGAGAACCTCCAAACACTAAACCTTTCTTGGTTTGGATTAGTCAAGAGCATGTAATGCTTACTCATCCTGGTGGATTTGTTTTTGAAAAAGGTCACCAAAACAATGGATGAAGGGAAATGGTACACACACACACACTGCATAACCTGACCTGACCAAAGCTTTTGGGACAATTCCCCAGTCAAGCATAATAGAAAAGTTAAATGAATAGGGAATAAACCTCTGTCACCTGCTGGATTGCCAACTGTCTCACAGATAAGATGCACATAATCAAAATAGGGAAAGATGCCTCCACAAAGATATCAGTTACCAGGGTTCTGTGTTAGGACATCTTATGTTTAGCATCTACTTCTCTGAAGTAAAAGCCAATACAAAAGGGCTCGGACTGCAAGTTAGAAGCAGTCAATGAATTTCCAAATAACTTAGCCATCCTGCACAAAGGATTGTCGCTAATAAACAACTGGTGCCAAAATCTTGGACTGAAATGAAATGCCAAAAAATGCATTATTGTATCCTTTGGGAAGTCATCTATCCCAGGAAACTACCACATCAACAGTATGCCCCTAAGATTTGACCCAGTTGTTTGGGATTTGGGAACTTATGTGGACAGTGACCTATCTTCTGACCAACATGTGTCTATTGTTGTAAGAAAGTCCTTCTGTATATCACAGCTTATAATTAAAGATACTGTGTCTAGATCTAGGGATGTCATTATCCCCCTGAACTCATACCTAGTTAGGACAATCATCGAATATAATGCCCCTTTGGCATGTATCTGTTCAGACATATGCAACAACTGGAATGCCCGGAGAGATACCTTACTAAAAGGATACAATCACTAAACAACACGTCCTGTGTGGGCCGACTCAAAGCCTAGTCACTGTTCTCGATATCTTACAGACTGCTAAGAGTTGACCAGTGTCTGGCATACAAAGCAGCCTCTGACCCAATACTTATGGATTTGCTGCATATCAGCTGGTCAAATGGCATCAGAAATACTCATTCTAGGGATCTGCAACATTAACAGAATGGTTTGGAGGGACAGGTTTAACTCGCAGAAGATATCACTGCTGTGGAACAGACTCCCCAGCCACATACAACAAAGCTCATCCCTGTCCCTTTTCAAGCACAACTTAGATCTGTGGATGGGAAACAAAAAATTAACCCCAAGAGTTGTCCCTGTACTTCTAATGGACAGAGACAGCTCCTAAATGCTTTATTCCATGAATGGTATGATCTCAGTTTTTCTCATTAGAGATAGTATATAATTATTGACTATAGGATGGGAAGGCCAATCTATAACCAAATGGGATAGGTTATTTTGAGCACAAAAAAGGAAACTGGCTAGCCATAAAATGGTCTGCAAGAGCAGGTAGCCTAGTACTTACCTATGAACCTTTAATAGGTAGCCCCTCTATGGTGACATGGAAGCCCATATCACCTTTTTGGAATGGAATTAAGACATATTAGTTAAAAATGCCCTAATGGCTGCCAGAATGTGGGCTTGTAGTCATACCTTGCCTCATTGTGAGTGAATGGACAGGGAACAGCGATCATCTTGGGCTAATAGATTGCGGGGGTGATCTGATTCTCAGCAGGCTGTGGGATGCCAGAAAACAAAACTAAAAAAAAAAAATCATCCAACTTGGATAGATAAGAAAATGGTTTAAAAAAGAGCAAGTGCAAACTGGGATAATACAAGATAAAAAGAACATGCATAGAGAGACAAGAAAAGAGGATATTTAACAAGGGAGTAGTGTTTTGGATACTAAGATTAATGCTGGAGTGTTTTTTCAGTGTTGCTTTACACAAGAAATATATTTAAGTGTTCACTGTATGTTAATTCAAGAACATATTTGGGTATACCTCTAAAATTCTTAGTGCAAGAAATCTGGACAAAGCCAAAAATAAAAAGAGATTTTAAATATTGCCTTTATAAACTTAACAAGTTGCTAGAATAACATGTATTGCATTTGCATGCATTTTCAGAAGGATATGATATCTGCATCTCAAACAGCTGTCATTAGTTAGTGACTTCAGTTTTCATTGGTTAACCAGAAGATCACACACATTTCAAGGAACAGACCAAAAATATTAGGTGAAAACCTGGACAATCTGCAAAAATATAGATAGTTGAGAGGTAGGGTAACTTTTTAGTTTCACTGTTTCTTGGACTGTTTGTGTGCATATGCTGCAGTATATACATGCAAACACACAGGCACACACGCAAACGTGCATATATATGAGTGTACTACATGCACATACAGATAGACAGACAAAGAGAGAGATAGATGGTTATAGACTAAAACACACACACACACACACACACACACACACACACACACACACACACACACACACACACACACACACACACAAACAAGATTCTATCAGCTTTTGTCACCCCGGGTTTAAGCGATTCTTTTTTCATTAATTCTGAAGTATCCACTCACAAATGGATGAATCACCAGAATGGACCCTGCAAGTGGTAGGATCCGGTCCTGTTTCCTTGCTTTTCATTATCAAAGAAATATGACTAAAATAAGCATAACAGTGAACTGATCATCAAGTCATGAGCTGACCATAAATTGTTAGGCCATTCCGACTAGTTCCCATGTATACATATATCCATATATCCATACTTGCATATATCCATATCTATACCTATCTATCTATGCAGCTATATATTTTAGGTTGTCTGTTTATATGTCTATCAGTCTCTGTCTATCTCTCTCACCTGATATCATAGAGGTTAAGGCACAGAATTGCCAACTGGTAGACCTAGGATCCAAACCTGGCTGAGGAACAATGGGCAGCAGCAGTATCTGCAGAAGAAAAGCCTGGCCATCTACTTCTGTAATGTACGCCATGAAAACTCTGTGGGGTGTTGCCATGAGTTGAGGTTTTATATATATATATATATATATATATATATATATATATATATATATATATATATATATATATATATATATATATATACATATATACACACCCCAGGATTTTAAAAAATCCATGTAGGCACCATGTAGAACCTACACGGAATGAGTCTGTGTACATGGCCAAGGTTCCCCCTCGGCAGTACACCATGCATATTAATGATGGTGCACTGGGAAGGGACAGAATAGGAACAGGGATATTTAATTGGTGTAGGCAGAAGTATAGAGGCTACCAGTAGTTGTGTATGCATACAGGGTGAGACTCCCCGTACTGTTCCCTGCTACTGTTGAAGTCCTATGAATTGGGTCAAATGTGTAATATTTTATTTATTTATTTATTTTTCTGTTTTTGCATGTTTGCTTGATGCACAGCACATCAATGCCAAGCTGTGTTCACATATAGACAGCTGACACCTGCCAGACATCTAAAACTAGAAACTGGATATCATTAATTATCATAATTACATATTTTCTATTTTAAATTGTTTGTGTTTTTTTCTGCTTTTTTTTAAATTGCTGTTTGTGCAGAGCAGAGCGCCGCATAGTCAAGCATCACTCATACATACATAGATGACAGTTACTATACATATAAAAATAGAAAACAGATGTAATTAATTTTGTATGTCTGGGTCTATTTAAGCATGTTTTCATGGTTCACCAAGGTGCTTAGCAATGGTAACAGGTAGCCCAGCAGTATATGTGAAGGTATACTAGGTTTCATAATATCCAAGTAGCTAAATAGGTAGAGCTACAGCCTAATGCTTAGTAGGTCCTGGGTTTGAATCCATAGCAGTGATAAGATGTCTGTAATTTAATTTATTATATATGTTTAATTTTGAAAACAGATTTGTGAAATATGGCACTGCTGCACTGTGATGAACACTGCTTAAACATGCTAATGGCTACTTTTGTTTGCGCAGTGCTAAACTTAGCTAAAACATTGGAATGGGAGATTTCGCACTGCTTAGCTGTGCTTCGATGGTTTGCTTGTTGCTGAGCAACATGGCACTTTTCTGAATGCTGCTCAATGACGTGTAAGGGTGGGAAAACAATCTATATTAGGTGCAATAGGTGGAAATTCTGCAACACTCTTTGGAGTCTGATCAACTGCTAATATGGCAGGCGGTGCTGGTGAAGGTGCAGGGTTTTGGGCCAGAGATGGGGTCTTCAGGAGTCCAGGGTCTTTGTTGAGATCCTGGTAAGAAATCATGAACCCAGGCTGCTGCAGGACAGATTCCAGGGCTTATAGTGTAAGATGGAGGCCTGGGACTAGTTGGCCAGAGAACTCACCAGTGCTACTGGTATCCCCGCACAGGTGAGCAGTGTCATCACCATTATGACAACATGAAGAGGAAAAAGAGGGGAACCTTGGACACCTGAGTCCAAGAAGCCAGATTTGGGAATGCCCCACAAATATGTAAGTATGTTTTCCACTGTTTTACCAATATGCAAGCTGAATGTCTTCAAAACTGCTCTGAATAATGGTGTGCTTCTCTCCCAACAGCTGCAGCTGAGAGTGCTCACAATGTCAAGTCCCGTGTCAAGCGTCTGGCCAGGTTGCACCATGAGTGTGGTATGTATGGATTTATTATGTTAACTGTAGTGTAATAAGCAAGAAAGAGTAAAGCATTTAATGCAATAAAATATACACAATAAAAACTGTAGTGCAATAAATGGGCAAGTAGAACTGTAGTGCAATAAATGGGCAATTAAAGCTGTAGCTCAATAAATGAACAATAACAACTGTATTGCAATATACCATACCAATATCAGTAAGCAAAATGATGTACAGCAGGATTGTGTTGTCATAACCATTGCAGTAGAGCTGTATGCATTGCTTGTCTATGGTAATGCTACTGCAGTCAAGTGTAACACTGTAATAGCTGTAGAATGCAAAACTAATGGCCTTCAAACTGTATTGTTTAACTCATAGTATGGTCCAAGGCTGTCTCCAGGCCAGTATCGGTCACATAATACTTTCAGTTCTTCCTAATTCAGGTAATAAAGGTATGGGTGAGGGAGTCGACTCTGTGGGCAGATACCAATAAACTGCTAAGCAGCACTGCTAATTAATTATTTCAGATATCGCTTTTAATAAATGGATTACGGCCGTATTTAAGTATGCCACTGTAATAGTTCTAAAATGCCAAATGAATTCAGTCACATAATGCTGTCTTTTTCTCCCGCTTCAGGAACAAAAGGTATATGGGTGAGGCATCCCATGTTATGAACAGATATGATTGTGGTTACATTTCACAGACACTTATCAGCAATATGAATAAAGTGTTAAGCAGCATAGCTGATTCTTAAATACATTTGTCTACATATTCCCAGAATGGTTGTATTCCTTGCATGTCTGCACTAAACTGTTGCAGTCAATGTTACATTTTTTGCAGAAATCCTTTGCAGTCACAGCTTTGGGTTATACTCTCATGACTGCCAACTAAGGCACGAAGGATGTCTAGTTTATGTACTGTGCACAAATATGCCTCTCAAGGGGGACAGTTTCACGTAATGTAATTAAAACTGCCTAATCCATCTTGTCAGGATTACCAGAAAACTGATTACCTGGAATGTAATGTATTACCAAATCTGCTTAGAGAACACCTTGGTAGTTACAGAAGTCCACATTATGTGAAAGTGTTCTGTGTAGTTGTGTACCTGCATTTGTTATTGCTTGGCCTATACTGACCCATTCTAACAGCTTGAGAGGTATGTATGTGCTACATCAGCTATAGGAGAATTGAAGTCGCTGTACTCAAAACTGACACCATACAACTGTAGAGTATTTATTATCAGTGTTTTCATGGATATAGTCTGCATTGTCAGTAATGGATTGTTTCTGTCTCTCTCTCCCAACTTCTTATCATCATTTATTTATTATTATGTATTATTATGATATAATATTAACAAATTTTGTTTAACTATATTTTTGCAACATGTTATGTATTATTATGTGTTATTATGATTCAGTATTAACATATTTTGTTAAACTAACAGTCTTGTTGGCCTAATGGTTTAATTCTTACTGGCATGCTGTTAACAGACTGACTGTTATGTTACTTAATGTTGTGTTACACATAGTATACATTAATATGTATTTGGATTGATAAATATGATGTTCCATTCTGTTAATACTAACAATGGTTTGGTTATTACTAACCTTAACTTATTGCTATACCTCTTTTACCACAGCATGTCAAGGTAGGCTGGTTCCAGCTGATCTGTCTACCTTCCTTCGACCAGCCGTGGCACTAGATCCCAGCATGTCTGAGATCCAATCCAGCAGTGCCAGCTCTGCTGCCCCTGCACTACCTGTGGCATCAGGTAGAATGACTCACAGGACGGGGCCTGGCCTCCCCCTGGGAGTGGTGGTGAAGGGGGACTAGTCACCTGGGATGAGCTGCCTGTCTTGGTGTGCAGGATAGTCTACCATGGGTTTGACTGCTGCCTGCACTGGATTGAGGGCATGCTGGCCAACCTAGATGGGCAACCTCACCCCGGTGCCACCAGCACTGCCACCCCTGGGGCAGTGAAGGCCCGGTGCAAGCAGTCCCATGGGTGAGGATGTGAGTCACACTGATACTGTCTGGAGGCACATGGGACTCAGATTCCACAAAACCCTCCCTATCCAAGGTGTTCACCCCCCTTATGTGTCACACACTGACCCTGACTGCTGCCTTGTCTGTCTGCAAGTGCATCCTCACCTATCCAACTTACCTCCCTCACTGATACCTATGCCCCTTTCCCAACATTCCACTCTCACTTTAAAAAAACAAATGGCACCTGTCCCAAAAAAAAAAAAAAACAATCATCCCATACATAGTTCTCCATTTCACATGTATCCACTGGACACACGTAATTTGGTCCAATTGGCTTAACAATGCAGTTATGTTGTCTTCACCCATTTTTCTGGCGTTGAGAGTTCAAAGTCATGTACAAATTCTGTCAATGTACATAGTTGTAGCTGTACAAGAAGGTGATAGCTATGGTTCTTTCCTATACCCTTCCTGCACATTCCTACCTGCCTTTCACTATGTTTTTCCCCCTGCTTGCACCCCATTTCACCACTTTCCTGTCCTCCCATTTTTCTTTTCTTTATACCTTTTAGCACATTGCTGTGTGATGTGCCGCTTTGTGCAGCTTCGCTAAGCTCAGCTAAATAGAGCGATATTGACTATGTATGTTTTTAAACTAGTAATACACACTTACAAAATAAACACCTGTCCCATATTTCGAAACCAAAGCCATCACACCTGCCGACCTGCCGTGCCACACAACTCTTAATTAAAACAGGTGACTTAAACAAAACATAGTAATTGCCAGTTATGGCCATTAAGCATATTTCCTCTCAAACTTGATTAAAAATAATGGGAAAAATGGGAGTTCACCTTGGACACTTGGACACTGGTGCAATAGTACACCATGAGAAAGCCAAAGATATAATAATGGATGCAACTGAGGCCTGTGATAGCAGGTAAATGTGACCGTCTGCAAAAAGAAAGACACCTGCTAAGGCATTAATGGCAAAATACATGTTCAACTGGGACCCTGGTGTACACATACATACATCCATATAAAGCCTTGCACATACTGATGGATGTAGAAAATGTATGTCACAGCCTGTACCTGTATGTGTGCACATATATCTTTCAAATACACCTTCTATAGCAGAGACTCAGTATAGCTTAGTCTGTCAATTACATTGCAAGCAGTGCATTTTGCCACACACAGTCCTGGGTTCAAATCCAGTGGTGTGTAGATGTAAATGATAAACCTATGAACCTATGAACCTATAAATGTACAATATTGTGAAGGGAACAATTAGTAACGGAGTCATGCACTCTTTATCGACATAATGCATTTCAAATGATGTGTCTTCTTTTCACTGATGGAAGTCACAGGCTCGCAGGTAGGAACAGACTTCACGCACCTCTATAGCAAAACTATATGTGCATAAAGTGATACGTCATGCATTAATATGCATTCACAGAGAATGTCAATGCAAGTACTGCAAATGAGGGCCACTAATATCAGAGTGCACCACACAATTGTTCCAAAGTCACTGTACAGATTATCACAGCTGCACAGCTAACATAGGTTCATAGGTCGGTACTAGGCTATCGGCCCAAGGGCCTAAGTAAGCCTGGCCAACAAGGTTCCCTGGCTTACGCCACCCAAGAAAATTAATTTCCTGTGCCCCTGTTGAGCAGAGCCACAGAAGTGATCTCCGGGGTGTATTTCCTATTTCCCATCCACTCATCAAGATTTTTTTTGAAGACTGCTAATGAGGAACTTTGCTTGACATAGATGGGTAGCTTGTTCCAGAATATAGGAAGTCTCTGGGACAGGAATCTATCCCTCCAGCATATCCTGTTTATTCTGGTGACAAGGTTTAGGTCCCTAGAGTGTGTAGCCTGGAGGGATTGGGATTTCTTTAGGTGTAGCATGTCCAATAGCTCTGGGTTTAACATACCTTTATATGTTAGCCAGAGATCTCTCAGAGTAGGCAATATGCTACAGAGTAAAGCTGGAGTTTTTTGAGACAGTCAGTGTAGGGCATCTGTTTGAGGCCAGTAATCCTCTTTGTGAGGTACTTCTGTGGCCTTTCTAGCTGCTGCAGATGTCTTGTGAGGTACATTGCAAAAGGAGCATTGTACTCTATAATGGGTCTAATGAGTGCCGAGTAGAGGGGAACAATGACCTCTTTTTTCCTGCATGAGAACCCTTTTGTGATGAGGTGTGCCACATAGAAGTATTTCCTGACTACCGTGGCGATGTGATTATCAAAAGAGAGACTACTGTCCACCTGGGTCCCAAGGTCTCTTATCACACATTCGGCATTAAGTAGACTGCCATTTATGTGGTAGTTCATGGGTACAGAGTTTTTACCAAAAGGGATGATAATGCACTTTTTGGCATTGAGCTTGAGGTCATGCCTCTGACACCAGGCATCTGTCTCAGTGAGGCCCTTCTGTAGGATGTCCACATCATTTGGGGACTTGACTATGGCTCCTAGTTTGCAGTCATCTGCGAACTTCATTAGCGAGAGGCCTTCTGTGTTAGCCAGTACTTCAGAGAAGTAGATACCAAACAGGAGAGGTTCCTGGATTAAACCCTGTGGTACTCCACTTGTCACTGTTTTGAAGTCAGATTTGGAGTCTGCAACTTTTATAGCATGGGATCTGTCAGTGAGCCAGTTGGCAACCCATCTTGTGACACAGGGATTTATACCTAGTTTAGTGAGTATAGCTATAATTCCTGAATGGGGGATGGTGTCTAAAGCCTTGGTGAGGTCAAGATAGGCTGTGTGAACCACCTTACCATCATCTACGGCTTTGGTGCCTGCCTTAAAGAAGTCGATCAAGTTCAGAAGACATGATTTGGCTTTCACAAACCTGAACTGGGTGGGGTCCAGAGTTTGGAAGTTACCAATGTCTTTGTTTATAAGTTCCATGAAGATACATTCCATGGCCTTGCAGACCAGGCTCGTCAGGCGAATAGGGCGATCGTTCCCAGGATCAGGGGTGACTTCCCCTTTGTGGAGTGGGATAACTGTTGCTGTGCACCATTCAGTGGGCACAAAGCCTAATGTGAGACTATGATTGAACATGGTGCTTAGGTGGGGAGCCACTTCATTCTGAAGTTTATGTAAAACGCAGCCTGGGATGTTGTCCAGTCCCATGAATGCTGTGTTTTTGATTTTAGAGAGTGCAGCTTTTACCTGCATAGGTGTGATTACAGGGATGCTGCATTCTTCCTGTATAGATATGAGCCCTTTAGGGGGTGAGAGGCGGGTAAATTTAGCACTGAACCTATCTGCCAGGATGTTGGCAATATCAGTTGGTTCTGTAATTTTCATGCCATTGTGTTGTAACTCAGAACAGATCTGGGTGTTGCCATTGAGCTTCTTTGATATAGCTATAAAATGCTTTGTGGTTGCCCTTAGAATCAGTGGCGATTTTGTTTTCGTAGCTAGCTTTGGAGGATCTTATAAGGGATCAGAGCTTCTTACTGAGGCTGAGCAGGGAGCTCCTCCACTCATGGGATTTTACTCTCTTTTGCAACAGTTTCTTCCTTCTGTTGTAGAGTTTGTTTATGGCAGGGGACCACCAGATTGGTTTCCTATTTTTGGAGAATAGCATCTTGGTTCTGTTTGGGATAGCACGATCCATGCGATTGTGTAAGTGCTTATAGAGTGCATTTGTGTAGGATTCAGCAGTCGTAATTGTATTGTCCATCTGCATGGGTGTCATGAAGTTTGCCACTTCTGTCTTAAGAAGTATGAAGTTGGCATTGCAGAAATTTTTACCGTGGTTTCCTTAATGGTGGGTGGGGGCAGGATGCAGATATCTGGGGTGATTAGCTTATGGTCTGATCTGACCAATGAGGAGTTGACTTCAGGTGTGGAACACTGGTCACTCATGTTGGTAATGACTAGGTCTAGGATATTGTTGCACATCAAAATAAAGTGCCAGCACCCAAGATGAGCTGAAATGAATAAATTTATTACAGAAACAAGTGAACTAGACCGGTTTCAGCATATAGCTTTCTTCAGTAGTATACTACTGAAGAAAGCTATATGCTGAAACCGGTCTAGTTCACTTGTTTCTATAATAAATTTATTAATTTCAGCTCATCTTGGGTGCTGGAACTTTATTTTGATGCACACTAGTTTGGTTGCCTTGCATCAGCTGTACTTGCTAGCTTTTTGTTGTTGCAGCTAGGATATTGTTGCCCCTGGTTGTGGATAAGTTGATCCAGGGCATTGGAATTTATGAATTCCAAAAAGCATTGAGCGAAGGAGTTGGTACAAGAGTAGTTTTCCCAGTTAATGGTGGAGTAGTTGAAATCTCCCATTATTATGGTGTTTGGTTGAACCCTAATATTTTCCAATATATCAAGACAAGTGGAGTGGGAATCCTGGGGCATGGTGGGGGATCTGTAGCAAGCTACAGTTTGGATTGCAGTTTTGCCCAGAGTTAGTTGCACTTGGATAACCTCAGATGCATTATGCTGTGCAACTAGCCTGGAGGTGTGCATATTCTTAATGAATATGGACACGCCTCCGCCTTTGGTATTCTTTTCCAGGTTAGATGGCCGAAGAGTGTGATATGACTTATAGCATGGTAATGCAGGGGTGGTCTCTAGAGCCTTGAACCAGGTCTCAGTCACTGCACAGATATTGATGTTCGCCATTTTAAGGTGTGCCTTGAGTGAGTACATTTTGAGATTTAGACTTTTAGCATTGAGTAGCATTACCCTCAGTTTTTGCTTGCCTGTTCCTATTAGGGTGGTGAGTTTTTCATTTGAACCTTGCCTAAAAAGGCACTATAGGGGCGGCAAGACCCTTAGCCAGTATCCGGATTCCCAGGGGTGACAGGTGCAGGCCATCTCTGGCAAAGCATTGTGGTATTTCAACCATGTTGTCCAAGGCAGACAGATACTGGATCCCCTTAGAATGACACCAGAAGCTTTGCCAATTGTTGAAGTCAATCATTTTGTCCTTGTACTCGGTTTCATTCTGGGCAATGGTAGGATGCTACTCAGGGCTAGGGTCATACCTGCCTGGGCTACAAGATTGGAGAGCTCTTCCATGTCTCTTTTCATGTAGTCCAGGTAGGAACATCTCAGGTCTTTCACACCAACATGGACAATGACAGAGTCATATTTGTACGTGTTGTGGAGTGACCTGAGTGTGTGGGTTATGTGGTGGATACTGGAACCTGACAGGCAGCTGACAGTAACCTTCTCCTTGTTTGGCCTGGTGAGAGGGACATCAGTGTGCCTGACTATATAGTTACCTATGACTAGTGTGTTGGGTACGTTGTTTTGCCTTATGGGCTGTGGTTTATTTGCACACTGAATCTGTGGGCTATGTGTCATTTGCATTGTGTTGGGGGGTGGAGGTTGCTTGTGTTTCTGCTTTGGAGGTCTCTGTTTCTTGAGCAGATTATTATTGAGAGCCTCCACAAATATTTTTGTGTTTCTATGAGTGGATTTTGGTGGTGTAGAATTAGTGGGATTATGTGATGAGTGTGGTGTGGTGCAAGTGTTTACCTTCTCCTCTTGACTGTCAAGTTCAGTCTTGGTTGGAGAGAGCTTTACCTCCAGTTTGGCTGGATAAGTGCATCTCTAACAGGTTGTGGTGTTGGGTGGTGGGAGAAGAGGGTTGTCTGTGTACATGAGGCAATTGCTACATTGCCCCAAGATGCCCATATTCATCATATAGACAGGAGAGAACACTGGGAGATGACCCTTGGATAAGTCTGAATAAAAACTGCTTTCCTCTAGGCAAGTGAGGAAAGTGAGTATAAAAACAGTTTTTCTCTAAGCAAGTGAGGAAAGTAAGTACAAAAACTGTTTTCCTCTAGGTAAAGAGGAAGGTTGAGTGATGTAGTAATTTGCAGCTTATTTAGTGCTAACAACAAGTTCTGAACAAGTGCTGAGCACGAATAAGCAAATTCAAGTACTAAAACTAAGAATCTGTACCTGGATCTTGTGGTAGATAGGCTTCCTAGTGCTTACCACTCCCACTGTTAAGCTAGAATGCTTTAGTCCAACACAGAAAGGCTTGAGGTGCTCAGAAGCTTATAAGTAGTCCTGAATACAGCAAATCTGTATCTGGACTAGACTAAATACAGGAAAGGTGGAAAACAAGCACAAACATCGGCTTTTAAACCAGAAAGTTGAAAGAGATATAAAAACTGCTCAAACGGCCAATAAACTACAATGTCTGGGCCAGAAACCACTCTTGTGGTAGATAGGCTACCTAGTACTTATCACTCCAACTGATAAGCTAGAAGTCTTCCCTCCAACACAGAAAGGCTTGGGGGGCTCAGAAGCTTACAAACAGTCCTGGATACAGCAAATCTGTATCTGGACATGACTAGCTACAGGAAAGATGGGAAACAAACCCAAATGCGGGATTTTAAGCCAGTAAGTTGAAAGAGATGGAAAAACTGCCAAACAGCCAATAAACTACAATTTCTGGGCCAGAAACGACTCTTGTGGTAGATAGGTTAGCTAGTGCTTACCACTTCCTCTTATAAGCTAGAAGGCTTCCCTCCAACACAGAAAGGGTTGGGTGGGCTCAGAAGCTTACAAACAGTCCTCAATATAGCAAATCTGTATCTGGACTAGACTAGATACAGGAAAGATGAGAAACAGGTGCAAACACAGGCTTTTAAACCAGAAAGTTGAAATAGATGGGAAAACTGCCCAAATGGCCAATAAACTACAATTTCTGGGCCAGAAACCACTCTTGTGGTAGACAGGCTACCCAGTGCTTACCACTCCCACTGAAAAGCTAGAAGGCTTCCCTCTAACAGAGAAAGGCTTTTGGGGATCAGAAGCTTACAAATAGTCCTGGTTACAGCAAATCTGTATCTGGACTAGACAAGTTACAGGAAAGGCAAGAAAAAAGCTTAGAATTTTTTTTTGGAAAGGGTGAAAGGAGAAACAGAAGAAAATTCAAAATTAAGGACCTAAGTGGCTTGCCCTTCACAAACAAATGTTCTATCTGTATTAGGTAGAATGAGCTAGTGACACTAGACTGGAATAGAGCTGGGATAGAGCTGAACAGATGTGACTGGTAGGAGTGTCTGAAGTCAAAATATGATCTCACTGTACTCGGTTGAGTGAGCAAATGAGATAAACCCAGGAGGAGTGTTCAAACACAAATTTACAGGAGGGGCAGGCAATTCCAAAGCCACCAAGATTAATACCAGAAGAAGAACAGGGAGGGTGGGCCAGAAACTAACTGCAGAGAGAGAGAGAGAGAGAGAGAGAGAGAGACCACAGTATTCTATGAAACAATTAAATAGAAAAATAAATAATTACAGAGAGACACAGACCACAATATTCAATGAAAAAATTAAATAGACAGAAAAATAGAATGTAGTACAATCTTTAACACTGCAAGTTTGTACTTAGCTAGTAATGCAGTTGATTGTAAGTATGCAGCAGAAGCCAAACAATTCAGATATTGAGCAGTAATAAATCCAAAGATATGCGACTAACACTTATAAACACAGAGAAACCCTCTAGGCTAAGAGTATCACACTGAATATCAATGAAGTGAAACACAATAGCCACCACTTACTGCAGAGAGAGAGAGAGAGAGAGAGAGAGAGAGAGACCACAGTATTATTTGAAGCAATTAAATAAAAACATAAATAACTACAGAGAGACACAGACCACAATATTCAATGAAACAATTAAATAGACAGAAAAATAAAATGCAGTACAATCTTTAACACTGCAAGTTTCTACTTAACTCAGCTAGTAATGCAGTTGATTGTAGTTATGTAGCAGAAGCCAAACAACTCAGATATTGAGCAGTAATAAATTCAAAGATACACGACTAACACTTATAAATACAGAGAAATCCTCTAGTCTAAGAGTTTAACACTGAATATCAGTGAAGTGAAACACAATAGACCCCATTTACTGCAGAAAGAGAGAGAGAGAGAGACCACAGTATTCTATGAAACAATTAAATAGAAAAATAAATAACTACAGAGATGGATTTACTTCATAACACTGAAAACTCAAAATACTGAAAATGAGAAAACTTCATAAAATAGAAGACCAAAACACTGAAAACTCAAAACACTGAAAACACATATCATACATATATTGAATTTAAACAACATAAATCATAGCACTTTCCACCAAGTGTAAGCAGGGGGCAAGCCACCCTGCACCCCTCATGTGGAAGGCTGCGCCCCCCACACCCCCTGCTACTTAAATATTATCAACTCCAAGATTGCACTTAGTGTAGTGACGTGCAATCTTGGAATTGATATATATAAGTAACAGGGGGCATGAGGGTGCAGAGGGGCTTGCCGCCCTGCTTACACTTGGTGGAAAGTGCTATGATTTATGTTGTTTAAACTCAGTATATGTATGATATGTGTTTTCAGTGTTTTGAGTTTCAGTGTTTTGAGCTTTCAAGATTTTGAAGTTTCAGTGTTTTGGTTTCAGTGGTTTGAGTTTCAGTGTTTTGAGCTTTCAGTGTTATGAAGTGAATCCACAGAAAGACACAGATCACGATATTCAATGAAACAATTAAATAGACAGAAAAATAAAATGCAGTACGATCTTTAACACTGCTAGTTTGTACTTAACTCAGCTAGTAATGCAGTTGATTGTAGGTATGTAGCAGAAGCCAAACAACTCAGATATTGAGCAGTAATACATTCAAAGATTGACATAGGCAGAGAACCTTGCTTATTGCAAGGCCTGCCCTCATACATGCTGCAAATTACTACTAGACTGTAACACATGGCCTGGCCGTTGCCCTAATGGTTAACATATTCTTATATTTATATCCCATCTTACTCAAGTAGACATCAAACATGTTGCCTAGTACTCTGTTAGTGATACCATTGCCTAACATACTTAACTTAAACACATGCCTTAATTGGAGTATAAAGGGTAGCCTCACTCTGGGTCTGCCTCTACAACAAGTCTGACACAGCTGCCACAGTTACTCTTACAGCTTGTTGTCCTCTAAGGTGTTCAGGCTTTCTACCTATGTCTATTACCTGCACCAGCAGCTTCAGCCTGTACCACACGCATCTCTATGTAAAGGTTTCTGCTACAGACTTACCTTCTGCAGCAATGTAGTCTCCTCACACCAGTAATGTCCAGCACAACATATCAAAAAAGGGATCTAATCTACATGAAGGCCTTATATATTGTACAGTGGTTGCATGTCATTGGCTGATGATAGTGCAATCCAGCTGTGTTGGCTGCAATTAGCATTTCAGACCAACAGATTGGTTTAGAGGCAATCACCTGCTGATGAGAAGCATGTTTAAAAGGCAATCAGCTGGCTATGGGGAACCATTCTGTATGAAACCTTCCTCACACAGAGCATGCCTTTGTGACAACTCTTCTATCACCACATATCAACAGAGGAGTACTGCACTCCCTCAGGTATGTAACTGATTTTGTGTACAACAGGATGCAGATGGGTGAATAGACTTATGGGGAATAGGGATTACAGCATTAAGCCTGCCTTAGGCCTGTGATAATGGCATGCCATTCATCTCCTGCTGTCTTACACCTACACAAGACATACAATCATCAAGGGTGCATTGTCATTTGTCATTGTTGCACACTGGTCTCATTGGACTGGCCCTTTATAGTGGTTGTGATAGCACACATCTATTTGTGTGGCACTGTTCTTATGACAAATTATCAGGAGGTTGCCCATAGGAGACACCCCACAGTAGACCCGAGTGTTGGGTGTATGATCATACAGCTGTATCTGTCATGCAACACACAGAAATAACTGACTATTGCTACTATCTTAGTTGTATGCACACACTTAATATGTTTGCACACTGTGGAATATGACATGTGTGAGCAAGCAGTGGATAGTGTCAGCCATTTTGTCTTTGCTGCATCTCTACATAGTGTACTTCCATGTATGTGATCTTGTATTGTGTTTCCCTTTTGCTTTCTTTCAGGAATCGTGTACCCTAGACACCATGCACCCATCTCTGATGTGGAAAATGAACCATAAATTGCTCCCCACACACTCTAACCTGGTTCCATAACTATCTACACAATAGAAAACAATCTGTTAGATGACTAAGCAAGAATTCCAATTACCTAGTCAACAACACAGACGTTCTATTCTTGGGCCCTTGCTTTTTAACATATTTATTAATAATCTCCATAAACCATCCCTGCAAAGTACACTCATTCAATACACGGACAATTCAACAATAATTACGTCCTCTTAACATCTCAGATCTCCTAACATTAACACAAAATGCACTTACTTCCATCGAATCCTGGATTGACTAAGTACAACTGCTACTTAATCCACAAAATCAAAACTTTTGCTCTTCACAACCAAACATCTAACTCTAGACTTTAAAATATTCTCTCAAAACAATACAGAAATTGAAATTGTAAAAAGAGCTAAAGTACTTAGCATCACAATTGATGACAAACTATCCTTTGAGAGTCATATACTCAACTCAATGAAAAGCACCCATTTTGAGCTTGGTAAACTCTATAGGCATAAACTCTATTTGGACAAGTCTACCAAGTTGAAACTAGCTAATAGTCTACTTCTACCCTCCCTCCTCTACGGTTGCCTCATTTTCACTAACCTACACACATCTCTCCTTAACAAACTGCAGTTGTGCTGCTATAAAATAGCTAGCTTTGCCTCCAATATGCAACTCCCACAAATCATTGCCTGGCCATTAAATCTATAAACTGGTTTACTTCCCTCGGTACCTACATTACTCCCAACTTAGTTTCACCCAGAATCGACTAAATAATCCAAACTACTGCCCATCCCTTCAAACTATAATATAAACACACACCCCTACTTGGCATCTTAGATCCTCTAACAAACAACTCCTAACCATAACTAAACCCAACAAAAGAGCTGGACAATGTCTCTATTCCCATGCTGCTGCCAAACTTTGGAATGCTCTCCCTCTCTCTATTACCCAACTAGACTCTTTAAAAACATTTAAATTTGCACTAAAAGAACAC
Organism: Protopterus annectens; assembly: GCF_019279795.1. NCBI lineage: Eukaryota > Metazoa > Chordata > Ceratodontiformes > Protopteridae > Protopterus > Protopterus annectens. Next base: position 129,898,305 of record NC_056746.1, on the reverse strand, counting down.
TATATCAATAACCTTGTCTGTCCTTGTAGTCATTTGATTAAACCACCTTAAATGGTTGGCCACTATACACTACAAATACTTTTACTAACTTAATATAGTTGCAATCTACACTATCTGTCTTCATATCCAATCTCTCTTGCTTTCTTTATTTCTGTGGCTAAATAAATAGACTTGATTAAACAGTATTTTTACTTATGAGAATATATAAACAGAATTACTAAATATTTAACACACTGGCATTTATTTTATTGCCTTGTATGCTACTATAATATGTATTTGTCTTTGTATATCTACTTCAGTATGTATTATGTAAAAACTTTCTTGACTTCCAAACTTAATCTGATGTTATATAAAAATTTCTGTGACTGTATGGAGCTTTTCTCCCCGGGCCTTCACTGAAAATGGATCGTTGGGCCCAGTGGACTTTCCCGGTCAACAAATGTCAAATAAATATACTGAAAGGACTAAGGCAACATCATCACATCCTACTGTCCAGGGGAGGCAAAACAGAGAACAGCTGGCTACATTGTGGGAAGACCTTGTCCGTGATGTAAATGGAATGGGCCATCTGGCCAGGACATATGAGGAGGTCCAACACCACACAATGGACATGATCAATGCTGTATGACGAAGGGCAGCAGATGTAGCCAGTGATCGAGCCATCACTGGTGGATGGCCTGCAGCAGAACAACCACTCTTGGCCACTGAGGAATTCCTGCTGAACCTAGAAACACATGACAGCTCTCAGTCATCCATCACACTAAACATCATGGAGGTGGGTGCCACAGTTTCCACAGCAGAGGAGCATGCAGATAGGCTTACTGTTATCAACACTGTAATGCTGTATCAGTCAGTGTGTCAGGCTGTACATACTTTTATGTGGGTGTCAGGTCCTTGTTCTTTGGGGTGGAGGGTTTAACTTCAGTTATACTCTCAAAATCAGAATGTGACCAATACAACAAGTAACACAGTAGCTACTGTAAATGTGAGATATATGGATGTATTACCTTGTTGTGCTACAACATGCATTGGTACTGACTTCACCTCACCCTCAACTTTTCACAGGTCCTTCAGGGATTGGCTACAGCCATGGTCCTGCTCTTGGTAAACATGATACTGTTTTGTTAAGGAACATTTGCATTCTGTTAAAGTTAAGGGCCAGAACAATGCCCTAGTTAAACATACTTTCATGTGTAAACAAAGTAGAATATTTTAATTTTCCAGTCTGGAATAGGTACCTAAGGATCTTAGAAGGGGTAATCACAGAAGGGTAGTTAAACAAAATGAAACATTTTGGCAGTGAGAGTTAAGAGCAGATAAGCCTCCTGGTTTAAATGAGGCAATTATTCTAAAATGCCTTTTAAAAACAAAAGGTTGAAAGGAAAATAAATTAGGCAATGAAATGTGTATTTCAATATATTTGTTAAGATATGTGTACTTGTTTTTTATGTGTTCTTTTATCAGGTATAGTTTCATATTGATTAATTAAAAGGTAAATTTTACTGGCCAAGTTTTACTTAATTTACTTGAAGTGATTGGTATAAAGGTCTTGAGTTGAATGTGCATTTTGTTCTGAGGAAGTCTTTTTTTTGGATGAAAGCAGAAAAGAAAAATGTTTGACTGCTAATCCAGTTGTGGGTCTTTGTTATTATGAGAAATGGTGGATTTTTCGTACACAATATTGCAGGTATTCATGTACCATGTATTCATGTACCACTTTTTTTTCTCATCATTGGTGACCGGGGGGGGGGGGGTGTTGGTGTCTGTCATCTGTCCCCTACACAACCTGATGTCAGCGTCTCTTCTGACTCTAATGTTGATGGTGGCCAAAGTGAGGCACAGGTGGGGGTGTCAGGTGCTGAATCTGTTCCAGAGGTAGATATCTCCCTTCTGCCTCCATTGTCAGTATGCCCACACATACCCAGTCCCCGGAAACCAAAGATATTGGACAGTCAGAAGCTGGGGACATTGAACAGAAATGTGTGGCAACTATGGTTTCAGTTAGTGTAGACACTGGCCGTAGCCAGAGAGTTGGTGAGGTCCCACACAGATGGATTGACAGGGATGCTTGTAGGAAACCTACTGTCTATCCACCACCTGTTCCAGGTGTCACATCACAGGTCACTCAGCATATGTTTTGGGCCATCATGGAGGCACAGGCATGTTCTGAACAGAACACCAGATATATGCTTAGGGTTATGGATGCAGCACAGTCTGAAATTCATGATTGTCTCCACCACAATGGGGACACCCTGGATTGGTTGACTGATGCAGTGGACAGAGGGTGTTCTGAGACAGTGCCTGTCTTGGACCACACATTGTCTGTGCTAGAATGTGTGGCTGGAGTTGAGCATCGGACTCATGAACTTAAGTCTGCAACCCCATTTGCTGAGAATCCACATGGCCATGCACAATCATGCTCCCATAGTAGCAGTACATCCAGTGCTACAGAGGGGAGTGTGCTGTCCACACCATGATGCAGCAGGCCATGGGCTCATGGTCCTGGACACCCTCATGGGGGACACAGTCCCAGCATACAGCAATCAGTGTCAGGAGCTAGCACTGCTTCAGACCTTGGGCATGGAGGTGCCGGTGCAACTCCTGGCAGAGCCAGTTCCCATGTTTGGGGCCAGAAACAGTGAACTGTCAGCTCTACCATGTACAGTCATAAGCTGTCCAACACACAAACATGTAGGCCTAGCACTGAGCTTGACAGTGTACACACACATGCTGACACACCACTGTCAAATGCAAGTCACCTACAGGCACACATGGCACCTTTCCTTGGTCCATCTTACCTGCTTCTCTTCCTGACTCACACACTGCTGTCAACCATTTGGGTCAGCCTAGGCCTCATGCACCCCCACACAACACCCTGTGCAAGTGATCATATCTGTGCCACATATGTGTCATCCTCACCATCAATGCAGGGAAATGAAGCTATGTGTCTATTGCACAGGGTGACTATATTAATTAACATATGCTTTTGTAATGCAGTGTTGTTTTGCCATGCCACATGTAGTAGTTAATGACAGCTCAGTGAGTTCTTGTAGTATGCCTCTGTCCACTATCTAGTGCTCTGCAATCTCCAGCTCATGTAGCTCCTCAAAGGTTACCCTGGGCCTGAACACTCTTCTCCTTCCTTCTCTGTCTAGGCCTATTGTCAGCAGCAGCATTGACTTCAGCACCTAACACATACAAATGTAACAGACCTGCAGCAGCCCCTAGCATTCTTTCAGTTAAAATTCACAAGTCTGTACTCCAATGGTGCAGAGTATGGGGGAAGAATCAGATTGTAGTGTGTATGCATACTTTATAGTGCTCTGCTGTGGGTTCTGACTCTGGACTTGTCTTTTAGAGACACTCATGCTCCGTAGGTAAACAAAGTTTAGCAGTTAGTACTCAGAGCCCCCCCCCAACCCTTTCAGATTTCCATGCTAGCATAGCAGCACGCCATGCAAAAATGTGGAAACATAAAGCTAAATAAAACTTAGAAGTTAGTGCACATATCCCCCTGAAAGGGCACGCTTAGCATGGTGGCATGCTGTGAAAACAGGCGCAGCTAAGCTGAAATAAGCGTAGAAGTTATTGGACACATCCTACCCTGATGTCAGCTACCTTCCCTGTAAAACCCAACATAGTTCTCTGCATACACAGAGGAGATATGCAGACATGATTACCCCTTTATGCTATTCAGAAACTCCACCTCATTTGCATAGGGATCCTTGCTCACAGCCTGGAAACTACACTCTTCAAATCTCCACCACATTAGCAACAGCACCAATGCACCATTGCAAACACTCCTTGCAGGGTCCTGTAATACTTTTCTGTCACATAATATTAATTTACATTTTTTCCAATTTTTAAAAATTTTTTTTATAAAGCATGTTTGTACACTGTGGCACACCATGCAAACATGCCCAGATTATTAAAAAAATGTATTTAACTTATTCCTTTCATTTTTCAGACACACGGAGGATAGCTTCACTCATATCTGTATGTGGTGTGCCATTTCTGTCCATCTATTTATATTTTTACAGCCCCTTTTGAATTTCTACATTGCTGAACATGGCATTTTTCTATGTACACTATGGACACTGACATTTATATGCAGATCTGCCTATCTGCTTGCTGGATCACTCTGCATGCCTCATTTTCATGAGATTCACCTGCTTATGAGGTGATTTGCATGCCACAGAACTTCCTGTGTTGGTGCATGCATACACGCCACCCAGTAGTGTTTGGCACAATGATTACATGGTAACATAGACTGTGTAGGCTTTATTAAATTGCCCTCATAGATATAGATATAGATATATATGGATACCTCGTAGGTAGATGTAAATGGGTTTTGCTTTTTTTCATTTGAAAACCTTTGGATATACCAAAAGTTTCAGCATTAGACATTAGTACTGCTTGTGTGACAGTATGAAAGTTAAGTTTAAGGAAAGGGTTTAGTAAGGGGACAGAGGTAGTGTTGTATGAGTGTTTGCAGCGTGCAGATAGGGTAAAGTAATGGGATAGATTTAGTGTTGTGCTGGTATTGGTGCAATCAGTGTGTGCCTGCGCCTGTCTTTTCTAATGGGAGTGTCATAGAAAGGATTTTCCCCCAGTTAAGGTGCAGTGTTTAGTGACAGAAGAAGGGCTGGGTTAGGGTTGGTTTAGCAGGTTGACTCCTGCCCACCTAAATAATATGTGTTAATTCTAACCCTTATCCTAACCCTGCCCTTAACCCTAACCCCACACCTTACCTTAGAAAAATATTTTCTATAACAGTATCACTATTTAGACAAATTTATTTGGATTTTTGTTGTAAGATTGCAAAATGAAATTGTTTTCCTTTTACGATAGTTTTGCTTTTCAGTATGTTGTGTTTGCAGGGAATGGGTGTATATTTCTGTGTGCGGATATGTGTATATATGTATATGTACAAGATTTCATGAATACCTGTCATAATATCAAGCATTGCAATATTTGAATGCTAAAGTTTGAATCCCAAAAGAGTGAATATGAGGGAAACGACACTGCACCCTACACCCTCTTGCTAATTTTATATGTATATGTGTATATATATATATATATATATATATATAGTTTACCAGCCAAAACCAAAACCAAAACACAACGCCAAAACACAAACAAACACAAACACACCAAAATACACACACACAACAAAACACACAACACACCAACCCAAAAACCAAACACCAAA
>NC_056746.1:129773093-129888093 GCF_019279795.1 Protopterus annectens | reverse complement strand
TCTTCCCCTTTCAAGACTGCCTTGTGCTTAAATCTGGTAAATTATAATTAGTGTACAAATGGAGGCAGCCACAGATGCTTGGTTTGCCACCACACCACACAGCAGTGTGATCATGGCATTATCCCTGCTCTGTGCCATTTACATGTAGTGTTAGAAATCCTCACATATGCCCTTGAGGAGACTGATCATCTCCAGCTGACTTTTTGTGGCAGTGCTTTGAGCACTAACAGTGTCATGGCACACTTCCTGTTTGGCAGCCAATGCTTTACATGGTTCCTGGGGTAGCTGTGACAAAGTTCTGCTCTAGGCTCCTCTTTATAAAGGTGTCACTGTGAACACTGTTTCTTCTGAATGTCTGTTCATCTGGGTTTGGAGATACTGGTGTAAAAGTTCATGGGTGTTCTCCCTGTACAATCATGAGTGCAATGTCAGCATGTGCTTATCTTTGTGATGCACTGTCACTTCCAGCAAAGTTACTAATGTTGTGTGGTATAATATCCTGCCATTAAACCAGGGGACTGTGTGCTACTTTCCTCTGACTGCAGCATAAATATAACTATGTTATCTTTCTGATCATCACCAACAGCCATTCTGCTGTTGCTGTTCTCCAAATGTATTGATATAGTGAACTGTTTGTTTCCACTGCTGACTTTATACAAATTATTTTAAAATATTACTGATAAAGAAATAGCATGCACTACTGTATGCTTATTAAGGAGGTGTGGGGGGCACTTACCATGCACACTGCCTTCACTGTCATTCTGCATGGAAAGTACACATGTTAATAGTAATTATCATCTGCATACCTCTCAACCTCTTAGAGGAAGAAATCTGGACACAGCAATAAACAGTGGGGGACAAAGACCACAAGATTCGGAACATTTTTTAAATACTGCTTTTAGAAAAAGAGGAAAATTGATAGGATAACAGATTTTGCATTAGCATGGATTTTCTGAAGGGTATGAATTCTGAAACTCAAATGTCTGTTAATATTTTTTTTTAATTCAATCCTCAATGATTTGCCAAAGGCTGGCCAGAAAAACAACATTTTATAAGGAACAGATTGAAAATATGAGGCAAAAATCTGGACATTCTTTGAAAAAGTGCCAAGTTGGAAGCAATCTTTCCTTTATCTGAACAATCAAATTAGGTCACTGGTGAAATACTCTGAGGCTAACTTTGAGTCCAAATTGGCCACATCCACTAAGGATAATCACAAGGCCTTCTTCACATACATCCGCAGTCTGAAACAAATCTGCACCCAAATCTGCTCTGAACTGGAGGATAATAACACCACATACAGAAATGCTGTAGATATAGCCAACCTGCTGGCGGACAGGTTCACTAAAAACTTCACCCCTCTGTACCCCCATCAGTAAACCAAGACATCCCCAGCACCTGCCCATCTCCCCATATCAGCAAGGAACAGGTATTTAATGCCCTCTCAAAGGCAGAAAATACTCTCCATGGGACCCAACAACATCCCTGGCTGTATCCTACATGAACTCAGGCATGAGCTCTCAGCTCTATTAGGCACCCTATTCAACCAAAGCCTGAGTACCAGATTTGTCCCAGCTGAATGGAGGACAGCCACCGTCATCCCTCTACACAAAGGTGGAGCATCCACTGAGCCAGGCAGTTATAGGCCCATCAACCTAACTAGCCTGATCTACAAGGCCATAGAACACATTATAATGGACCTTATAAACAAGGACATTGGCAACCTCCAAATGCTTGACCCCACACAGTTTGGTTTTGTCAAAGGGAAATCATGCTTGTTAAACTTGGTTGGCTTCTTCAAAACAGTCATCAAAGCCATGGATGAGGAGAAGACAGTGCACACCACCTACCTTGATCTAGCCAAAGCCGTTGACACTATTCCCCACTTGGGCATAATAGGTAAACTCTCCCAGCTAGGCATCAACCCATATGTTACCAGATGGGTAGATAACTGGCTCACTGATAGAACCCACTCAGTCAGAATAGGGAAAGCCACCTGTAGTAGTAGACCCGTAATGAGCAGTGCACCCCAAGGATCGGTCTTGGGGCCTCTACTGTTTGGGATATACTTTTCTGAGGTGCAAGCCAAAACCAGTGGTCTGTGGCTGATCAAGTTTGCAGATAACTGCAAGCCGGATCCTATCCTAAATTCCCCTAGTGATGTAAACATACTCTAAGAGGGCCTTACCCAAACTAATGACTGGTGCCAGAAGCTTGGCCTCAAACTGAATGCCAAGAAATGTATCATTATCCCCTTTGGGGAAAATGGAGTCCCCACTAATTATCACATTAATAATAACGTACTAAGCATGCAATCAGTCATGAGGGACTTGGGCACCCAGGTTGATAGCAACCTGACATTTGAGCACCATGTTGCCCCCATTGTACAGAAGGCTTTCTATATGGCCCACCTTATAAATAAGGGTATTTCATCCAGGAACAAGGAGGTCATAACATCCCTGTACTCCTCCCTTATCAGAGCCATTATCAAGTACAATGTCCCCTTCAGCATGTACCTTGCCAAACACATGCAGCAGCTGGAGAGACCTCAGAGGTTCCTGACTAGGAAAATCCAGGGTCTCAAACACCTGTCCTATACAGATAGGCTAAAAGCCTTGTCCCTCTACTCAATCTCATACAGACTGCTCAGAGGTGACCCGTGATTGGCCATCTCAAACCCAGCCTTGATGGAGTTGCTGCATATTTGTAAGTCAAACTCCACTCGCTCAACCCACATGCAAGGCCTCAAGCTGGTCTGTGACATTAATAGAACTTGTTGGCAGGATAAATTTGTGTCCCTAAGACTCCCCATCTATGGAATAGACTCCCTGTCCATGTCAAGCAGAGTACCTCTTTAGCCCTCTTAAAGTGGAACCTGGACGACTGGATGGGAAACAGAAAATACACCCCTGGGATCTCACTTGTGTCCCTGCTGGACAGGGGAATCCGGTGCTGACTTTGTGGGAACATGGGCAAAATTCTTGGCTAGGCTTATAAGGGCCTTGGGACCAATAGCCTAGTATTACCCTATGAACCTATGAAAATATGAACAGTTGAGAGGTATACTCATCTGTTTAAAGTAACCACTCCTGTCAGCATTCAATTCTCTATATAAATATGTTACTGTTTTTAAACCAAACTTCATGAGCAGACAAATGTTGATGCTGCAGATGTTGATAATAGCCAGTGTCTACATCATCTCTGATTATTCTAGTGCCTTCATTTTCATAGCTGGATATGAGGTATTCTTCATCAGGCATTAAAGGGATAATTGATAGAGCACCCATCCCACCCTACCTCCAAAATACTGGTATGGGGAAATGCATTTTGCCTGGCCTTGCTGCTAGCACATTCTGTAATATCATTTGCCCTCTTCTTGCACTGTGTTAATATGTGGTTTCTTCCACCCTCTGAATTGATGTCTTCTCAGCTTGACTGAGCTTCCCTTTATCAAAAAGATGTTTGCCGTATGTTGTAACGGCTATCATGAAGATGCAGTTTTCTTCATGGCTGAAGTTTTCCTTTCTCTGATTTGATCCATTGTTCAGCATCATTACTACATACAAAATAATATGCCACAGTCATACAAAAAAACTATTGGATGTAATCATCAGTCAAATAACACAGCAAGTCCAGCCCAGTAAGATGAGCTATTCACATGAGTCCAGTATCAATTTAATTACAGATTCAGTAACAGTAACAGTTTTTCAATCTCTCTATAATCACAGTTTTCTCTCAAGTAAATGTAATCTATTCTTCACCCTAAACCAACTATCTTCATCTTGTATTCATCTCCAAGTACTTCTACTTCTTCAGTACATGTCCGTAGAATCATAAAATTTATCTCGCTTTGCTTAAAACATATTCATATCATCAACATCATTACATCGTCAACATATCCTCAGGGTGTCGGTCGTATTTATTTTTTTCAATTATCAGTTTTGCCATCTCGGTCCCCTGTCAACTTCAATCATCATCATCTTCAACACTCCCACCTTACTTCTATCTATCTCATTGCCTGTCATTCTCTCCACTTTCTTTGCTTTCTTCCCTTCACCTCCAAATCTTCTTCTCTCTGTTTTTCTGCTTTCTTTTATGTTTTCTTTCTTCTTCTTCATCATTGCTGATTTTCTTTTTCTGCAATGGGAGCTACTTTTTGTAAATGTGAGCTCTCCTTTTTTTTCTCTTCCCTTTGTTTTTCATCTAAATATGATTATCATGATCTTTTTTCATCTTCCTACATCTTTTATCCTTCCTCCCCATCTCATATTCTACACCCCATTTTCTCATTTTCCTTACAGTTCCTCACACCACTGTCTTGTACCTCCTTCACGCTGTATCTTTTTTTTCTTCTTTTCTACTACACTTCTTGTCTGACACTACGCTTTCAGCACTTTTCTCTCTCTGCTGTCCCTCTCTCTCGCTGACATCTATATTTAGACTTCCCTTCTCCTTCTCCACCCAACCTTGACCTCCTTTCTCTGTTTTACTTTTTCACTCTCTATTCCATTTCTACAAAGTGAGCTTCTTCAATTTTCTTCCATTACCCCATTCTTAATTTCTGAGCTGTTCTTCTGCCATTTTATTTGTTGCTTTCCTTTCTTCTTCTTTTTTTTTCATCCCATTTGTTTGCTCTTTTTCATAGTTTTTCTATGCTTCTATAACATTTGTATGCATTCAGCAACTTTGTTGATCTGTTCTCTCCAACCTGTTTGTTCTCCATCAATCATCATCAATTTGCTAACAGCAGTTCACCTACTCCCACTGGCTGACTTTCTCACTCAGGAACCACCTTTCCACACCTACTCCTTGAGTGGAACCTTACTGTGAGGAGTAACATTGTCACTACTTATTGGTATTCTGTGGACTAGACAAGGACATACCACCTCACTTTTCATGACTTCATACTGACCTACCACAGGCTTTTCTCCAAGTCTCAGAAAGTCCCCATATCACTCTTTTCCAGCTTTCAGGCTTTCTCTTTTACTATCTCACACTCCTCTCTATCTTCACCTCAGTCATTCTACATGCTCATTGGCTCCCAATCCCCCATCTGATGATCCCACTCTTCTATCTCTGTCTGTGTTTATTTACCATCCTCAATACCTTCAATACCTTTCATGCAATGTGACAGGAGTTGATACCTACTGTAGTGCTTACATGTGTGAATGTCTTGAACCTTGGTGAACACTGGCACTTTATGGCCTTATTCTCTAGATCTCTGCAATCTGGGACATGCCTCATTGCTATGAGTACAGCTCAGAGCCATTTCTCCCCTTCTCCCTATTTATCACCCAACACCTGCTGTGACCTCATCTGTGCTCCCTTATTCCCTGACTTCATTTTCCTTAGTGCTGTTCTTGCTCCCTTTACTTGGCAGCAGGCACCTCTCTCACTCTGGTAGGCTGTGAGGCAGTGCAGTGTGTGTAATCATCAATCATTCTACTTCTTCATCTGCCTTTGATGTTTGTTTCTGTGGTGTGAGTTTGTTTTGTTTCTATCATTCTGAGGGGAAGGGTATTTTCTTATTTTTTTCTATTTTGCCTTGTAACCTGATATAGTTTCTTTGTGCCATGTACTGAGTAACTTTCCATAAGTTGGTAGAGTGGTTCTGATACCTTGATCTTTGCTATAGCAACTTCTCTGTTAGCAGCTTTGTTAGCCAACCAATATTCCTGCCTAAACTGGTCTGTGTTTTCTATCACCCACTTCTTCCTGTGCTCCTTTCTTTTGATGACTTCCTAGACCTCTGTATTCCACCAGCAGCTTTCCTTATCTACCTTTTTTCTGGTTCCCTATTAGAAGACCAAGGACGCATTCTTTCAAATGCGTCTTGGTCAAACTCAAAAGCCTGAAACAGCAAAATATTGAAGTGGCTTTTAAGCAAATTCTTTCCCTGGGAAAGAATTCACTTGCCAACTTCGTTACATTGCCATTTTCAGCACTGTGGTATGGTCTCGAAGTTGGCACATTTAAGTAGGGGGGGGTGTGGGGGTGCAGCCCCCCACATCGGAGTGGTGTGGGGGTGAAGACCCCCACTTAATGTAATGTTTAAAGTGTTTTCATTTTTTATTTTTTATGGTTGGAACAGCGATTTTTTTCCCTAGGAAAAAAGATCGCTGTTCTGACAGTTTGAAATTGTAAGCTTTCACTTACATAGGGTCGATTAATCACTGTTTGCTTTTTTAAGCATTTGGTGATCTAATACAGACCCCTTATTTCCATACCTAGCTCGGATGCATATGTGTTTTGCAGCCCTTACACATGCTGTTTTTATTTATCACCATTCTTCTTCAAATCCACCTATTTCCTCTTCTTCTTGAGCTTCAAGTAATTCCCTGAACTGTCATGCTTTTTCCTCCAGTTAACTTCCAGGTCATCAGCCTGGTCTCTGTTGACCACAGAGCCTTCTCTGTCCACTGATTACAGCTGTTAGTGATAACTAATGGTTTATGATGCAGGCCAACTATTTCTCTCGGGATGAATTTGCAATCGCTGACTCTACCCCAGTTCCCTTTCCTTACTATGAGGAAGTCTACCTGAGGTGCATGTTGGCCACTGAATGTCTGTTAGGCTGAACAGTGTTGTACATGTTTCTATACACAGTTTTCAAAACCTAGATATAACTATCATTACATTTCTTTATGTTCAACAATTTTATTCCATATGTATATGCATACACACCACACTGATGTATTATCTATTAATATATATAACTGCATATTTGCACAACTGTTACTACAAGAAAACCACAATGGAAAGAAGCAAAGTCATTGTTTGCTTTTACTACAGTTGATAAAGACTAGTTTGATAACTTGTAGCATCCAAAACAGCTGTCAGTAAGCTGTCTGTTTGACAAAATGCCTTGCACCAATATATATATATATATATATATATATGCATTTATGTATATGAGTCTACTTCAGAAGCACAAAATCCCACTTACCCGACTTTTATATAACTGAGACAACAAAGCCGACAACTCAGAAGACCAACCGCCTGGAACACTGAATTTCAACCCCAGGTAAGTAACTGCTTAGCCAACCTGAAAAACAACTAAAAACTGAAACAAACTAAACCCACCCATGTGGGGGGGCTGCACCTTCCACACCCCTCTAACTAAATATACCAACTCGAAGATCGCACTACCATGGGGGTAAGGGGCAAAGTTCACCATGGTGGCCAAGCAATTACTTACCTGGAGTGAAATGTTGGTATTCTGAGACATCGGTTTTATGGATTTTTGCCTTGTCATCTCGGTTATATGAAAGTCAGGTAATTGGGATTTTGGGTTTCTGACGTAGACCCATATATATAGACCAGATGGTCGAAGTTCTGAAACATTGAATGTTCTGAATGGAGATCACAGTACAGCGTGGAATGCAAAATTTATGTTTCTCTTCGCTGTAGTGCAATCTCGGAGTTGGTATATTTGGGAGGTGGCTTGCCCCCTGCAAAAAAATAAAAGAAGACTTATTTTCTTTTTAAATTTGTTTTAAATTTCATGTTTGATGTTTCAGAACTTCAATCATCTGGTCTTCGACCATATGATGTTCAGTGTTCTGAAACTTCAATTATTTGAAGCAGACCTATATCACACACACACACATACATATATATATATATATATATATATATATATATATATATATATATATATATATATATATATATATATATATATATATATATGTATATATATATTTTTTCTGTGTGTATGAGTCTATTACCAACACATTAATTAAACTTTTGCAAGCTGACACTTTAACTGATACAACAAATAATTACTACTACAGTGATTGCAAAGGGAAATAAATGCCCTCTTTATGTGATTGATCAACTAAAAAAATAAAAAGCAATAACATTGTATACTCTTTCCTCAGAAAAGTCATGTTATTAGGGAAAGGGTTTGTGTTTAATCATGTGTTGGGCTGTACTTAGTGGTAGGAGAATGTTTAGAGCTAGTTGTGATGAGATAATTTATTTCATCTTAAAATCCTTGTCATTTGATTTCCATTCTTAGAATTGTTATGTGAAACGTTGGTGAAATAAATGTGATATTAAAAATAATACAGATGCTTTAAAGATTATATACAAAATAGGGGAACCCAGTTTGTCAGTGTTATTGCATTTTCTGTGTTTATGGTAAATGTCAATAAATCATACGTAGTTTTTAAAGAAAGAAAGTGCTATGAAAGACAAGCCACTAAACAGAAAATAAAGATATTCATAGGATGATAGGAGGTTACTAAGCTAATGGCCCTATGGCCCTTACAAGCCTAGCCAAGTTCAACCTATGTTGCCAAGGGTGTCTGGTTCAAGTAGACACTAAAATCAGCACCTATTGCCACTGCCCAAGAGGGACACAGGTGGAACCCCTAGGGTGAATTTCCATTTACCCATCCAATCTTCCAAACTGCGCTTAAATAGGGCCAATGAGAGGCTTTGTTTAACATGAATAGCAAGCTTGTTCTAAAGGTGGGGCAACTTCAGTGAGGCAAATCTCTCTCTCCAGCAAATTCTGTTGATGCCAGATTAAGGTCCTTTTAATGAGTGACCTGTGTGCCATTTGATTTGTCAATGTGCAGTATTTCCATTAAAGATGGGTCAGAGACTGCAATATATGCAAGGCACAGGTCGCCTCTGAGCAGTCTGAATGACACAGAGTAAACTGACAATGATTTCAGTCTGTCCGCATAAGACATATCTTGAAGACCCTACATTTTCTTTATAGGGAACCTTTGTTATCTCTCCAATTGCTGCAGCTGTTTGGAAAGGAACATACCAAAGAGAGCATTGTATTCTGTTATTGGCCTGATGAGGGAATAGTACAGCAGTTATGGCCTCTTTTTTTTCTAGAGGCAATGCCCTCATTTATGAGATGAGCAATATAAAATGCCCTTCTTAACCCTGTGGAGACATGGTGATCGAAGTTAAGGTTGCTGTCAATCTGTGTGCCCAGATCTCTCACTATTAACTGTGTGCTTAGGGTATTGCTACTGATGTGGTAGTTTGCAGGACCATCGCCCTTAAGGTATTGCTACTGATGTGGTAGTTTGCAGGACCATCGCCCTTGGGGTATTGCTACTGATGTGGTAGTTTGCAGGACCATCGCCCTTGGAGTATTGCTACTGATGTGGTAGTTTGCAGGACCATCGCCCTTGGGGTATTGCTACTGATGTGGTAGTTTGCAGGACCATCGCCCTTGGGGTATTGCTACTGATGTGGTAGTTTGCAAGACCATCGCCCTTAGGGTATTGCTACTGATGTGGTAGTTTGCAGGACCATCGCCCTTGGGGTATTGCTACTGATGTGGTAGTTTGCAGGACCATCGCCCTTGGGGTATTGCTACTGATGTGGTAGTTTGCAGGACCATCGCCCTTGGGGTATTGCTACTGATGTGGTAGTTTGCAGGACCATCGCCCTTGGGGTATTGCTACTGATGTGGTAGTTTGCAGGACCATCGCCCTTGGGGTATTTCTACTGATGTGGTAGTTTGCAGGACCATCGCCCTTGGGGTATTGCTACTGATGTGGTAGTTTGCAGGACCATCGCCCTTAGGGTATTGCTACTGATGTGGTAGTTTGCAGGACCATCGCCCTTAGGGTATTGCTACTGATGTGGTAGTTTGCAGGACCATCGCCCTTGGAGTATTGCTACTGATGTGGTAGTTTGCAGGACCATCGCCCTTAGGGTATTGCTACTGATGTGGTCGTTTGCAGGACCATCGCCCTTGGGGTATTGCTACTGATGTGGTAGTTTGCAGGACCATCGCCCTTGGGGTATTGCTACTGATGTGGTAGTTTGCAGGACCATCGCCCTTGGGGTATTGCTACTGATGTGGTAGTTTGCAGGACCATCGCCCTTGGGGTATTGCTACTGATGTGGTAGTTTGCAGGACCATCGCCCTTGGGGTATTGCTACTGATGTGGTAGTTTGCAGGACCATCGCCCTTGGGGTATTGCTACTGATGTGGTAATTTGCAGGACCATCGCCCTTGGGGTATTGCTACTGATGTGGTAGTTTGCAGGACCATCGCCCTTAGGGTATTGCTACTGATGTGGTAGTTTGCAGGACCATCGCCCTTGGAGTATTGCTACTGATGTGGTAGTTTGCAGGACCATCACCCTTAGGGTATTGCTACTGATGTGGTAGTTTGCAGGACCATCGCCCTTGGGGTATTGCTACTGATGTGGTAGTTTGCAGGACCATCGCCCTTGGGGTATTGCTACTGATGTGGTAGTTTGCAGGACCATCACCTTTGGGGTATTGCTACTGATGTGGTAGTTTGCAGGACCATTGCCCTTGGGGTATTGCTACTGATATGGTAGTTTGCAGGACCATCGCCCTTGGGGTATTGCTACTGATGTGGTAGTTTGCAGGACCATCGCCCTTGGGGTATTGCTACTGATGTGGTAGTTTGCAGGACCATCGCCCTTGGGGTATTGCTACTGATGTGGTAGTTTGCAGGACCATCACCCTTGGGGTATTGCTACTGATGTGGTAGTTTGCAGGACCATCGCCCTTGGGGTATTGCTACTGATATGGTAGTTTGCAGGACCATCGCCCTTGCTCAAGAGAATGATAATGTATTTTTTTGCATTAAGGTTAATGCAATGACTTTGGCACCAGTCAGTCTGCGTAAGACCTTCTTGCTGGATGTTGACATCACTGGGGGTTTCAATGATCGCTCCCAGTTTGCAGTCATCAGCAAACCTTGTCAGCCACAGTCCTTTCATTTTAGCCTGTACTTTAGAGAAGTAGATTCTGAACAGTAGGGGTCCCTGAAGCGATCTCTGTGGAACACCACTGGTTACAGGTCTGCTAAAGGAGGTACAATCCCCTTTTTTGACCTTATGAGTTCTATCAATGAGACAATTTTGTTTACATACATATCCATCTAACTAGGTTGCTGCAGCAGGGAAAAAAAATTAAAAGGTTGCATTATGTTTCTTTATTGGCATATGTCTCTAGTGACCTACTTTGTTATAACAAAACTGAAAACACTTTGGAATGGGAGATAAAGAAGTAGTCAATGTAGATAATTCCTCTGTGCAAAACATTTTGCAGTTACTAATACATACCTTATTATTTAACTAAAGTAAAACTGATGCGCAGACTACAGTTACTAATACATACCTTATTATTTAACTAAAGTAAAGCTGATGCGCAGACTGCAGTTACTAATACATACCTTATTATTTAACTAAAGTAAAGCTGATGCTCAGACTGCAGTTACTAATACATACCTTACTATTTAACTAAAGTAAAACTGATGCGCAGACTACAGTTACTAATACATACCTTATTATTTAACTAAAGTAAAGCTGATGCGCAGACTGCAGTTACTAATACATACCTTATTATTTAACTAAAGTAAAGCTGATGCTCAGACTGCAGTTACTAATACATACCTTATTACTTAACTAAAGTAAAGCTGATGCGCAGACTGCAATTACTAATACATACCTTATTATTTAACTAAAGTAAAGCTGATGTGCAGACTGTAGTTACTAATACATACCTTATTACTTAACTAAAGTAAAGCTGATGCGCAGACTGCAATTACTAATACATACCTTATTATTTAACTAAAGTAAAACTGATGTGCAGACTACAGTTACTAATACATACCTTATTATTTAACTAAAGTAAAGCTGATGCGCAGACTGTAGTTACTAATACATACCTTATTATTTAACTAAAGTAAAGCTGATGCGCAGACTGTAGTTACTAATACATACCTTATTATTTAACTAAAGTAAAGCTGATGCGCAGACTGTAGTTACTAATACATACCTTATTATTTAACTAAAGTAAAGCTGATGCGCAGACTGTGGTTACTAATACATACCTTATTATTTAACTAAAGTAAAGCTGATGTGCAGACTGCAGTTACTAACACATACCTTATTATTTAACTAAAGTAAAGCTGATGTGCAGACTGTAGTTACTAATACATACCTTATTATTTAACTAAAGTAAAGCTGATGCGCAGACTGTAGTTACTAATACATACCTTATTATTTAACTAAAGTAAAGCTGATGTGCAGACTGTAGTTACTAATACTTACCTTATTATTTAACTAAAGTAAAGCTGATGCGCAGACTGTAGTTACTAATACATACCTTATTATTTAACTAAAGTAAAGCTGATGCGCAGACTGTAGTTACTAATACATACCTTATTATTTAACTAAAGTAAAGCTGATGCGCAGACTGTAGTTACTAATACATACCTTATTATTTAACTAAAGTAAAGCTGATGAGGAGACTGTAGTTACTAATACATACCTTATTATGTAACTAAAGTAAAGCTGATGCGCAGACTGTAGTTACTAATACATACCTTATTATTTAACTAAAGTAAAGCTGATGTGCAGACTGTAGTTACTAATACATACCTTATTATTTAACTAAAGTAAAGCTGATGTGCAGAATGTAGTTACTAATACATACCTTATTATTTAACTAAAGTAAAGCTGATGTGCAGACTGCAGTTACTAATACATACCTTATTATTTAACTAAAGTAAAGCTGATGCGCAGACTGTAGTTACTAATACTTACCTTATTATTTAACTAAAGTAAAGCTGATGCGCAGACTGTGGCTACTAATACATACCTTATTATTTAACTAAAGTAAAGCTGATGTGCAGACTGCAGTTACTAACACATACCTTATTATTTAACTAAAGTAAAGCTGATGTGCAGACTGCAGTTACTAATACATACCTTATTATGTAACTAAAGTAAATCTGATGAGCAGACTGTAGTTACTAATACATACCTTATTATTTAACTAAAGTAAAGCTGATGTGCAGACTGTAGTTACTAATACATACCTTATTATTTAACTAAAGTAAAGCTGATGTGCAGACTGTAGTTACTAATACATACCTTATTATTTAACTAAAGTAAAGCTGATGTGCAGACTGTAGTTACTAATACATACCTTATTATTTAACTAAAGTAAAGCTGATGTGCAGACTGTAGTTACTAATACATACCTTATTATTTAACTAAAGTAAAGCTGATGTGCAGACTGTAGTTACTAATACATACCTTATTATTTAACTAAAGTAAAGCTGGTGCGCAGACTGTAGTTACCAATACATACCTTATTATTTAACTAAAGTAAAGCTGATGTGTAGACTGTAGTTACTAATACATACCTTATTATTTAACTAAAGTAAAGCTGATGTGCAGACTGCAGTTACTAACACATACCTTATTATTTAACTAAAGTAAAGCTGATGTGTAGACTGTAGTTACTAATACATACCTTATTATTTAACTAAAGTAAAGCTGGTGCGCAGACTGTAGTTACTAATACATACCTTATTATTTAACTAAAGTAAAGCTGATGTGTAGACTGTAGTTACTAATACATACCTTATTATTTAACTAAAGTAAAGCTGATGTGTAGACTGTAGTTACTAATACATACCTTATTATTTAACTAAAGTAAAGCTGATGCGCAGACTGCAATTACTAATACATACCTTATTATTTAACTAAAGTAAAGCTGGTGCGCAGACTGTAGTTACTAATACATACCTTATTATTTAACTAAAGTAAAGCTGATGTGCAGACTGTAGTTACTAATACATACCTTATTATTTAACTAAAGTAAAGCTGATGTGCAGACTGTAGTTACTAATACATACCTTATTATTTAACTAAAGTAAAGCTGATGTGCAGACTGTAGTTACTAATACATACCTTATTATTTAACTAAAGTAAAGCTGATGTGCAGACTGTAGTTACTAATACATACCTTATTATTTAACTAAAGTAAAGCTGATGTGCAGACTGTAGTTACTAATACATACCTTATTATTTAACTAAAGTAAAGCTGATGTGCAGACTGCAGTTACTAATACATACCTTATTATTTAACTAAAGTAAAGCTGATGTGCAGACTGTAGTTACTAATACATACCTTATTATTTAACTAAAGTAAAGCTGATGTGCAGACTGCAGTTACTAACACATACCTTATTATTTAACTAAAGTAAAGCTGATGTGCAGACTGCAGTTACTAATACATACCTTATTATGTAACTAAAGTAAATCTGATGAGCAGACTGTAGTTACTAATACATACCTTATTATTTAACTAAAGTAAAGCTGATGTGCAGACTGTAGTTACTAATACATACCTTATTATTTAACTAAAGTAAAGCTGATGTGCAGACTGTAGTTACTAATACATACCTTATTATTTAACTAAAGTAAAGCTGATGTGCAGACTGTAGTTACTAATACTTACCTTATTATTTAACTAAAGTAAAGCTGATGTGCAGACTGTAGTTACTAATACATACCTTATTATTTAACTAAAGTAAAGCTGATGTGCAGACTGTAGTTACTAATACATACCTTATTATTTAACTAAAGTAAAGCTGGTGCGCAGACTGTAGTTACCAATACATACCTTATTATTTAACTAAAGTAAAGCTGATGTGTAGACTGTAGTTACTAATACATACCTTATTATTTAACTAAAGTAAAGCTGATGTGCAGACTGCAGTTACTAACACATACCTTATTATTTAACTAAAGTAAAGCTGATGTGTAGACTGTAGTTACTAATACATACCTTATTATTTAACTAAAGTAAAGCTGGTGCGCAGACTGTAGTTACTAATACATACCTTATTATTTAACTAAAGTAAAGCTGATGTGTAGACTGTAGTTACTAATACATACCTTATTATTTAACTAAAGTAAAGCTGATGTGTAGACTGTAGTTACTAATACATACCTTATTATTTAACTAAAGTAAAGCTGATGCAGACTGCAGTTACTAACACATACCTTATTATTTAACTAAAGTAAAGCTGATGTGCAGACTGTAGTTACTAATACATACCTTATTATTTAACTAAAGTAAAGCTGATGTGCAGACTGTAGTTACTAATACATACCTTATTATTTAACTAAAGTAAAGCTGATGTGCAGACTGTAGTTACTAATACATACCTTATTATTTAACTAAAGTAAAGCTGATGTGCAGACTGTAGTTACTAATACATACCTTATTATTTAACTAAAGTAAAGCTGATGTGCAGACTGTAGTTACTAATACATACCTTATTATTTAACTAAAGTAAAGCTGATGTGCAGACTGTAGTTACTAATACATACCTTATTATTTAACTAAAGTAAAGCTGATGTGCAGACTGCAGTTACTAATACATACCTTATTATTTAACTAAAGTAAAGCTGATGCGCAGACTGTAGTTACTAATACATACCTTATTATTTAACTAAAGTAAAGCTGATGCGCAGACTGTAGTTACTAATACATACCTTATTATGTAACTAAAGTAAATCTGATGAGCAGACTGTAGTTACTAATACATACCTTATTATTTAACTAAAGTAAAGCTGATGTGCAGACTGCAGTTACTAACACATACCTTATTATTTAACTAAAGTAAAACTGATGTGCAGACTACAGTTACTAATACATACCTTATTATTTAACTAAAGTAAAGCTGATGTGCAGACTGTAGTTACTAATACATACCTTATTATTTAACTAAAGTAAAGCTGATGCGCAGACTGTAGTTACTAATACATACCTTATTATTTAACTAAAGTAAAGCTGATGTGCAGACTGTAGTTACTAATACATACCTTATTATTTAACTAAAGTAAAGCTGATGAGCAGACTGTAGTTACTAATACATACCTTATTATTTAACTAAAGTAAAGCTGATGTGCAGACTGTAGTTACTAATACATACCTTATTATTTAACTAAAGTAAAGCTGATGCGCAGACTGTAGTTACTAATACATACCTTATTATTTAACTAAAGTAAAGCTGATGAGCAGACTGTAGTTACTAATACATACCTTATTATTTAACTAAAGTAAAGCTGATGAGCAGACTGTAGTTACTAATACATACCTTATTATGTAACTAAAGTAAAGCTGATGTGCAGACTGTAGTTACTAATACATACCTTATTATTTAACTAAAGTAAAGCTGATGAGCAGACTGTAGTTATTAATACATACCTTATGTTTTAACCAGAGTAAAGCTGATGCGCAGACTGTAGTTACTAATACTTACCTTATGTTTTAACTAGAGTAAAGCTGATCTGCACGGAGGCCTGTAACATGACCTACTCATTTAGGCAATACTAGAAACTCTGGTGAGTTAAGCATGATTCCTAAAACTTCTGCATGCAGGCACTATAACTTCAAACAACTTATTTAGGTAATATAGCTGGGTCACATGCGAAAAGCTATGTTTGATTTTAGGTTAACTGATGGAGCTTAACAGATAAATAAAAGAGTAAAATAAATTAAACTAAAATCACCGATCAAATTCTGAAAAACATATTGCTGGGGATTCAATAAAAGTTGTGTACAGCAGGCTTCATGCAATGAGCAGCAGTGCTAATGATGTATTCATGCTGGTCATCATGCTTATATGAATTCAAGTAAGGTTTGAGGCCAGTAACAGTGCTCTCAGCCAGGAAACCATGTAAAGCAGAATGAGCAGAAAAAGAAGAGGCATTCAAGTGTGCCTGCCTGTTGGCAAACCTGCTCCATGAGATCGAGCAGACAGCCACAATGACTACCAGGGTTGAAAATACTGCAATAACTGCAGTAATAACACAGTAAAGAAAGGTGTACTTAGTGTACTGTATACTGAAACAATTATTTGCAGAATTAAATAATGGAGGGGAGTGCAAATGGCAGTGGCAACTACAAGACAACATACACTGGGCAGGGAAAGTGTGCTGATGAAAATGTGTATGATAGGAATGAATAAAGAGGAAGAGGGCATGGTAAATATGGAAATGTCCCCTATACAGGATATCTCAATGTATGTACGCTTCCAAGACAAATCAGTAGTATAACATTATGCACATATGTAGATAGCACAGTACCTACTGCTGTTTATATATCCTGTGTGAGTATATTCATATCAACACACATGATAGTATATATGTGATGGTCACACAAGTTTACATGTCAATGGAGAATGGTCAGCACAATGGTGCAGCAGTTTGCATTGTCGCCTCACAGCTAGAGGTTTTCTGGTTTGATTCTTGGTTGGGGTGCCTTCTGTGTGGAGTCTGCATGTCCTCCCTGCATTCATGTGGGTTTCTTCCAGGTGATCTGGTTTCCTCCCATGTTACAAAGACATGCATCTGGAGTGTTTCTCCCCAGGCCTCCTCTGAAATTTGCCTAGTTCCAAGTTGGACTTTCCCAGTAAACAAATGCTAAATAAATAAATGGAAGGAAATGGTTGTATTACAGCTAATTTGGCTTAGTGGTGCATTGCTCTGACTCTAGTGCACAGGGTCCCTGGGTTCAAGACTTGGCAGTGATGACTTTCCTTAGCTAGGCTTATAAGGACTTCCTGGCCAATAGTCTAGTATCATCCTATGAACCTATAATATACACATCACTAACATGCTCATTGGAGAAGACACTTATCAGGCACAGTGTATAAAATAGGGGGTATCTGCATACTCTGAAGATCTGAAAACTGACTTGCTTAAATATGACTGACACATCACCATAGCTCTCAACCAGTCAGGGACACATAACAACAGACTCCTCCACAAATATAGGAAAAGAACAGGCAAAACCATGGACAATTTTTAAATATTTTGATGATTAACCTGCTGCAGTGATAGAATATGTGACTGTAACGTATCATACATGTTCTGGAGTAACAGACGTGTACAACTGCAATAATAGTCAGTATTTTATAAGGGAAATTCATCACCCCTTCCCCAAAAATGACTACTTTTTGGAGATGTTAATAAGGATAGTGTTGAACTTGGAGTTGAAATCATGAGCAATATTAGCCAGTTGAGAGGTTTGCTTGACACGTAAGCCACCTCCCCCAGAAGACTCAAACCCAAGCAATTAATATTGTCACTGAGCCATGTATTCGTTGGATGCAACACAGAAAGATGCATCACACCTGCATCTAGCAGAACACCATGAAGAGAAGTCTGCACTGTCAAATCCTGATGGCTGTGCATCCCAAAGAATAGTTCTGTATGGCCTACCAGTTGTGGGAGCTCAATGTGCCAAATATGATACGCTTGATAAAGCATCCCTGCCTGATGTATTTATTGGCCATACAAATAACAACACATACAAGCATCACACTATTATGAGTGGATTCCCTGCAAACAGCTGATAGTGCATGCATTGACCACATGCAATTACAATGGATATTGTCTGAAGTATTTGCAATTGATGTGTGAATTAAGAAATGATCCATTAGAATGAATGGCACAGCAGTATGTGCTTCTGATGGCAATGCATGAACTATGCCCACATGCACAGAAATTACAGAAGTGCAAACTCAAGTGTGAATGATCAAAGAAGATGTCACTGTAATATTGTACACATACCAAACAATACATGGAGCTCACTCTATAACTATATGTCAGACCTCAACACATGTGCCACATGATCACTGTCCCCTTGAAATTGCCAGTGAAAATGTTATACTGACATGAAATCCTAACAGACATCCATATGTGTTCATGTAAACTATGCAGATGTAATTCTGATGTAATGTAGTGCTATGTCCATGAACGCAGTACAGTCACACTATAGCTTTACCTATGCTACAGTTGGACTTCAGGCTGTCACATGGGTGTGAATCCCATGTGACACAGTATAACTGTTAATATAGTCATACAACATGGATTCAGGAGGATATGTAAAAAGTTCTTCTGAGTGTGGGTCAAATTAGAAGAGATTAAAAACATCATACAATGACTATAATATATCATCAGCCCATACACAAGTTGATTGAGGACAGATTCAAACACCATACCTGTCAAGGTGTACAAGCTGGACTATATATAACTTAAGACTAGCACCACCACAAATGTCTAACTTTAGTAGTGTCAGACTACACTTTATAGAGGATGATATCATCATTGTATGCCAAGAAGAAGATTTTAGAGAAGTGTCTGATAAAGCTCTGGATTCACAGCCTGTTATAGAATTGTCTTCAAACTGATACTTAAAGGAAGAAAGCAACATACACTTTCAAGTTGATTGCTGTGAGACTATAACTCATACCAATCTAGTTACACAAGCAAGAAAACATGCTACTCAATGTTAGTGCACCGCATAAGGCCAAGTTTAACAGTGTCAGAATACACTATAAAGAGGATGACATCATCATCATTGTATGCAGAGAAGAAGAGGCTGGGATGAGTGTCTAACATAGCTGTGGACTCACGTGCCAGTGTAACTTGGTCTCCAGATTGATAGTTGAAGGAACAAAGACACACACATACAACACACACACACACACACACACACACACACACACACACACACACACACACACACACACACACACACACACACAAACACACACATGCAAGTTGACTACTGTGAGACTAGAACTCCTACCTAACTAGTTACCCACGCTACAGAACACACTACTTAATGCATACGGGAACACAGAAGTCTTACTTTAACACTGTCAGAGTGCACGTTATGGAGGATGATATTATCCGTCTATGCTGAGAAGAAGATGTTTGGAGGGCTGTATGAAATTGCTGTGGAGTCATGTAGCAATGTAAAAGTATCTTCTGAATGCTACCTGAGTAAGGGCAGCAGGACCTGGACTCATGCTCATCCGACTATCCACACACCCACTCAGACATAGACACACATGAAAATGTTAACTGCTGCTAGATTAGATCTATTCATACGGTTACACAAACTAGAGAACAAAATATTTAATGCTAGCTCCACTGTAGTAGGCTGCTGTTAACAGGTCTGACTGCACTTTATAGAGGATGACATTATCATAGTGTTTGAGGTAACATATAGTCTTATCAGACTTGGGTTCAAAGCCAGGACTTGTGATATGATTCTGTGAGAGCAATTTGCAGTAGTGCTTATAAATACATCCTGGCAACCTATGTGAAAGAAGCTGTCATAAATGCATATTGCAGAAGTCAGACAAGTGCGTGTGTGTTTCTCAAGATGTTGTGCAGATGGCAGACACACAAACGCACACACACACACACACACACACACACACACACACACACACACACACACACACACACACACACACACACACACACACACACACACACTTAGGAAACACCAGTAGTGCAATGGTGGAGTTATGTGCTTTCAGAAGCAGATGAATGCATGTCCACATTAATACAAGTTACTGACAATGTCAACGGCATATGACCTGCATGACCAATGTCCACTGTCACTATAAACCCACACCAAATGTAACAATGCAGGCTATGTAATTCTGGAGTCTGACTGATAATGGTCCAAGTACTGATATATCATTTGCAAGTGCATTGATATACCATATTAGAAAGTATGTGGTCAGTCAAGCACACATATCACTAGCCTCCTCTTGTGTTTATCAAAGCATTTCCATGTATTGGAAGATTACAACCCAGTAACCAGAGTTAGACATGCTATACACCTCCTTCACAAGGTGCATCGCCTATAAGATGTTTTGCGCAGACGATGGTAAAGTGTTAGCGTATGCATGATTCAAGTTTCAGGAATACAACCTGGACTTGTGAAGTAACAAATGTTCACTGGTGTTCATTGCCAAACTACACAAATAAGGACATACAGTAACTGACTTGATTGGGGTTACCTGCAAAATGCATTTGTTTGTTGTCAATTTCTCATGTGTCAGGCTTGCAAAATATGTTATGGGAGAAATTGTTAGCAACTAGTATGAGGTGCATGCTGTAGTCTGTCTTTGAAATATTGGGGTCAAAGTTTATGGGCCATTTCTGGTCATGTGTGTTGTGTTTTTTTTTTTTTTTTTTTTACCAGGTTAAACATGTGCAAATGGGATTGACAGGAAAGTTGTGAAATGGTGAGGCAAGCAAAGGGAAGAACAAAGAGGAAGCAATGCAGGTATTTGCAGGGCGAGCTTGGGAGTGAACCATTGGACTGTCACCACAAAATGAATAGGTGACAACAATGTATTGCTGTTTTATAGCCAATTGGACCAAATCAAGTTTGTCGAGAAGACACGTATGAGAAGTTAAAAGTTATGTATGGGACAAGTTTTTTTGTTTTGTTTTGTGGGAAAGGTGCCCATTTTATTTATGTTTTGTTTCAGAAAGAGAGGAATGTTGGGGAAGGGACATAGGAATGTGAGGGTCAGGTAGGTAGGGTAGGTGAGGAAGGAGGTGCAGACAAACATGATATACAAGACAGACACAGGGATGGTGATGGACACAAAAAGGTTGGGGGATACCCGGATTGGAGATAGGTAGGAGACATCAGAGGCACATGCTTGTCAGGTGTGAGAACAGTGAGTATTTAGTCCTCACCCTCAGAACTGTCATGTCTATCCTCTTCCTCAGTTCCCTGTGAGACTGCTTGACATGGGAGACTCTTTTTTTATTTTTAGGAGCAACTTCGCCACTTGGCTGATGCTTGCACCAAGGCCACTCACTGTTCGGTCTCACCCAATCCCTGGCAGCTCCTGGTGGGTGACTTAACCACCACCACCAATACTCCTGGAGGGTACCACTATACCTCCAGCTGGGTCACTGCTACCTGATGAGGATGGACCAAGTAGGGCAGAGGTTATGGAGGCAGTACTGCCAGTTTGCATCCCATAGGTTCTGGGTGATGGTGCAGCAGTTGGTGGAAAGTTGGTAAGCTGAGCCACAGCAGTTGGCCCACTTCCCTGTGCTGAAATTTATTTGGTTTGTTGGCAGAAATGTATGACATCAGAACAGTATGATTCCATGCACCCCCCCCCCCCAAAAAAAAAGATAGAGATAAGAGGTGGGGTGAGACAAAAATGGAAAAGATATTTAGAACCATGATATGTAATATTATTTTTTATTACAACAAATCACCATTTATTGTTATCCCAGCTATAGAGCATTAACACTCCCAAAAATAATTGTGAATTGTTACAAACAGTCCCTGGAATGTGCACATATACCATAAATGCTTTCAAAGACACTAGTAAATAATTGAACAACATGCTATTAAAGCTAATATTGCTGTAGTTAAACTTTAAAAATGATATTTGTTGAATATGAATATAAAGGTCAGTTGTGGGAATTGAACCCACATAATCTGAATACAGTATTACACTTGCTTAATACAATCACCAACAGCTACAGAAGAAAGCATGCACGCTTACCGTTACAGTTAAGGTATGCATGCTGAAGTTGCTACAGATCTGTGGAATCACAATAATTGATACAAACTGGAACAGTTGTGCTGCAGACATACCCTTTGCTTCTCTGAGTTAATAATTATCTTGGCATGTGCCTCCCTGTTTGCTGCAATTTCCTCTGCAGCTGTAAGATAGAGAATGAGAAAAGAAGAGGTATTAAAGCATTATGCATACCAGTCTTGTCTATGTATACCATTCCATATCATTTCAAGTTGCTTGATCTGTATACTTAAGCAACTGGGGTGTTATCAGTTTGAAACTCATCCAGCCACTGGTCGAGTTGTGCCTGCTTGCACCTGTTAAGGTCACTGAAGTGGAGTCTACACTAATAGCCAGTGCATGGTATGCCAGTCACACTAGAGACAGCCTTGGCTAGACTGCGCCAGGCCTCAGCCTTGTACTGAGACCTGGTATAGTCCACCTGCAGCAGCCTCCAGCTGTAATGCTTCACGAAGAGTGCAGCAATTCAAATTTCATATCCAGTATTAAACAATTCATACAGCTGGGCATTGTCAGTTGATTGTACATGTGCAGATAGCGTATTTAGTGGAATGAGTGATCAGACAATATTTATGAATACGTTTGCAGAAATACAGCTCTGCTTTCTCTTTGTATTCTGGGAATCCTTCCCTTATCTTTGCTTTACTATCTGACATGCAATCTCTAGTGCATATCCACACATTTTTCTTTCAAGGTGTGATACAAATACATGACAGTGAACAACATTTTTCAGCAAAGGCAGGAAACTGTGCTATTATGACAAAGAAATGTACATGTGGGGCAGTTGGTTTTGTTTAAAAGCTCACTGCACTTACGTCCACACTTTGTAAGTGTATCTTCACTTACACACTCAGTTCAGGGAAGGGAGTCCATGCACTACTGTGTTTTGCTTTAGTCAGAATTATCATTCACATTTGCAAGCCATTGGCACCTAACAATGGTGGAGAGGCTACACTATGTTTACCTCTCCTACATTAAGTTAAACATTTGGTATTCAGCAGTTCTAATGAGTTCACACCTCATTTACATCTTCCAAATGCTCAGAGGGCTTAATCTATACTAAAAGCTAACTGTTTAGCTAAGGAACTGGAAGGAGAGGATACTGCTTTAATCATGCTTATTTCTTCACTTATGAGAATGTAGAGAGAAGTAGACTTTTTGGTCTGCTTTTTCTATAGTGGGTATTTTAGTTGTGTGTGGCAGGTCATTTGGTAAACTGCACAAGTATATATTATGGATGTCAGTCATGTCAAATGTTGATGGCATTGCTGGGCAACTCACACACATTCTACTGGGACTCTGGTGGATAAATACATCACTATGAAACCAGGCACATGATAATGGATATAATAAAGGTATGTCACAGAATGTATGCATGTACGTATACTCTAACAAATACACATGCAGTAACACTGACTCAGTAGCTCAGTCTGTTAAATGCTTTGTAAACAATAATCTTTGCCACGCATAGTCCTGGGTTCAAATGCAGTGATGTCGAGCATTTAAATTACATTATTGTGAAGCCATTAATGAATGGCTGAGTCATGCACTATTTATCTACACAGCGCATTTCAAATGAAATGTTTTCTTTTCACTAATGGAAGTCACAGACTTGACATATCCCTATAGCAACACTACAAGGGCATACAGTGTCAGGTCATGCATTAATATGCATTCACTGAGGGTTTTAACTTATGTAATGCAAATGAGGCCCATTAATATCACAGTGCAGCACATAATAATTTCATAATGATATTACAGATTAGCACAGATGCACAACTAACATACATATATGGAGGTCTTGCTAGTAACAAGGACTGCAAGCACACACATTCCAAATGACTACCATAATGTAAAACATGGCCTGACAGTTTCCCAAATGGTTGACATAATGGTATAATTACCCCCTATGTTGCTCAAGGACATAACAAACATGTTGTTAGTACTCTATTAATGATAACATTGCCTAATATACGTACCTTTAACATATGCCTTAATTTGCAGTGGAATGGGTACCCTCACTCTGGCCCTGTCTCTACAACAAGGTTGCCACAGCTCCCACAGTTACTCTTACAGATTGTTGTCCTCCAAAATTTTCACACTCTCTGCTTGTGCCTATTGCTTGCAGCATCAGCTGCATCTTGTAGCACAAATCTGTATGAAAAATTATCTGCTACTGTTGTACCCTCTGTGACGATGTGGTATCATGACCCCAGGAATGTCCAGCACAACATATCAGAAAGAGCTTCTAATCTACATGAAGGCCCTATGTCTTGTTCAGTGGTTGCATGTCACTGGCTGATTATACAGCAAATCAGCTGTGTAGCCTGCAATTAGCATTTAAATTTTTCAGGGGAGGTGATATAATGCTTCATGTATTTCACAATATGGGTGACCACTGCACCCCACCACTGTAAGGTCCTCCTTGATGAGATCAGAACACAGATCAGTCTCATTAAAACTATCAGTCCTAACCCCCATTGCAGAAAATGCAGAAATATACTTCAACAAAGCAATGTATCACCCCCTATGGTATGGTTTACATAGCATAACTGCACCTCCCTCCTCAGATGAGAATGGCAAGTAAGCAGAGTTCTACACCCATGTATTATGTAAGCAGCAGTACAACTGCATAGACTCGACTGTAGCTGACAGGAGGAACACAAACTCCTCATGGCACAGCAAACCTGCATGGTGGACAACTGCCACGAGCAGGCTGTACAAGAAGAGGTGGACAGTGTTGTGCGATACTTGGGGTGAGGGTGCCCTCTAAAATGGTGGCACAACCTCCTCAGCTAAAACAAGCACATAGTGTTTGGTGCTCTGTAGAAACAGCATGTGACAAAATCAGCCTCCCCCACAAAGCAGCACCACAATGCACAGTATAGTTACATAAGTAACCTCAGAGGACAGGCCCAGATTGTCGGTAAACATGTACATAATGATATCACATATAATGGGTCTATACTCATAGCTAACCTGTTGTCCCACAGGTTCCGTGTCAACCTCACTCCCCTCTGCCCACCACATGTGCCACATGACATTCCTACTACCTGTCCCATACCTTCCATATCTATACAGCAGATCATAACTGTCCTCTCTATAGGGGATGCACAGCATCTATTGGACATGCAAACATCCCAGGCTGAGTCCTACATGGGATCCACCAAGGATTGCTAACACCACTTTGGACTCCTTGCAATCATACTGTAACCACTGGCTGCATGTCAGCTGACTGGACAATGGCAACTGCTATCCCCTTGCACAGAGATGGTGCATCCACTGACCACCAAAACTATAGACCTATTTGCTTGAGTAGCCATATCTGTACCCGTGGGGCAAATCATCATGGAGCTGATCAGCAAACATATATATGATCTACAAACAGTTGACTGTACGCAGTTTGGATTTTTGACAGGGGGATCATGGCTGTTAAATATGGTGGACATGTTCGAGGCATTGACCAAGGACCTGGGTCAGCGGACATCAGGGTATACAACCCCCTGAATGTAGCCAAGCCATGTGACTCTATTCCCCAATCAGGCATCATTGACAAAAGCACCCACTTAGGCACCCACTGTAATATCGTTACAGGGGTCACTAAGCTGCTCATTGATGGCACATATACTCAAAATAGGGAAAGCCACCTCCAACAGCTGATCTGTAAGCAGCAGTGTTCCAACAGGGCTCAGTCCTGCATCTTGTACTGCTTGAGATCTATTTAACCATGATACAAGTGAATACTGACTGTCTGTGGCTGCCAATGTTGGCTGACACCTGCAAACTGTGAACTGTCATAGACTCTGTGAGTTATGTAATATCTTACAAGATGGTATTGATGAACAAATGCCTGTTGACATACTAATGGCCACAAACTTCATGCAAATATATATGTAGTATCATTTCCAGGGTCTATATTACCTTTTTGAAATACCTAGTCAGCGAACGCCTGTTCGATGACCAATAAAACAACAAACTGTCACATCTTTGAATGGCTACTTCAGTGAATTTTTTCCTTGATGAAAAAAATTGCTTGGCCAACCAAAAATGGGATAATATTTCAAACCTTTCAAAGTGGAATGCTTCTCCACCCGCTCACCCCCAACAATGGAGGGCTGTGCCCCCCCAAACCCCTAACTAAATGTACCAACTCTGATATTGCAGTACAGTGGGGACAAAGGCAAATTTCTGACAATGGACAAGTGATATTTTCTCCTAGGAACAAAATCGCTGAAGTCGCCCTTCAAAGATGTGAGACTTCACTGTTTATTAGTCAGCAAACAGGCGTTCACTGACTAGGTTTTTTGATACGGTAATATAGACCCTCATTTCCATTGGTAACACCTTTGTTCCTGGTAAGTAGCACAGCATGTGATGTACATACTCAGGGGTGATACACCTTGGTACACAGGCCTGGCCACACAGGTTTACACTTAATGTACCTGAGATCACCATGTCTCCCCAGTGGTAAGATGTGACTCATATGTCTTAACTGAGGGCACAGTCATCTGAAATTGACATGCTCATAACCTCCATGTACTATTCCCTCAGCATGCCCATATGTGAGTGCAATGACCATTTGGTACTGTACCTTTCCAAGTACTATTGGCAATTCCACACAACACAATGGTCCTTCACAAGAGATCTTCATATCTTCAGTATCTGTTCAATGGGCTTCATCTGAAATCATTGCAGCCTGTGGCATATAGACTAATCAGAAGATATCTCTGCCTTGCACACAGGGCAATGTGTGACCCTGTTTGATTGGAAATGCTACATATCTGTAGGTGGCATGTACATGGCTTACTCACTCTAAGGTATTATCCTGGTATGTGACATTAGTAATACATGCTGGTGGGAGAGATCTGTCTAGCAGACTTTTATACACCTTTGAAATAGAATCCTGCCTAATGGCAAACAGAGCAGCTTGTTGGATATTTTCAGATGTTATCTGTATGATTGACTGGTGACCATC
Organism: Protopterus annectens; assembly: GCF_019279795.1. Taxonomy (NCBI): domain Eukaryota; kingdom Metazoa; phylum Chordata; order Ceratodontiformes; family Protopteridae; genus Protopterus; species Protopterus annectens. Next base: position 129,860,908 of record NC_056746.1, on the reverse strand, counting down.
ATTTCACCGCAGGATTTCTACCTGTGTCCCTCATGGACAGGGGCAATATGTGCTGATCATGTAAATAAGGGTATAAACTTGGCTAGGATTGTGAGGACTGTAGGTCCATTATGCTACTAAAATACAAAGATTTTATGATTCCATAAGCTGGATATAAAATGCTATAATAGCCACACACACAGACCTGGCTACATTGAGGATGACACCACTTCCACTTACTGTTTACAGGACACAGCATAGCACAAACACACACCACAAGTTGGCTTCATGTAAATTAGAACACTTTCCTATCTAATGATACACACTACAGATCACAGTACATGGCGCATGTGCTACACCTCAAGTATGCTATAACTATCTCTTTAGGACAGCTCATGCTTAATGACATCAGCAGGCCTAGTTATGGTCATGCAATTGAAGGCCCACATCACCTGCTACAACCAAAATGCTTCAAAACCTACCTCTTTCTCAGTTACTGAAGTGATCATATTTATGTTATACAGTGATACACACACTGAATGGCCTGGAGCAAAATTAGAACCCTTACCTATCTAGCTTTGCACACTGTAGATTACAGTATTTATCACAAGCACCACAGCTAAAGTCTGACAGTGTGATGACAGCTGGTAGTCTTAAGGTCGATGGCATCAGCAGGTCTTGTAGAAGAGGGAAATCTGGAAAACAGCAGCAACTTACAGGGCCAAAAAATGCAGAACTATTACAGTTTCATAGTCAATGAGGGAGTCTTAGTTATTTTGCAGGGGATACATGCACACACACAAACACACACAAACACATGCACACATATCAGGTGGCCTGCAGTGAGACTTGAATCCCTAACAAAGTATTCTTACACACTGCAAATCACAGTACTTAACATGTGCCACAGCTGATGTCTGTTTTAGACATGACTGCAGGCAAACTACTTGGGGATTACACAAACTAGGCTTGTGTTGGCAGAGTGAAATTGCATCATACTGTTATCTGCATCTAGTAGCCTAGCAGACAAATAAGTGTTATTTTTCTTAGCTATGTGGCTACAGTTACCAGTTTGACCATATCTTGCTGTTTGCATTTGGATGTGCAAGCCTGTGGGCAAGAACAATGTGCCCGTCCATGCGTGTGTAGACAATATTATACATTATACCATCTTCTCACCTGTTGTGTATGCATGGTGATATACAGCAGGCACAGAGGTCTGTAAGTAAGTGCATTATGTACTGTTGAGCCCTTACTTTGGATCCTTTGAGCAACATTATAGATGTGTGATAGTGAAGCTTTACTCACCATTATCAGGGTGTGTAGGACAATACAGACATCCACGCACATATTTATGTATATAATAGGGATGTATACACAAATGTGGCTGTGTGTGTGTACAATACATATATATATACATATATATATATATATATATATATATATATATATATATATATATATATATAGGGTCTATGTTAAATGTTCAAACATCCAAAATGTCGAACATTACATGTTCAAGACCAAATGGTCGACATTTGGATGTTCGAACATAAAAAAAAGAAAAGACAGAAAAAAACACTTTAACACACCCCCCTACTTAAATATACCAACTTCAAGGACCACACTTCAGTGCAGAAAAGGGAAATTCTCCCTATCTGCATGGTACGGTGCCAATGAAAGTCTATCTCTGAGCATTCAAAATTTTGAATGTTTGGTCTCGACCATGTAATGTACGAAATTTTGCACGTTTGAAGATTTGACAGGTACCCTATATATATATATATATATATATATTTATATATATATATATATATATATATATATATATATATATATATTTATATATATATATGTGTGTGTGTGTGTGTGTGTGTGTGTGTTACGTAGATGTATGGGGAGAGATCTGAGATGTATGTTTTTATATATAGCTATATATAGGTATATATAGGAATATCTCTATTTGTATATACATAGAACTAGATATAGTATCTATGGTAAAGAGAGACAGTGACAGACAGATATGTATAAATATATGTAAGTATGTATAGACATATCTCTGCATACAGGTCATTTTGGGCAAGGGGCAACAGAATTATGCTCTGTGCAACTAAGTGTATTTGCATGCCCAGTGGGATTATCAGTACTTATAAACTGACTGCAGGCCACACCTACCTGTGCTCCAGTACAGGATTTTGTGTGTTACAGAGAATGACATCTGCCCCTGTGTCTGCAGTACTGCACTTCACTCAAATTGTCCATGGCATTCTTCAGCTGTCTGATGTAATTAATATGTGACATAGATTAATAATGTTGCACCAATCACAGACTGACAGTCTGTTAAAAAAAACAACATAACACTACCTCACATACAAAGCATGTGGATATTTCCAGATTAGAACCATCAACGCCATCACCCAGGCTAACTTTCCTAGTGCACTGAGGCACACAAGCTGCCAGACAGACAATCAATATAGCATCAATATTCCTGCATTAAGTGAGACATACAATGTAGGATCAATTTCTATGTTACTGCCCTGACATTGCCTGGACTGTTGATATACTATTGATGACTTACTGTTACAGCAGTTGCATGCTGTGTTGGGGGTGGGGAAACAACACCACAGGACCTGCTGGAATAAAAAACAGCAGTCCAAATATTATGCAAACCCTCTGTTTAACATCTCCCTTGACTGATGTAGTGAATATTCCATGCCTGAGGCCCAGTGACTACTAAAGGATACACAATAGTGGACTGGGTATATGTAGTCCCATGTTGATGTTACTTCTGTCCAAATAGCCCACTATATTTGCTTGAATAAATGTAGCAGATCCATACATACCATACCATATCATACTAATCCTTACAAGTACTGTTTAGGTTAGAGACTTACTTTGTGAATGCTGCAGGTTGACAGAACTGTAGTTCAGTGCTGACTCTGTCTGATGCAAGCAGTACACAGCCAATACATGCATAGGTACAGGTTATGTGGGTTGTCTGGCATCAAGATTAATATATGTGAGTAGGAGTAAGGTGTCAGTCCCTAAGTCCATAGGTTGTCAGTAATTGTGCAATGTGTTGTCTCTTAGCCAAAGCCAGGGCATACTGAGCACACCTGTGTCTGCCTACAGGGACATCAGCAGCGAGTTCATCCTCTGACTCCTCCTGTGACTGTTGCTGTGGTGACCTAGGCACTGGTAGGGTCTGTGTATCCATTCCTTGTGCTGATCCTGCTGAAGCTATTTCCACAGGATCAGATTGTATATGTGCATATGTGACTGGAGAGTACAGCAGGGCTCCAGCAGATATATCAAGGCACCAAAACCATGACTTCTGAAGCCCAAACACATGCTCTATGATGTTGCTAGTTTGTGCTTGTGCCTCATTATGGTGTTCCAGGGCTTAGCTAGCATCCCCTAGTAAATGGCTGTGTGGGATGATCCCCCTAGCAAACATCTGATACAACTATGATACATGCCAGATATTGTAGTCATGATAACTGCCAGGGCTGCAGCACACACATTCAGGATAATCCCCTGGGCATTGAACATGACCTGGCAGCTGATGGAGCGGTTCCCCTTGTGGTTGATGTAGATTCTACACTCTTCCCCGGGTGATTCCTTTATGTGTACATGAGTCCAATCTATAACACCCAGTACTTCAGGGTAGTGTGGTATATTGTGTAAGTGCTGCATATTGCTGGCCTTCACCTCAGTGGTGAGGGGGAAAAGATATGTGCTCACTGGCATGCGGTAGCATGGCATCCAGGAACCGGTGGAGTATCCTGGATGTGGATGCCTGTGAGACCCCCATCATGTCCCCAGCAGGTCTTTGGAAAGTACCTGTAGCTAGTATCCTAAGGGCTACACAAACCTTTGTTTCCATTGGGATGGGATCTGCTCTGTTATCTCTGGTTCTGAGTTGAGGGCGTTAAAGCTCAGTGAGTTCTTGTTGTATGTCCCTGTCCAGCCTCCAGCACAATCTCCAGCTCATGTAGCTCATGGAAGGTTACCCTTGGCCTGAACACTCTTCTCCTTCTCTGCCTAGGCCAATTGTCAGGAGCACCAGTAGCACTGACTTCAGCATCTAGCACATACAGGTGTAGCAGCAGCTTCTAGCATTATCTCACTTAAAATTCTCAAGTCTGTACTCCAATGGTCCAGAATACTAGGGGAAATTCATAATGTAGGGTGTATGCATACTTTATACAGCTCTGCTGTAGGTGCAGAAGATGTGATTGGTTAACTATGATACATTCCACCTCTCTATGATATAATTAACATCATTTAATTGCCCTATTTCAGTGGGCGAAGCTGCAGACAGTGCCATGCTATGCAGCATAGCTTATACAAAGATCAAAATGCCTAATTGAATACATCTGGTTTTGAGAACATGCTCAGCCAGGCAGTTTGCTGTGGAAACACGAGCACCTAAGCATAAAAGAGCTTAGAAGAAAGGGGACACAACCCCATGATATCAGCCATATCCTATGTAAACATCAACGTGGTATAAGACCCTACGCAAAAGGGATATGCGGACACGATTACTCCTTTCTGCTATTCAATGACCCCACCTCATTTGTATACTTATCCATGCTGACAGCCTGGAAACTACACACTTCATAGCCTATCACCTTAGCAACAGCAACAATGCACCATTGTTGGGACCACACACAAACTCCTATCATATATTTCTATCACATACTATAAAATTCTGTGTTTTTCCTATTTTTTTTTTTTTTTCCATTAAGCATTTTGCGCACTGCAGTGCATAGTGTTAACATGCCAAGATTATTAAAAAAATATTAATTGAACTTATTCCATTTAATGTTTTTGACATAGGGAGTAATAGTTTTGGTCATATGGGTATGTGGTCTTACATTTTCAGGGAATTTATATCCACATTTCTACAGTTTTACACCCCTTTTGTCTGTTTAGACTTCTATAAATGGAATTTTTCTGAGTACACTACAGACCCTGACACAGGGTCTAAACCGATGCCTTTCTGCATGTTGGATCACTCTACCTCCCTCATTTGCATTTGATTCACCTACTTATGAGGCCATTTGCATGCTATGGAAGTTTCAGTCTTTGTACGTGCATGCACACCTCTAAGCAGCTCTTACAGAATCTAAAAATACATGCGCCCATGTAAGCATCATGGCATGATGCCTTCCCCCTTTTCTCTTTTTAATTCCTTATTATCCTGTTCTTAAAGTATTTTATCTTCCACTGCTTTTTCTATCTTTTTTTCTTTCAACTTTTATTTTGCATAGTCTACCACAACTTCCATTATTTTTTTCTTGTCTTCTTTGAATTTTCCCTGTTACATCTTTCATTTCTGTCATTATACTATTTATTATCTTCTTTAACCATTTCATTCAAATATGGAGACACTTCTTTTCTTTCTTTCTCTACAAGATATATCTTTGTTTGCATAATAACTGGTTAATTTTCTCTTGATTTATTTTGTGTAATTCTTTTTCTTTACTAAAATATTCTCTATCATTCCTTTCAATGTTATTGAATCCCGCATTATTTAACTTACCATAATCTTTTTGTACTACTCTCCTGTTTTGAAATTGCCACTCTATATAGCATTTCTTATATTTTTTTCTTTAAATACCATTCACCATTCAGATCTATTCTTATAAAAATTTCTCATACCAGTGTGATCATTCCAATGCTCCATAGCTATCATTTTTCTTTCTTTTTCCCATTTTTTTTCTTGTGAGCCTCTTTATTCAGTTTCTTATATTTATATATTCTTCATTATTTTAAATCTCTATTCAGTGCCAACATGATCTGAAAACCCTGTTTCTATCTTCCTCCCTCTGTCCTCTTTATTTCTGATAATATCAAGAAATAAAAAATAACATATTTCTGTTCTATTTTCACCCCTACTATACCTCCATCTACTGGATCTTGTTCAACTAGATTTTCCATACCTAATTGCTTCTAACATTTTATTTACATAACTACCTTTCTTCTTTTTTCTTCTGAAATCACAAAGTCCCCAAAAATTATAATATCCATGTTGACTGTAATTGTTTGGAACATATTTTCTCTTCCCTTATCTGTGACATATATATGAAGTGCAATAATTCTGTACTTTCCACATTACATCTAAAATTATTACTCTACCCATTATGACTAATGTCACATCTAATATTTTAATTGAGTCTCTACATAAGAGACATACCTGTATAAATCTCTCTTCCTAAATTCAGCACTATATTACTACCCCATAATTTTTCTGTTTGTATGCTTTCATCCTTATTTAAAAATCTTATAGCTTCCAAGATAATCATATCTGTGCCAAGTCTTTTGCATCATTTCAAAATACCTAACCTTCTAAGATTTTCATACTATTTACATTTACAGCATCTAATCTACACTTATCATTCTCTCTCTTTCTAGGCATTCTTTTTAAATATTTTTTTACCTTACCCATCCTTTCCTTTTTTTTATATTAGTCCATATAAATTTGCTTTTCATTTCTCCTTCCCTTTTCCCAATTGATTTTTTCTTTTCCTTCACTGCAGTCCATTGTGTATCTCTATTATCACTTATTTCTGAAACTTCCTCTATTTCTTTATCTTTGTTAATTTCCCCAGTCTCTTGTCCACCTTCTTGTCATATCCCACCATTTTTTGTTCTGTATGTTTGTTCTTCTTCTTTCTTTTGGATTAATGTCTGATTCTCCTTGTACAAAATCTACACTTTCTTTACAATCCATTTGTGACCATTGGTTTTACATTTATAGCATTTCAGTTCATGTTATTTTGGCATCATGTCCCATTTCTCCACATGCATAACATTTTCTTTTTCCACAATTACTGAGTAAATGATTTGATTTCTTACAGAAAGCACATATTTTTGGTTGACCCCAATATTTCACAACATCTTTATCACCTTTGACATTTATCATACTAGGAATACGTACAATAGTTTTCATGTCATTTTAAATATCCCATTACAGTCCCACTGTCCATAAATCTCTAATATCATAAGCTTTCAAAATATCTATGCCATCTTTCACATGTTCTTCAAATGTTCTTTTAAAGTATCATTTGCCACTTATGTTGTGAATTGAATATGTATTTTTTTTTTCTGGACCAAATGCTTTGGCCTCAAAATCTTTCTCTTATGTAACCAGTCTCAGATATAATGTTACAAAAAGTTTCCTTGTTAATGTGAATAAAAGCTCCTACTTCAGACTCCTTTGTACCTAAAGGCATTATTGCATTATTCCAAACTTTATACCTGCCCATGCCTTCATCTTCTTTACTGATAATTCTTACAATGAAGCTTTTTTCACCTTTATCCTTGCATTGCTCATATCTTATTTTTTCTTTTCTTACTTCACCTCAGCGTTTCTCCAAAGGATTTTTTATTTGTGACGTTATGTACTTCTTCCGTTTGAATTTTGTCCATAATGTTATGTCAAGAAATTTCTCTCTCAGTTTGATAATCCAATGTACACGATAGCAGTGAGACAGCCAGGCAGTAAACAAACCATAAAATGTTTATTAGATTATAAATCGGTAAGCGCTTTCACTATGGGCTTCTTCAGACCAGTACTGGCTGTCTCACTGCTATTGTGTACGTTAGATTATTTGGTTTTATATTTGCAAGCAGTGGAACACTTGCCTTGTGGAGAGCTGCCTGGTTATTTCTCTCAGTTTTATGCTTACTTGTATGACATATGAGCTAATAAATCATTCCACAACCCCCAGATTGGAGAGTTGTACTAATACATCCATTAGCTGATTTCTTTTTCTCTAAATAAACACTGCTGAAATAACTCCTCTGAATCAGTAAAAGACTGTACTGCCTGTTCTCTCCTTCCCTTCCATTCTCCATATCCATTATGACATAAAGAAGACATGAGCGTCTTTTTCTGACTTCCTTCAGTAACTGTGTCCTCAGAAATCCACTCAGAAGGCTTTGTTGCCTTCACTACCAACTTGCTGCTGCAAAACTCCAATTCTTGCCAGTATTCTCCTCGTTCCTGCTGACGTCTGACATCATATTAACGAGACATGAAGGCTTGGCTGCCTTCACGGGAACAGTACTACTGCAGAACAACTCCTATGGTTCCATTCGTCTCCCTCCCTGCTTCTCTGAGCTGCCACTGTGCTCCGAATGGACGCAATAAGTACATTATTGTGCAACCATCCTACTTGCAACTGCAGAGTAGAGATTCTTTATTTTATACTTTACAGTATTAACATAATAGTTACATTATTTACAGTATTTACAATATTTACAATGTAACAAAATTTCTTATCTCAGAGAATCTACTCTGAATATACAAATTTCAATAAAATATTTACATTTTTGACCCTCACTCCAGCTTCCAAAGCCAAAATCTTATCTTTTCCAAAATTTCTGTCAAGTCCAATTTTCCAATAATCATTTTTTTTGCTCTTTGATTCCATATAGTCCATATTGCAACAAGCATTTTTTATCCATGGTATATGCATAGTCCTTGTGTTTGTTTCCATGAAAACATATTCAATCATATCCATATTAACATCTACACAATTTAAATTATCAAAATACTTCAAATTGCACTTTTTCCATAAATTCAGTACTCATTTACATTTCAAAAATGCATGTTTGGTTGTTTCAAACTCTTTACAACATTTACATATTCTGTCTTCTTTTTCTTTCATACTGCATACTATCTTTTACTAGTAATTTTCTTATAGATAATATCCATAAAAAAATCTTGACATTCAACAGTATGTTTAAGTCTTTTTTCCTTATTTTTATAGACTTACTGGAATTTAATAAAGCCTATACTTTTTTCTGTGTAGGCATCATGACATGCTGCTTACATAGCTGCAAACATTTTAGATTCAGTAAGGGCTGCTGAGTGGTGCACGTGCATGCTTCAACAGGAAAACTTCCATGGCATGCAAATCACCTCATAAGCAGGTGAATCTGATGCAAATGAGGCTGGTAGAGTGATCCAGCAAACAGATAGGCATCTCTTCAGACCCCGTGTCAGTGTCAGTAGTGTACACAGACAAATTCTGTGTATAGGAGTGTAGACAGACAAAATGGGTTGTAAAACTGCAGATATTTGCACAGAAATGTCATACCACATACACATATGACTGAAATTATCATCCTGTCGGAAAAATGAAGGGAAATAAATTATTATTATTTTTTTAATAATCTGGGCATGTTTACGTGGTGCACCTCAGTGTGCAAACATGCTTTATAGAAAAAAATAGAAAAAAATAAATGAATTAGTATGTGACAGAAATGGATTACATGACTGTATGTGGAGTCCCTACAATGATGCATTGGTACTGTTGCTAACATGGTTGGGGTTTGAAGCATGGAGTTTCCAGGCTGTGAGCACGGCTACATAGACAAAGGAGGTGGAGGTACTGAATAGCAGAAAGGAGTAATCATGTCTGCATATCCTTTTTGCGTAGGCTTAGACCCATGTTGCTGTTTACAGAGGAGGTAGCTGAAACTGAGGGGGGTGTCTACTGACATTTAAGTTCATTGCAGCTGAAGTGTGTATGTTTGCATGTTGCTCAGCTTGGCTGAGCATATCCCCTACAGGGTCTACTAACATCTAAGCCTTGTTCACCATCCCTGCACGTGTTTGCATAGTGCACTGCCATGCTGAGAGTGTTTTAAATAAAATGTATTTAATTAGCTTTAACCCTTGTTTAACCTAAAACAGGGACATGAAATGATGTTAATTATATTGTAGGCAGGTGCAATGCATCATAGTTACCTAATCACACCCTCTGCACCTACAGCAGATCTCTACAAGGTATGCGTACACCCTACATTCTAATTTGTTTTCCCAATGCTCTGCACCATTGCAGTACAGACTTGGGAATTTTAACTGAGAGAATGCTAGGGGCTGCTGCAGGTCTGCTGCACCTGCATGTGCTAGATGCTGAAGTCAGTGCTGCTACTGCTGTTGACAATAGGCCTAGACAGAGAAGGAGAAGAATGTGTATGTTTGTGCAGTGTGCAGCTGTGCTGACCATGTCTGAAAAAAATGTATTAAATTAGTTTTGACCCTTATTTAAGCTAAAATAGGACCAAAAAATGATGTTAATTATATTGTAGGCAAGTGGGATGCATCATAGTTAGCCAATCACACATTTTGCACCTACAGAAAAGCTCTATAAAGTATGCATACACCCTACATTCTAATTTTTCCCCAATATTCTGGATCATTGGAGTACAGACTTGGGAATATCAACTGAGAGAATTCTAGGGGCTGCAGCAGATCTGCTACACCTGTATGTACTAGATGCTGAAGTCAGTACTGCTGGTGCTGCTGACAATAGGCCTAGACAGAGAAGGAGAAGAGTGTTCTGGCCCAGGTAACCTTCCAGGAGCTACATGAGCTGGAGATTGTAAAGCGCTATAGGGTGGATAGGGACATACTACAAGAACTCACTGAGCTCTGCTGCCCTCAACTCAGACACAGAGCCAGCAGAGGAGAACCCATCCTAGGGGAAACAAAGGTATGTGCAGCCCTTAGGATACTTGCTACGGGTACTTTTCAAAGACCAACTGGAGAAATGATGGTAGTCTCACAGGCATCAGCATCCAGGGTACTCCACCAGTTCTGGGATTCCATGCTACCACATGCCAGTGAGTACATTTCTTTTTCTCTCACCGCTGTGGCGAGGGCTAGCAATATGCAACACTTCTACCATGTAGCACACTACCCTGAATTACTAAGTGCCATAGATTTCACTCATATACACATCCACCACCCAGTGAGGAGGGTAGAATCTATGTCAACCACAAGGGTACCATGCCATCAACTGCCAGGTCATGAGCAATGCCCAGCTGATTATCACAAATGTGTCTGCTGGCAGGCCTGGCAGTTAACACAACTCCTGGCATGCATCACAACTGTACTAGATGTTTGCTGGTGGGATCCCACATGGCCATTTACTGGGGGATGCTGACTATGCCCTGGAACCGTGGATGATGACAACCATCAGAAATGCACACCCACCCACCTAAGAACACCATAATGAGGCACATGCACAAAGTAGGAACATCACAGAGTGTGTGCTTGGACTTCTGAAGTCACAGTTCCAGAGGCTCAATATATCTGGTGGAGCCCTGCAATACTCTCCAGCCACATGTGCACATATTTTCACAGTATGTGCCATGATACACAATATGATTCTGCAGAAACAGCTGCAGCAGGATCATCAAAGGGAATGGATACACAGCCTCCCACCACTGCCTAGGTTACCACAGCCACAGTCACAGGAGGACTTGGAGGAGGAAACCCCTGATGATGTTCCTGAAGGCAGATGTAGGCATGTCTAGTATGCCCTGGCTTTGACTAACAGACAATGTGTAGCAAATTCACTGACTACTTAGGGCCCTTAGAGACTGACACCTTACTCTGACTCACATAGATATAGTAAAATTGATGCCAGGCAACCCACACACCCTGTACCTGTTCATGTATTGGCTGTATACTGCTTGCATCAGACAAAATCAGCCCTGAACTACAGTTGTGTCGACTGGTGCATTTGTAAAGAAGTCCCTAACCTGCACACTACTTGTAAGGATTACTATAATATGCTATTGTATGTATGGATCCACTGCAGTTATGAAAGGAAATATAATGGGCTATTTGGACACAAGTAATATCCACAGTGGACTACAGTTACCCAGTCCACTAGTATGTGTTTCTTAATATTCATTCGGCCTCATGGTCAGAATATGCACTACATCAATCAAGGGAGATGTTAAACTGTGGGGTCACATGATATTCGGACTACTGTGTATCCCAGCAGAACATGTGGTGCTGTTCCCCCACACCCAACACAGCCATAGCTGGCCTTAGGCATAGGCCAACAAGGCAGCTGCCTAGGGCACTGCTGTATGAAGAGCACTTTTCCAGTAATCTGGATGGTGTAGGTAGACCAGGATGGGAGCACCGAGTGGTGTTGGGGGAGTGCTGTGGAGACCTTTTGACTAGGGCACCAGATGACCAAACGCCGGTCCTGAACACAGCAGTTTTCCCATATAACTGGATTAACAAAATCTCAGTAAATATGAAGCTTGGGATGATAGGAAGCCTATATCATCCAAACCAGCAAGTTGAAAGAGGTACCAAGCATCTAGTAACCAAATAAAAGAATCATTAGTATCCCAGTCCTGGTAAAATCTTCCTCGTTCTTAAATGTTTCTATGGTGAAATAAATACGTGAGTCATCATTCTGTGTTGAAATCTTCCTCTTTATTAATTCAGGTAGGTGAGCACAATTCTATTACATTGAGGAATCACCCCATCATTGAGAATAAATGCAGAAACCCTGATTACCCAGACGCAGGCAGCTCAAGAAAGAAAAAAACAGGGAAACTACAAGCACAATGAAATGGCAATGGTCCTTACTTTTTCTAAGGATTTCCAGACAATTAGAAACATCATTAAGGATAACTGGACCATAATCAGCAGCAACCCTACTATTGACACTATACTACCATCAACCCCTGAATTCAGTATCTGTAGAAACAAGAACCTGAGAACATACATCGAATCTGCCAGTAAACTCAATGATCCACTCCCCAGGAATAAACCAGGCACCTACCCATGCCATAATCCTAAATGTGGATACGGCAAACTCCTAAGCAACATGGACAGATTTACTTGCCCAAACACAGGTAAGACTTTTCTCAGCAAATTCTGGGGTTGTTGTCAGAGCGAATGTGTTGTTTATAGGGCAAGCTGTAACAACTGTAATGCATTTTACATCAGTAAGACACTTAACAAACTTAAGACTAGGATGGTAAAACATCTCCATGAGCTAAAATACAACATTAACAATGCCCTTGCTAAGCACAACCTAGAAAAAGGATACAACAAGTTATGATTTCATATCCTGGATATGATTGAGAAAAAGGAAGTTCAGGGCCCTACCAATGACATCCTTGAGAAGCACAAACTTGAATAGCAAATATGCCGACTGGCTAATCGGCCTCCTGGACTTAACACCAATATCTCCATAAAAAACATTTTGAACCTAAGAAGAATTAACCACAACAACCCTACTACTGACCCCTGAAAGAAAAGCTCGAGAATTTAACTCGTTTTCATAATAATGTTTGGTTATGCTCCGATTAATAATCTTCATAATGTCTTCTTGATACTAACATCATACAGTCATTATATTTATGATTCAATTTGGTTAAGCCTCAATTTGCTGTTGGTATACTGGACTTCTTCCATTTTCAAAGGTAGGTCCGATGAAGCCCCATTGGTGAAAGCACAGTGTCAAGACACATGATGGCTTTTTATGGCTTTTCTAAAGTTTTTTTGTCCTCAACATTAGCTGGTCTTACATCTTTATATATATTTTATATACTTTATATATTTTTAAGCTATACTATTGGAGCATTCCTGCTTGATACTGAAAATGTATATTGATTTGGTTTACTGTATGTGAAATCTTAAGCACAGGATGGCCTTAAATGGTTCATTTGCATATTTCTCTTGAGCCTATACAAGGACTTTTAAGGAATCACACAGTGAAAACTATAGCCTTGCCAGATTTTCCTGTAAATTTTTACAGATTTAGTGGGTCATTTGACATGTTTACTCACTGTTCTAGATTGTTATAAGGGAGCATTTGCAAACATCCTTATTGTAATAGATATCAGCTAGTTAAACGTGCAACCTTGATTCCTCAGTGTAAGAAAATTGTACTCACGAAGATTTTAACAAAGAATGACGACTCACGTATTTCTTTCACCATAGAAGCATTTAAGAATGTGGAAGAATGTTAGCAGGACTGGGATACTAATTAATATTTTTTTTCTTTGGTTACTACCTGCTCGGTACCTCTTTCAACTTGTTGGTTTGGACGATATAGGCTTCCTATCGTTCCAAGCTTCGGATTTACTGAGATTTTGTTGATCCACAGGGTGGATATCTTAGCAAGCAACAGATAAGGGTATGCACAAGGGCACTATTCGAGTGGTCCACCTAGTGAATTTTGGTTTAAATATAACTGGATTAACAGTAGGTCAGCAATGGTATATCAGCAGTCTAGGCATACACAGGGCGGTAACATAGAAATCAGTCACACACTGCATGTCTCACTAACACAGAAATAACAATGTACATATGTATGATGTTGATTGTGTGATAAATGACTCCCTGGCTGGCACTCTGTGTGGCTCAGTGGACTATGAAGGTTAATACAGGTGATGCCATTGATGGTTCAAATCTGAAAGTATTCACATCTTTTGCATATAAAGTATTATTGTGTTGGTGTTTTCACAGACTGTCAGTCTGCGTGGTGTAACATTATGAACCTCTATCACATTTTAATTACATCACATGGCTGGAGAATGCCATGGGCATTTTGAGTGATGTACAGTATAGCAGAAACAGGGGCAGATGTCAGTGTCTGTAACACAAAATCCCGGACTGGACTGCAGGTAGGTGTGGCCTGGAGTCACTTTATAAGTACTGACAGTCTCACTGGGTCGGCCCATATACCTATAGGATCATAGGAAGTGTCTAGGCTATTGACCCTGAGGCCCTTATAAGCCTAGCCAAGAGTTTAGTCCATGTATAGACAACTCAGCACCTGATGCCCCTGTCCAGCAGAGACACAAATGGAATCCTAGGAATGTATTTTCCACTTCCCATTCAGTTAACTAAGTTGTGCTTAATAATGGCTAAAGAGGTACTCTGCTGGATGCAGAGAGGGAGTCTATTCCACAGATGGGGGAGTCCCTGGGACACAAATCTGTTCCACCAACAAGTCCTATTTATGCCACAGACCAGGTCGACACCGTGTGTGTGGGTTATTCGAGTAGAACTTAACTTGTGGATATGCAGTAGTCCCATCAAGGCGTGGTCCAAGATCACCTTGTATGCCAGACAGAGGTCACCTCTGAGGAAGCTGTATGAAACAGAGAAGAGGGATAGGGCTTTTAGCCTATCTGTATATGGTAGACTTTTGAGGCCCTGGATCATTTGGTGAGGAGCCTCTGTGGTCTCTCCAGCTGCTGCATGTGCTGTGCAAGGTACATGCCAAATAGTTAAACTAAGAACAGTCTTGTTGCCCTTTGATCAAAATGACCTGTTATGTAGATATATATATATATATATATATATATATATATATATATATATATATATATATATATATATATATATATATATATATATATATATATATATATTTGTCTATACATACATACATACATACATACATACATATATGTATACATATTCATCTGTCACTATCTCTCTCTTACATGCATAATATAGCTCTATGTATATTAAAATAGATATATAGCTATATATTACAAAGACATGCATCTGCAGCATTTCTTCCTGGGCCTCTGCTGAAAATTGGCTTTGTTCCAAGTTGGACTTTCCCAGTAAACAAATGTTAAATTAAAAAAAAAAATAAATATATATATATATATATATATATATATATATATATATATATATATAAACATACTTCTCAGTCTCTCCCCATATATCTACATAACATATATACATATCATATATACACACAGCTACATGTATATATACATCACTGTTTTATATATAGAAATATATGTGTGGATGTCTGCATTGTTCTACATACCCTAATACTGGTAAGTACAGCTGCTCTAACACACATCTATAATGTTGCTCAGAGGATCCAAACTTAGGATTCAACAGTATATAATGCATTTACCTACAGACCCCTGTGCCTGCTGGATGTCACCATATAGACAGAAACAGGTGAGCAGGTAGTGTAATGTATAATGTTTTCTACACATACATGGACAGGGCACATTGATCCTGCCCACTGTCTTGCCCATCCAAGTGCAAACAGCCACACATGGACACACTGGTAACCCTACACACATAGCTAGGATAATAACAGTCATCTCACTGCTCAGATACTACATGCAGATAACAGTATGAAGCAATATCACTCTGCAGGCCACATATGCTGTTCAACACAAGCCTAGTTTGTGTAATCCACAAGTATTTTGCCTGCAATCACATGTAAAACAGACATCAGCCCTGGTGCGTGTGATAAGTTCTATGATTTATAGTATTTAAGACTAGATAGGTATGGGTTCTAATCTCACTGCAGACTTCATGTTCTGTATGTATCCCCTTAGTAAACAACTGAGCAGCTATCAAACTGCAATGGTTATGCAGTTTTTGGCCCTATACTTTGCTGGGGCTTTCAAACTGCCTCTTCTACAAGGACTGATGGTGTCATCTAACTTAACGCTACCAGCTGCTAGTAGACTAGCTAACTTAAGTTGTGGCATATGCAATACATACTGTGATTTATACTGTGTAATACGAGGTAAGTCAGGGTTCTAATCTCACAGCAGACCACTTAATGAGCATGTGTGCATGTGTATCCCCTATACAAACAACTGAGAACCTCCCGCATGGATATTGAATTGCAATGATTATACACTTTTTAGCCCTGTAAGTTGCTACTGACTTCCAAAGTGCCTTCTTCTACAAGGCCTTATGATGTCATCTACCTTAAGACTACCAGCTGCCAGTGTGGCAGCTGACTTAAGCCATGGCGCATGTGATACATACTGTGATCTACATTGTGTAAGACTACATATATAGGGGGTATAATATCACTGCAGACCACTTGGTGTGTGAGTATCCTTCTTTTAAACAACTGAAAAACACTCATTGGCTATCAAACTGCAATGGTTATGAACTTTTTGGTCCTGTAAGTTGCTGCTGTCTTCCAAACTGCCCTCTTCTATAAGACCTGATGATGTCATCTACCTTAAGACTACCTCCTGCCATTGTAGAAACAGACTTAAGCCATGGTGCAGGCAATAAGTACTGTGATCTACACTAGTGGTAGGGGTTCTAATCTCAGTGCAGGCCACTTAATGTGTGTGTCCATATGGCATAAATATGATTACTTCAGTAACTTACAAAGAAGTAAAGTTTTGCAGAATTTTACTTGTAGCAGGTGATGTGGCCCTCAAAATGCTTGACCACAACTTGCCTGCTGATGTCATCAAGCATAATATATCCTAAACTGACAGTACTATCAGACATGAGGTGTGTTGAGTGCATCATGCACTGTGATCTGTACTGAGTACCAATCCATGGGAAAGTGTTCTAACCTACATACAGCCAACTTGCAGTATGTGTGTGCCGTGCCGTGTCTTGTAAGCAGTAATTTGAAGTGGTGCTATCCTCAATGTAGCCATGTTTGTGGGTGTGGCTGTTAGAGAAATTTACATCAGCTTATGGAACCATATGATTTTTTAACTTCACTAGCATAATGACCATACAGCCATCACAATTGTAGACAACTGTATACCCTTATTTACATGATCAGCACATCTTGCCCCAGTCCAAGAGGGATGCAGGCAGACACCCTGTGGTGAAATAATGGGTGCTCAGCCAGTCATACAGATGGTATGAGCTGAAGTGCACTGAGGTGATCTGCTTGCCATTAGCCAGAACTTTGTTGCAAAGGTGGGTTAAAGTCTGCTAGACAAATGTGTCCCACACGCATGTATTATTAAAGTCATAGACATGCTAGGTTAACGTCCTTACAGTGATTAATCTATGTACTATGCCACCTACAGATATATGCAGCATTTATAATCAAGTGCAGTCACACATTACCTCTTTTGCAAGGCAGGGATGACCTCTGAGTAGTCTATATGTCACAGGCTACAATGGCACTCATTTCAAATGATTCCCATTGAACACATGCTGAAGACATGAAGTTCCCTTGTGAGGGACAATACTGTTGTGTGCAAGTACCAGTACTGTTTGAAAATGTCCATTACCAAATGACCATTGCACTCAGATTGTGGCATTCTGATAGAAGAGTACATGGAGGTTTTGAGTATGTCAATTACAAGTGAATTGTGCCCTCAGCTATGACACATGTTTACCGTCATACCATTGGGGAGACATGGTGATCACAGGCACATTAGGTGTAAACCGGTGTGACCAAGTCTGTGTGCCCAGATCTTTTACCCCTGAGTATGTACATCACATGTTTTGACTGATGTTCTACTTACCAGGTACATAGGTGCCAACATTGTTAGCCACAGACAGTCAGTATTCACTTGTATTGTGGTTAAATGGATTTCAAGCAGTAGAGGACCCAGGACTGAGACTGTTGAACACTGCTGCTTACAGATCAGCTGATGAAGGTGGATGTCCCTATGTTGAGCATTTGTGCCATCAATGGGCTACTAAGTAACCCCTACAATGATACTACCATGGATGACTAAGTGGCTGCTTTGTACATGATACCTGAGTGGGGGATATAGTCAGACATCTTGGCTCAGTCCAGGGGGTTGTATGCCTTGCTGTCCCCTCATCCAGGTCGTTGGTGACTGCCTCAGAAATGTCCACCACATTTAACAGTCATGATCCCCCTATCAGACATCCAAACCGTGTACAGTCAACTGTATGTAGATCCTATATATGTGTGCTGATCAGCTCCATGATGATTGCCTCTATGGCCATACAGATGTGAATACCCACGCAAAGAGGTATATCATTCTGGTAGTCAATACATGCACCACCTCTGTGTAAGGGTATAACAGTTGCCATTGTCCACTCAGCTGGGGATCAGCCAGTGGTTTCGGTGTGATTGCAAGGTATTCTCAATGGTGTTAGTAATCCATGACACTTCCCATGTAGGATGCAGCCTGGGATGTTAGCATGTCCAATAGATGCTGTGTATCTTCCATAGATAGGCCATTTATGACCTGCTCTGTAGATATGGAAGTTATGGGACAGGTTGTAGGAATGTCATGTGCCACATGTATTGGGGACAGGAGAGTAAAGCTGATGCAGAAAATGTGGGACTACAGGTTAGCTATGGCTACAAACCCATTCTATGTGGCATCATTACATATGGGTTCACTGACAATCTGTGCCTGTGTTTAGGGTTACACATGTAACTACAATGTGCATTGTGGCTTTGCTTTGTGTGAGTGGCTACTTTTGTCACTAATTGTGTCTACACAACATCAGAAAACCATGTGGTTGTTGTAGCTAAGGAGGTTGTGTCACCATTTGAGGGGGGACCCTCACCCCAACTGTCACACAGCAATGTCCACCTCCTATAGTATATCCTGATAATGGGAGTTGTCCACCAGGCAGGTCTGCTATGCCATGAGGAGCCTGTGTTCCTCCTGTCAGGTATAGTCATGTACATGCAGTTGTAATGTTGCTGCCATAATGCATGGATGCACAGCTCTGCATATATGCCATCCCATCAGAGGAGGGAGGTGCAGTCAAGCTATGTAAACCATCCCACATGAGGTAATAAATGGCTTTGTTGAAATATATGTCTGCATTGTCTGCAAGGGGGGGCTAGTGCTTGTAGTTTTAATGACACTGATCTGTGGTGAGATCCCACCAGCGAGAACCTCAGATTGGGGGGCTGCAGTGGTCACCCATATTGGTAAACACATGTTGTAATATGTTGCTTCCTCTTGGGAGGATGTCATGGCACTGCTCCAGGACTTTGTAGTTAAGGACGTAGACTAACTTTTGGTTAAGTGAGCTGCAGCACAACTAAGCAACACAGCTGATGGTCCCTTAATTCCACTCCACAACATGGATACATGGAGCTGCTCCTGTAGCTGGTTATTGCTTGACTATGTGCCATTCCAATGCTGAATGGTAGCTGCATTGTCTCCAGGAAATCACAGTGTTTCTCAAAATCTGGATGTGTATCTATCCTTAATGAATATGTATACACCACCTTAATTACCTTGAACACTGCCATTGTGAGGTGTGAAGATGTGGATGGACATGTAGTCTGGTATGGCTGTGGTGTTGTCCACAACCTTGAACTAAATGTCCTTGACTGCACACATGTCTTCATAATCCAAGGTGGGGGCACATTACACAGAGTGGGGTTCAGTGTTGCCATACCCACCATGTAGCAGCATAACCATGATGTTGTATACAGATGGGGTTCTCATTGCCAACTTTTCAGTGAACAGTGCATCTAAGATGCATTGTGGGGGTATCAGTAGCCATTGTCATTACTTCAAATATCAGGGTTGAGAGATGAACACCATCACTCATGCAGCATTGATGTCTGTTGAGCAAGGCATCCCAGGCAGACATGTAGTAGATCCCCTGACAATGATACCACACACTAAGGCAATTATTGACTTCCATCAATTTACATGTGTATGGAGTCATCATCCCAGGTGAGTGTCAACTGCAGCTGAAAAATATGCGTATACCGGCGAGAGACATAGATTGGCTAAGCACTGTTATGTATCTGCATAAAGGATGGTGATGTATGTTCCTATTTGTAGACACCTGCAGGAACTATGATGTCAACATTATATTCACTGATATCCCTTGATTTATGGCAATGTGTAATAAGACCTATTGTTTCAAGCCACAAGCAGCTATCTATGACATGTCCCATATGTAGCCACGTGACACAGACATCAATGTGTCACACAATGTAATCACCTCTGACTATGAGGTGTGATTTTGTGTTTTGCTTTGGGTGTTTGACCAGTGAGAGAGTAGTACATGCAGTATTATGTGTACTGTGCACTCCAGAGGTGGGATGTTCTGAGATGTCTGTGAATGTGTCTGGTAAGGAGCTGCATACATGCAGGTGTGTGTGATGTGGGTGTAGGTGGTGTAGGATGTGAAATGTGCATGTTGGCATAATGTTCATTGCCATATGTAATGACTGTTGTTGAAGACACCATGGCAGCAAGGTTTGAAATGCAGACACATCTGTCACACATTGTGTTTGTGTGTCATAGGAGTAGAGGGGTGAGGTCACTCTCAACACATCAGCAGCAGGTCCTGCAAAGGTAGGGTCCTGCTACCACACCCTTGGAGTTGACAGCCTGATATACTGTGTTTGTAGGCACACCTTGCAGTGAAGATGTGGATGCCTGTGCATGCATAGTGGACTTGTTCAACTTTGCTGACATTATGTTGGCCTCACACGCGTACTATGCTTGTCTAGCAACTAGACTGCACACTGGTTGTTGTGTGGTATGATGTGGGAACACAGACATCTGTCAGGTACATAGCTTTACAGTATGACATGCCTAGGACATGGCTGGTGGATACATATTGGCCAAAGGTGGCCAGTCTGCTGCATTAGGCCTCACAGCCATGTCATGCAGATATGCACCAGTAATGTGTTGAAGGGCAGGATGCATGAAGTGCTATGAAAGTGTCACCTATGATGGCTCACTGGTAGTGTGCTGATTGTTACAGCAAGACTGAATATCTATGTCAATGGACATTGTACATTATATTGTGGTGCTACAGCATTGCTATTAATCCCCCTATTGTTAGTTTTCTAGTGATATACCACCAACCCTGGAACAGATGGCCTAAAACATATAAATAACAATTGATTGCCCAGATTGCTAATCAAGACATCTACTTGGAAAAAGGTATGTGAAGCCTACAGAGCCTTTCATGATTTGGGACATCTATGTGGATGAACAAACAGGGTGTGTCTTGCTTTTCATCATGGGCTTCATAGTACCATTTTGCATATGATGACAGAAGATGTATCTGATCATGGTATCCTATGTGAGAGTGGTGTTGTGGAGACCAGCATTAGTAGTTGCCAGGCACTGGCAATTCTGTGGACTCCCCTGCTTTCCACAGTTTTCACAAGGTAATTGTGTCCTTCCAGTACACACCGCTTGGGTAATGTCCAACTGCAGAATACCTGTGTGAAACCCCCACCTTACCTTCAAAGGATATATATATTACACTTCCTTAACATGTTTGTCTGCACTCTGTACACACACCTTGGATGACTCTCTTTTTGGAACATGCTGCAAGCAACTGCAATACTTAGTTGCCCAAAGGACAACTAGCATGTAGTAGCAAGCAGTGTCCCTAGATCTCTGAGTCATGTGACATGAAATGCCATGATAGGAGTTAGCTGGATACGAGCAGTAACATTGTCATATGCCTACTGACACTGGACTACACACTGTCTGTTATGCTCAATTCCAACTATAACTGGTAGACCCCAATGAGTGTTACACTATGCAATGGATGACAGGAATATTACTTATTCTACCTACCATGGCCTGGCAATGTGTTTGACAATATTAGGCCAGCAGGTCTTGCTGGAAACTGTATAGGTTATCTACTGAGTGTTATGTCCGCTAGTGGATAGGCAAGTCTCTGACAGTCATATCCTGGGAAGATAGCATTGGGAGACCTAAGCTGCAATGATGCCAGTCACCAGTGGATTTCCCAAGACATCACTGATGGTGTACCCCTTCCAGCCATTCCTTTTCTGCAGTCACAGCCACTTTCAATGCTCTCTGCCTGCCTACATTAGTAGGTGATTGCGTATCAGGAGGTGTCACTGAATCCCTCACAAACCAAAATTTAACCACGATGGTCTGTAAAATGCATTCAGTTGTAGTCTGAGCTATTGACAAATACTAAATGCCAACAACTGCACAATACTATCCATTGGAAGGTCATCCACCCATGGGAAATATAGCAGTGTCTGCACACCACACCCAGAGAGATATGTAACCTTTGACTTTCAGTGGTCAGTGAGATGTGGGGATGCATTCAATGTTTTATATCATAAATACACAGGTCTGTGATGTAATTCCCAGACTGTCATTGCCATACTAAAGGTGGCACTCATCACACCTGTCATTGTGTGCAATGGCACCCTTGCTATGTCACTACACTTGCATATCCTACAACTGTAGTAGCCACATAGGTTCCATGGTACTGCAATACACATTGTAGATAACATGCCCTATGGAGTCCGTGTCATTACCATACATGTGTAGTCTGTCTCATAAATGCTTTGTAGGGGATGTGTAGTCTGTCTCATAAATGCTTTGCAGGGGATGTGTAAGGCTGCCATACAGGGAGGTGTAAGATCCTTCTGTGTACCTCCCCTGCATCCATGACAGGAGTAGCACATGTCTTACCCAACCTACACACCTACACTATCACTGTGGTATAAATACTACATGTTGGCAAGACAGGTATGTTACACAGACAGTACACCCAATATGTAACAGGTCCCCCATGCATGTGAAGCACACATCTGCTGTGACAAACTTCATGTTCAGGTTACACCTTGGGATGCAGAACATGACAATCATAGCTGTTGTCTGATAAATGGCTGTACTGGACACAGGAAATGTGAAGATGGGTCATCCCCAGCACCACAGCTTGTAAATGTGATAGCTCCCAACATCCTTGTGACACTTATCAAGGGTATCAGAACTTTTCACAGATTAAGGATGCATGAGTACACTGCATGAGCCATTGTCCTTTTTAGCCTGTTACACATATATGGACTTATGGAGCCATGCACCTATAGTGCTGTACCTTGCAGAGGACATCTTTCTTCTGTGCAGTCTATCCTGTGCTGTGACGTCTATGGCTGTCTTGTTGCTGTGTGTCCATAGGTGTGCCCAACAGAATCCTGAAAGAGAAACATAAACAGCTCCATGACACACCTTTCATTATGTAAGTATACAGCCATTACAACATCATACAACATAAGGTACATGACATTATGGGACTTATGCATTACAAATGTCAGCATACAGTATCTGTCAGTAACCACTACAAGTGGTATGGATAAACAATGCATTAAACAAGTACATGTTACTTTATCTAGTCACTCTGTGCATCAGACACATAGCTTCATGTCTCTGCATCAATGATGAGAATGACAGGGATGTGGCACAGGTATCATCATTTGCACAGGGTGTTTTGTGGAGGTGCAGGAGACCTAGGCTGACCCAAAAGGTTGACAGCATGTGTTTGAGTCAGGAAGGGAAGCAGGCAAGGTGGACCATGAAATTGTGCCGTGTGTGTATGTCTGTAGGTGACCTGCACTTGACAGTGGCGTGTGAGCATGTGGGTGGGCACAGTCAAGGTCAGTGATAGCCCTACATGTGTGCATGTTGGACAGCTTTGAACCATACATGGTACAGTTGACACTTCATTGTCTCTGGGCCTGAACACAGTAACAGGTTCTACCAGGAGTTGCACTGGCACCTCCATGCCAAAGGTCAGAAGCAGTGATAGTGCCTGACAGTGACTGCTGTCTGCTGGGACTGTGTCCTCCATGGGAACACCCAGGACCACAAGCCCGTGGCCTGCCATATCTTGGTGTGGACAGCACACTCCTCTCTTTAACACTAGATGCACTGCTACTATGGGAGCATGATTGTGCATGGCCAAGTGGACTCAGCAGATGGGGATGTTGACCTACATCACAAGGCAAAAATGGAACTGTAGGTCACCAACAGTTTATTGCACCATAAAATAATAAAAGAAACATAAGCGCGTTTGTTATATAAAATACATAACTTCATCAGATAAAAGCCAACATTCAAATGGGCACATATATATAACTTATATTATCACATGACAAACACCAAGCTTTGTAGTGTGTTGCCCAGGGGCAACCCCCTGGATAATATGTCAAAACAACAGTGCCAAACAAATAGCAGTGTGCTATTACAACTACTATAAAGGGACAGTCCCAAGAGACTAGTGTGCTACATTGACAAAAAGCATTCCACCCTTGAAATATTAAGTCCTCTGTAGATTTAACAAATCTGGATATCAATGATGTCATTATCATGGTTCTAAGAAAGGCTTAATACTGTAATCCCTATTCCCTGTAAGTATATTCACACATCTGCAGCCTGTTGTAAACAAAAAGATTACATACCTGCTCTAGTGCAAAACTCTTTTGTTGATATGGTATGATATTTAGGCTTTTGAAAACAAGTGTTCTGTGTGCAGAAAGTCACATACAGAATGGTTCCTCATAGCCAACATGTTTGCCTTTTAACATACTTCTGATTAGCAGGTGATTGCCTCTTAACCAATCTGTGGTTCTGAAATGCTAATTGCAGCCAACACAGCTGATTTGCATTACCATCAGCCAATGACATAGAAACACTGTACAAGATATAAGGCCTCCATGTAGATTACAAGCCCTTTCTGATATGTTGTGCTGGACATTACTAGGGTGTGGAGGCTACATCATTGCAGAGGGTAGGAGGTCTGTAGAAGCTACTGTTACATAGAGATTTGTGTGGTACAGGTCTCAGCTGCTGCAGCAGGTAATAGGCCTAGGCAGAGAGTGTGAGCACTTTTGAGAACAACATGCTGTAGGACTAACTGTGACAACTGTGGCAGCCTTGTAGTACAGGCAAAGCCAGAGTGAGGATAGCCATTCCACTCCAATTAAGGAATGTGTTTAAGGTTAAGGTTTACTGTTAAGCAATGGTATCATTAACAGAGTACTAGGCTACATGTTTGTTGTGTCCTTGAGCAACATAGGGGATAAATATAACATTATGTCCACCATTTAGGCAACTGTAAGGCCATATGTTACAGTCTGTTACTCATTTGGAATGTGTATGCTGGCAGTCCTTGTTACAAGCAAGGGCTTCATATGTGTATGTTAGTTGTACAGCTGTGCTAATCTGCACTGTGAGTTTGAAAGGACTGTATACTGCAATCTGATAGTAGTGGGCATAATTTGCATTACCTGAGTTGAAATCCTCTTTGAATTCATATTAATGCATGACATGACACTTTATGCATTTATGGTTTTGCTATAGGAATATACAAAGTGTGTTCCAATATGCAGGCCTGTGACTTCCATCAGTGACAAACAGACATTTCATTTGTAATGCATTGTGTGGATAAGGAATGCATGACTCAGTGATTAATCGGTGGCTTCACAATACTGTTATTTAAATGCTACACACCACTGGATTTGAACCCAGGACTGTGTGTGGCAAAATGTACTCCTTGGAAGGCATTAAACAGACTGAGCTACTGAATCACTGCTACAGCAGATTATTTTTGCAACATATAAGTGCACACATACAGGCTGTGACATGCTATTTTTACAGCCATCATTATGTGCATAGCTTTATATGGATGTATTTCTGCACCAAGGTCTCTGTTGTACATATATTTTGCCAGTTATTCCTTAGCATGTGTACTTGTAAATGTTGTTCATAAAAGGAGACATTTACCTGCTATTAGAGACCTCACTTACATCCATTCTTGTATGTTTGGCATTCTAGTAGTTTACTGTTGCACCAGATTGCATGGTGCATGTTTGGCATTCTAGTAGTGTACTGTTGCACCAGACTGCATGGTGCATGTTTGGCATTCTAGTAGTGTACTGTTGCACCAAACTGCATGGTGCATTGTTGGCATTCTAGTAGTATACTGTTGCACCAGACTGCATGGTGCATGTTTGGCATTCTAGTAGTGTACTCTTGCACCAGACTGCATGGTGCATGTTTGGCATTCTAGTAGTGTACTGTTGCACCAGACTGCATGGTGCATGTTTGGCATTCTAGTAGGGTACTGTTGCACCAGACTGCATGGTGCATGTTTGGCATTCTAGTAGTGTACTGTTGCACCAGACTGCATGGTGCATGTTTGGCATTCCAGTAGTGTACTGTTGCACCAGACTGCATGGTGCATGTTTGGCATTCTAGTAGTGTACTGTTACACCAGACTGCATGGTGCATGTTTGGCATTCTAGTAGTGTACTCTTGCACCAGACTGCATGGTGCATGTTTGGCATTCTAGTAGTGTACTGTTGCACCAGACTGCATGGTGCATGTTTGGCATTCTAGTAGTGTACTGTTGCACCAGACTGCATGGTGCATGTTTGGCATTCTAGTAGTGTACTGTTGCACCAGACTGCATGGTGCATGTTTGGCATTCTAGTAGTGCACTCTTGCACCAGACTGCATGGTGCAATCCCAATTTTTGCATTACTCCTTAAGCAAGTTTGCGGGATGCTGCACGATGCGCAGCTCAGCTGAGACACACAATTACTGTAACCTGCAATTACTGTGTTTTGCTTAAACCACCTGTTTTAATTAACAGCTGTGTGGCATGGCAGGTTAATGCAGCACCCTACTGGTGTGAAGGTTGTGGGTTTGAAGTAGAGGAAAGGTGTTTACATCAATATAGCTCCATTTAGCAGAGTTTAGCAAAGTTGCACAACATGGCACATCACACATTATCGTGTTAAAATATATAAGGAAAAGAAAAATGGGGAGATAGGAAAGTGGTGAAATGGAGTGCAAGCAGGGGGAAGACATAGTGAAAGGGAGGTAGGGATGTGAAGAAAGGGTGTAAGAAAGAAACATAGCTATCCATTTCTTGTACAGCAACAACTCTGCACTTTGACAGAAGTTGTAGATGACTTTGGACTCTAATCCCAAAGAGAAGAGTGAGGACAACATAATTGCATTCTTAAGCCAATTGGACCAAATTATGTGTGTCCAGCGGACAGGTGTGAGAAATGGAGGCCTATGTATAAGATGACATTTTTTTTGGGACATGTCCTTTTTTTTTTTTTCTTTTTTAAGGTGAGAGTGGAAAGTTGGGGGAGGGACATAGGTATGTGTGGGGGAGGTAAGTTGGATAGGTGAGGTAGCTTTTGCAGACAGACAAGACAGACAAGACAGCAGACACAAGAGAGGTGTAAACACTTTGGATGGGGAGAGTGTTGTGGAATAGTCCCCAGCCATGGGAATATAGGCACTGCTACTTCACTTCCCCTGAGGTGGCAGTGGTGGAGGCTGGGATTTTTTGTGAGCCTGTCCCTCCAGGGTGGCCAGCATGCTCTTCATCTGGTGCAGGCATCATCTAAACCCACAGAAGATGATCCTGCACACCAAACCCAGTAGTTCATTACAGGTGACAACTTTCCCTCCACTACCAATCCCACAGGGGGCCCGGCTCTGTCCTATGGGGCTGTACTACCAGATACTGCAGATAGTGCAGGGGCAGCAGAGGGGCCACCACCAGGCTGGGTTCCAGATGTGGTGGGTCTCAGTGTCTCTGCCAGAGAAGGCAAGGTAGACAGATCACGAGTATCTGGCCAACTTTGGAGTACTGTAGTAAAGTAACTATAACAGTAAGTTAAAGTTAGTATTAACCTAAACAATGTTAGTATTAATAGAATGGAACATAATAATATTTTTAATACAAATGCATATTAAGGTTTATTATGTCTAATTGACCTTTAAGTAACATAACAGTAAGTATGTTAACAGCAGACCAATATGAATTAAACCATAAGGCCAATAAAACAGTTATGGTAATAAGATATGTCAATATTAAATCATAATAATAAATAACATTAATACATTAAAGAAGATAAGGGGTGGGGAGAGACAAAAAACATACCATTAGTTATCTTGCAGGTAACATTACTAAACAGAGTACAACTACAAACTTCTACAGGTGTGCAGTGTCAGTTGTGAGTACAGTGATTACAATTCTTCTATAGCTGATGTAGCACATACATACTGATGTAGCACATACATACTGTTAGCATGGGGCAGTATGGGCCATCTAGTAGAAAAAGTAGGTACAGAACTACACAGAACAGTTTCACATAATGTGGACTTACATAACTACCAAGGTGTTCTGTAAATGGATTTGAAAATATATTGCATTCTATGTAATCATGTATGTGGCAATTATGGAACAGGCATATTAGACAGCTGTAATTACATTATGAAAAATCATGACAGTTGAGAGGCATGTTTGTATACATTAAGCAAACTAGACAGGTGTCATGCCTTAGTTGGCAGGCATGGGTGTAGAACCCAATAGCTGTGACTGCAGGGACATATGCAAATAATGTAACAACTGACTGCAGCAATGTAGAGCAGATATGCAATGACTACAGCCCTATTGCAAATATTAAGACAGATTTATATAGGAAACCACAATGCTGCTTAACACTTTATTGGTATTCCTGGTAATTCTCTGTGAAATCTACGCACACTATCTGCTCATAAAGTGGGCGACCTCAGCCATATACCTTTTGTTCCAGGAATGTGAGCATTATGTGCTTATCGCAGCACAGCTCTCCCAAATGTAAAAATATTGATTTTAATTTAAAAGATATTTTACATTGCATTCAAAAAATGATTGTGCTATGGACTTTAACCTGTTACCTAAAGAACTGTGGATTCTCACTCTACTCATTCAGCTACTTGGATAGTATATAAAATAGTATACTTTCACATACACTACTAAGCAACCATGGCACACTGGGCAAACAGGCTTAAACAGGCATACATATATGCAGAAATAATTAAATAATTACATCCGGGTTCTATTTTTAGATGTCTACTGTGTATGTGTAAACGCAGCTTTGCATTGCTGTGCTCCATGCCACGATGCACAAACGGACATTAAAAAAAATGAAAAAAAAAATAGTTATCATAATTAATTACATCTGGTTTCAATTTTTAGATGTCTGGCAAGTGCTATGTATAAGCATAAAAATATATAAAACCACAATTTAAAAATTTAAAATACAAACTATTAATAGACAGCGCATTTGCAGTAGCATGGAACATTGCAGGGAGCCTCACCATGTACATAACATCAGACCAGCCTCTACACTTCTGCCTACATGAATTCAATATCCCTGTTACTATGGTCTCCCTCTGCAGCATGCCATGATTAATATGCATGGTGCCCTGCCGATTTGGAACCATGGCTTTGTACATGTGTACATTCTGTTTAGGGTCTACATGGAGCCTACATGGATTTTATTAAATCCTGGGGTTAATGTTTTCCACATACAAATCTTCTCATGGATGTACATAATATTTATACCATATTCTTCTTTCATTATCAACTTCATCTAGTTTCATTTTCTATAGTAATATATTTTCTTGATAAGTATATATTTCCATATGAGTGTTATATCTTATATTTTTTAAAATTGAAAAATAACTTCCATTCCTTATCATATTTTCTTAATATGTCAGTTAATATATATTACCATTATCACCCTTTAACTTCTTAATAACCTTATGCAAATTTAATAAGGCTGCATAAACCACTGGACTAATTAGTCCTAAACCTCTTTTATCTTTCTCATCATATAGAAACCATCTCTTGACTTGGATTAACCAAGAACCCCAGTGTAAAAATAAATATAATATTACCAATCTCTTTCTCATATTCTAAAGTTAAACTAAATACACTGGCAAATAAAAGCCATTTTTGCCATTAATATTGAATGAATTAACTAAATCTTCATTTCTGATGATAACTTAAATGTTTCCAGAACATGCATGCATTTTTCCATTATTGTCTTCCATTGCATATCTCTTACATCATATTTCCGAAGGTGCATTCCCAAACTGTAATTTTATTCATATTAAAGTCATCTCCTATTTTCCCAATATACCCTAAACATTTGCTTTTCTTTTTACTCAGATACAATCCTATAACATTTAAACACTTATTTAAATGATTCAACACTAAGTTCATTCCATCATCTTTTGTCACAAGTGTATCATCTGCGTAAGTTAATAAAATAGGCATGCTAATATTTTCTTTTGTCACATATGCTTTACTGCATTTCTTGATTTATACATACCACAAGTATATTAATTATTAAAACAAAAATCAAGCTACAACTTTGTCTTATACCTTTCTTAATCCATACTTTATGACTTATTCTGTTATATTCATAAGTAGTAATGCATACATTTCATATTTTTGAACTAATATTATATGATTGAAGTTTCCCACAATATTCCATTTTGTACAGAATCAAAAGCTTTACATAAATCTCCAATCCTTATTTTAATTTTTTCAATCCTGAAGGTACAAGCATCTACTAATTCTCTAACTAACAATAAGACATCTTGACTTCCCCTTGCATTTATCCTATGTATCATAATCTCTATTATGAATCATTTTCTCCATTCTTTTTTGTATAATTTTAATAAATATCTTATAATATGTATTATTTAAGAAAAGGTATCCGTTTTTTTTCATTTCTTTTCTTACCTTTCTTCCTTATAAACTTTAAAATACCACCTTCCCTTAACCATTCATTCATTACCTCAAAAAATCTTTTTTGTCATATTAACATATCTTTACACATATGGTATTCTATTCCATCAGGTTCCCTTCTGATTCTGTATTAACTGTTGCTAATACTTTTTCCCTTCTTCTCTATAATAACTTATTTTTCAATTTTTTTTATTATCTTGTTCTGAAAATGTTTTCACATAACTTTGTTTCTTCATCTCTTTCACTTCCTCTTTGAATATTTCTTTGACATATTGCACTACAGCATCCATTATCTTTTCTTGACTAATCTGAGTTATTCCAGATGTATATTATATTTTTCTCATTAGTCTATTATCTTCTTTAATTATCTTACTCAAATAAAGAGCCACCCCTTCCTTTCTTCATTGCAAACATATTTTTATTTATATAACAAGAATCTAATTTTCTCCTGATTCATGTTATATATATCTTTCTCCCTACTAAAATATTCTCTATCATTCCTTACAATGTTATTAAATTCTTCATTACATAACTTCTTATAATTGTTCTGTGTCTTCTTTCTATTCTGCACTTCACACTCAATGTATTTCTCTCTTCATACTCTTATATTTCTCTTTAAATACTAGCCACAATTCTGACCAATTTTTGTAAACTCTCTCATAATCTTCCCAAAGCTGTTAAACTGTTATGTCCTTCTTCATAGGTTCAGCACCTTGTCTTTGTAAGGCAAACATCTTAACCATTAGGCCACCCTCCCAACCTTCACATTCCTTATTGTGAAGTCCCATTATGCCCTTTCCTGTCTTTATACATTAATCTTTATTTTTAATTTCATAATCTATATGGTAATATGATCTGAAAAAAAACTACTTCTGTCACACATTGTTCTGATATCTCTATTCTAGAAAATATCAAGAAATAAGCTTTTTCTGTTTTATGGTCACTTCCACTATATGTCCACCTATTAAATCCCCATTTTTTTTTAATTTTCCATACCTTATTACTTCTATCATTTTATATACATGCCCACATGTCTTCCTTTTTTTCTTAAACCACAGTTAAAGTCACCTACAAATATAATATTCATATATACTGCCATATG
The DNA here is from genome assembly GCF_019279795.1 of Protopterus annectens. Lineage (NCBI taxonomy): Eukaryota > Metazoa > Chordata > Ceratodontiformes > Protopteridae > Protopterus > Protopterus annectens. Next base: position 129,828,926 of record NC_056746.1, on the reverse strand, counting down.
TTTCAAAATGTTTGGAAGCATGTTTTCTCTTTCCTTTAGTGTGATATAAGCATATAAAGCTATGATTTTACACACTTTCCATTGTACATCTGTAATTGTTAGTCTGACCAATATAACTAATACTACATCTAAAATTGTTATTGAATCTTTTCACCAAATACATACTGCTGAACATTTCTCTCTACTTAAATTCTACACTACCTTATTTCCTAATAATGTTTCTGTGTGCAATCAATCATCATTATTTAGAAAACATTCATCTCCTAAAATAATATTTACATCAAATGTTTTACACCATTCCAAAATGCCTAATCTCCTTACTAAACTTTTCATACTATTTATATTAACCACAACTAATCTACAGTTGTCCCTTTCTCTGTTATTTGTTATTGCTAAATCAAATCTATACCCTTTTCATCTTGTGCCTTTCTTTTTCCTTTCATGCTATTTCTTATATATGTTCTTTTTCTTTCCCTTACCATTTTTCCAATTGAAATTTTCTTTTCTTTTACGAGATTCCACTGTACATCTTCATTATCACTTAATTATGAGCCTTCCTCTATTCCAGTTTCTTTATTAATATCTTCACTATTTTCTTCACCTTTGTCTTTAATCTCACTCCACAAAAATCTCGCTCTACACTTACTTGCTCTACATCTTTTTCTTGTAACTGAGTAACCTTTTTCCTTTCAACAATATCAACAATTTCATGACAATCCATCCACAAATGACCATTTTTCTTACATTTATAACATTTCAAAACACATTTTTTACATTGTGTTACATTTCTCCACATATATGACATCTTGTCTTCCCAAATTACTTATTGAATGATCGGACATTCCACAAAACAAGTTTTTGCTTGGCCCTAATATTTCACAATACCTTTATCACCTTCAACATTAATAATACTTGGAATATGCTTAATATTATCATTGTTCATTTGTAATATCACATTAGTGGGACTAATCCAGTCAACAAATAATAAATAAAATATAACAAAATCAAAAATTAAATACTTTAGATTTAAATGTTAAATTTTGAAATTATATTACTCAACACAATCTTCAACGTGTTGATAATGATAGTAGTGGAAATGTAATTTTAAGATGAGAGAGGTCTACATTTCCTTGCAATTTTTGAAGATTTTTTTCTTGGAAATACCTTCACAATGTTTTTATTACACCATATAAGGTATCTGTCATTGATAATTCTACTGAATCCATTTGTTGGAGATGTAAAAGATCTTTAAAGGCAGATTGATATCTTACATTTTTAGTTGTGAAAATAAGAAATATTAGGAACATTTTAAACATTTTCTGAAAGCCATTTGGTCTGAGAATTATGATGTCTGTTTTATTGATAGTAAATGTTCTAGTGCCATCTTGTATTGGCAAAGAACATTATTCTCTCTTATGGACCCTGCTAGTTATTGCAAGAAAAGTAATAACTGGAAAAGTGAACAACTTGCTCTGAAATGTATTAATTTTATAAATTTAGCCACTACAATTTGTCAGAGAAATTCATGAATCATTATAAGATGTAATGATAGAAAGTCAATGTCTAAACACATGAATAATGTTTTAATGATTTTGGAAAATATAACAAATAGTTAACTACATCATTGCTAGCTTAATGAAGTATAATTTATTTTTCTTTCTTTTTTGTATATTGTAACTATTGTAAAATTCTTGTATTGTTCTTTATTCAATAGTTCAAAAAAAGCCCTGCACTTATGTTGTCTCCAGTCTCCACTGAGGACTGTAACATGGAATTTTGTGCCTCAGGCATGCATTCCTCTCCCAAGGAGGAGTGAGTCATCTAAGTCTTGCCATTCCTCTGTTCCCCATGCCAGCTCCACAAATTCCAGAGCAGCTGATTAAACTCAGGTCACCTAGGTCATGGTCAGAGCTTTATTTATCTTTGCTATCAGAGCTAGCAAGTGCCATGTGCATATCAGTACAAGAGGCCTTTATGAGATAAGATGCACAATAAATAAAAAAAACAAGGAAATAATGCATTCCCATGCAAATTTATTTAAAAAATCACATATTCTCTATTTGGCTTCTATGCATAATGGATAAAATGTGTATGACAGCAATAAAGCATTCCAGGGCCACAGTTTGATAGGACAGCAAATAAAAGTTTCCTTTCCTTACAATGAATAGAGTCTAATTTATGTACTGCACAGAAGAGTCTATACCACAATTAACTAATCAAAACACTAACAAAAAATACTGAAGTAAACATTTTCTTCTGTTTATACATATTACAGGAAACCCCTCTCTATTTTAGCCATCATTTACTTTCCTGATGCAGAAACTTCACATGTGAAACATTCCTCCACATTGTGCCTAAGATATATCTGATGTTCTTACACTGGTTAAGTACCAATGTGATTTAAGTTGATTGAGGTAGCCAATGGTACTAATACACAGGTTTTGGAAGACTTATTCCATGACAATTTTTATGGTTACATCACAGTAGACTCCAAGCATGAGCATGTCTGAGTGAATGCAAATACTCTCATGTACATATATGCACAGCTAAGCATACGCATACTGAGACAAACAGGTGCACATCCACACGCAGAGATAGATAGACACACACACACACACACACACACACACACACACACACACACACACACACACACACACACACACACACACACACTACTTCTACTCCTACTCCTATTTCAGACATCCTTCTATATGTTATTTTAACAGTAATGCTAACAGCTAAATTCCATTTGGTGTCAGTAAGGAGCTTGTAACCATTTCCTATATCACACAGCACATCAGCAGAGAAAAGGTGTCTATATCCTGTGCGGTACTGTCTCTTCTCACTCACCTTCTGACTCATTCAGTGTCTTCCAAAACATAGATCAGCAGAAAGGTGCAAAGTAGGAATCAGGTTGCATGGTGCCTAAACATCCCATGTAGCTGAGTGCAGCATGCTGGTAATTTTTCTGCCACTGACCATCCAACCTGCAAGTATAATGCTAATTCTATTAACTAATGATTAAAAAGACTAGCTTAAAAGAAGCCCAGTGATGTTGGACCTTGAATGTGAAAGGCGACTGAGCTTAACATGGTAATTTATTTTCAGTGTGGGTAGTGGTAAACTCCTTTGTATTTACAACAACCCATATAATCAGTAGAAGACATGCCTAGGTTGAAAAAGAGGTGGTCTGAGTCTGCTTGGTGCAATGCTTACTTATGTGTAGACTCAAAGAATATAGCATAAAAAGTAATCTGAAAAGCATTTTCATTAAGTGCTAATGATATGGGATTCCATCTGAGACCCTACATTTTTAGGGAGTAGCTGAAATGGTAACAGATGGGAGGAGGGGGGTGTTGAATGGAAACTATAGTCAAAAAGCTTGAAAAACAAAACTCTCCTTAGCATGGAGAACATTGATATCTGTGCAGTAACAGAAACCTGGTTCAGGGCTCCCGAGAGCACCCCAGCACTACCAGGTTATACCTCATACCATGCTTTTCGGCCCCAAAACTTGGACCGAACCACAAAAGGAGGGGGAGTATCGATATTCATCAAAGATACCCACACCTCCAGGTTGGTGGCAAAGCACGAAGCATCAGAGACTATCCATGTGCAACTAACAGTGGGTAAAACTGCCTTCCAGTTTATAGCCTGCTACAGACCACCCTCCCAAACCCAGGAACCCCACTCGGCCTTCCTGAGAACACTGGAAAATATGAAGGTCTCTCCAAACACCATTATATTGGGTGACTTCAACTACCCAAACATAGACTGGGAGCATTACTCTAGCTCCAACACCCTAGCCCAAAGGTTCCTAGAATTTATAAACTCAAATGCTATGGAACAACTTGTTACCACTCCCACAAGAGGGGAAAACATACTGGACCTGATCATCACCAACATGGGGACTCTATGCTCCAGACCAGAAGTGTGTCCCTCACTGGTAAGATCAGACCATAAACTAATCTCACTGGATATTCACATCCCGACCCCACCCCTGCCCAGAAAACCACAGTGAAAAACTTCTCTAAAGCAAATTTTACACTCCTCAAAACTGAGGTGGAATCCTTCAAAGCCCCTGGGCCTGTGGAAAATACAGCCCAGACCGCAGAATCCTTTATAAACGCATTCTATGAACACCTTCAGGAATGCATGGATCATGCGATCCCAAATAAAACCAAGACCCAATCCTCCAAAGGCAGACGTCCTGTCTGGTGGACCCCAGCCATAAACAAACTATACAATAGAAGGAGGAAGCTACTAAATGATAAAGCAAAATCCCAAAAAGGGAAGGCATCACTGATTAGTATTAGCAAAAAACTACGGGCACACATAAAATTGTCTAAGGCCAGCTTCGAGAGAAAAATTGCACAGGACACCAAGGATAATCACAAGGCTTTCTTTAGTTATGTTAGGAACCTGGGTGGTAATTCCCAGATATGCTCAGAATTAGTCCAAAATGACAAATACACCGAACCCACAGACATTGCCAACATCCTAGCTGACAGGTTCAGCAAACTTCTCCCTCCCCACCAAAAGGGCAAATATCTATCCCAGCAGAGTGCTGCCCCTGACATCTCAGATGCTCAGGTAAGAGCCGCCTCTCCAAAGCAAAAACACAGCATCAATGGGACCAGATGGTGTCCCGGCTGGCCCTACATGAACTCAAAGAAGAGCTAAACCCAAACATAAAACTACTGTTCAATCTCAGCCTTACTACAGGATATGTGCCCAAAGAGTGGCGTACAGCAACAGTGGTCCCTCTCCATAAAGGTGGTGCCTCAACGGATCCTGGAAACTATCGCCCCATAAGCCTGACTAGCTTGGTCTGCAAAGCTATGGAAAGGATCATCATGGACCTCATAAATAAAGATATTGGGGACCTACAAACACTGGATCCTACCCAGTTCGGCTTTGTTAAGGGCAGATCCTGCCTCTTAAACCTGGTTGATTTCTTTGAAACAGTCACCAAGGCCATTGACAAGGGAAGGTGGTCCACACAGCCTACCTGGACCTCAAAAGCCTTTGATACAATACCCCACTGGCATTATAGATAAGCTCACCAGCTTAAATATAAACCCCTATGTCACTAGATGGATTGCAAACTGGCTCAAGGACAGAACCCACATGGTTAGAATTGCTGGAGCCATGTCAGACTCCAAACCAGTTACAAGTGGTGTCCCACAAGGCTCAGTCCTGGGACCTCTCTTGTTCGGTATATATTTCTCGGAGGTACAGGCCAACACGGAAGGACTGTGGCTGACCAAGTTCAGATGACTGCAAACTGGTGCCATAATCGACTCTCCAGCCGACACAAGCATCCTCCAAAAGGGCCTCATAGAAACAGACAACTGGTGCCAGAGCCATGGCCTCAAGCTAAATGCCAAAAGTGTATAGTCATCCCTTTGGCAAAAAAAGTGCCCACAAATTACCACATAGGTGGAAATCCATTAAGTACAGAAGAAGTAATTAGGGACCTGGGGACCCAAGTTGATAGCAATCTCTCATTTGACAACCACGTGGCCAAAGTGGTTAGAAAAACATTTTATATAGCCCACCTAATCATGAAGGGATTCACATCTAGATCAGGGGAGGTCATCGTGCCTCTTTACTCATCCCTCATCAGGCCCATAATTGAGTACAATGCCCCTTTTGGGATGTACCTTACCAGACACCTGCAGCAACTGGAAAGACCCCAAAAGTACCTCCCCAAGAGGATCAAAGGGCTCAAACAGATGCCATATGCTGCCCGGTTAAAGAAACTCCAGCTCTACTCAGTGGCATACCGCCTGTTCAGAGGCGATTTGTGCCTGACATATAAAGCCATGTCCAACCCAGAATTAATGGACATGCTGCACCTCAGAAAATCCAAATCCCATCGAGCTACGCTCGAGAGACTTGAACCTCAGCACTGAAATAAATAGGACATGCTGGAGGGACAGATTCATAACCCAGAGGCTCCCTTCACTCTGGAATAAAATCCCAGTCCAGGTTAGGCAGAGTCCCTCATTGACTCTCTTCAAGAGGAATCTTGATGAGTGGATGGGAGATCATAGGTTTACCCCGGGTATCACTTCTGTGTCACTGTTAGATAGAGGCACAGTATACTAACCTCGAAAAAGGGCATAGCAAAATAAATTTAAAATGGGTGGCGAAAGCCAAACACATTCTGGCTAGGCTTATAAATGCCCTAGGGCAGATAGCCTAGTATGAACCTATGAACCTATGAACCTATAAAATGGCACAGATTTATCCCTAAGATCAAATAGGTATTACTTCATATTAATTTTCAAACACCTCATGAATACTTTCTTTTTATTTGGGGTCATTTTTAGACACATCTGCTTCTCTTTTATTCTAATATGTCTTCTTAGAGTATTCCATGATAAGTTCATCTTAGTTTTTTTGATGTCTTTTCTTTTTTTTTCATGATTACATGATGCCCAATCCTTGTAGAGTTTATCTTCCAAGTCCTCCCTTAAAAAAAAAAATGGTAGCGATGACCATGTATTTCACTGCGCATCAAAAGACAGAACAATTGGTGATTTACTGTAGCATCATCTCATTAATTATCCTCCTTAAGAAAATAATAATTGGGTAAGTGTTCCAATGCCTAAGAAACTTTTGTTAATATTCTAAAATATACCACTTTATTTATTTGCCTTTCCAGTGCATATTTAATTTGTAATTTGATATAGCCAACATACTATTGCATGAAGTGCACATGCACATATATGTGTACCTTAGTGTACATTGTAATGTATAGGGTCATGAGTAACATTCATTAGTCATACACTCAATGCAAAGAATAAACTGCTGTACACCTTCATTCCTCGCAATAGAATAATGATATTGCAGGATGCCAAGGGGTCTTCTGGACATAAGCAGCACTGAAGAAATGTCTGTTTAGTCATATGAATTGTTTGATCCATGCAAGACAGCTCTCTTTCTGAACAGTTTCATAAACATAGTGCAAAGAAAGACTCTGGCTGCATTTTATTTCTATAGTGTAACCAACTAGACATTTGAATGGGAAAAGACACAGTACTGAGTAAGAAAAATGAAGGCAGAAAACTTTCACCTACAGTATTAGGTCTTCTTTGTCTTTGCAATTCATTTTAGGTAGCAAAAGCACCTTAAAGAAAAGATTAAAAATACTAACAATGAAAAAAATGATAACATTTGGATTAAGAGACAGCACATAACATTTTTCATGGGAATAACTGATGTGCAAAATTATTCAAAGTCAGCATTATGTGCTTACATTTAAGTATATATAATTGACATGTATTGGGAAAAGGAAATGTTAAAAATACAGCTAAAATTACAATTAAGAATTCTAATTTCATTTATTGTAAAAATGTAAGCTACTGTCTAAAGAAGAAATCGTATTAAGCTAATGAATATTGATAAGTATAAATAACATTAAGATAATATTAAACGAAGAATGTACTATGGGAGTGGTCAGGAGATATCATTCACATTATTAGTGATTTTTAACATTTAAATCAACATATTCACCTTATAATCTGTATAAATAGATCCATTCTCAAAAACAAGGTCCCTCAGTTGTGGAAAATTTCCTATGTAATCCCACTTCATAAAGGGGTGCTTCCACAGAACTGACAAACTATAGGCCAGTTGCTATTCTTTCATCTCTTTCTAAGCTACTCAAAAGGTGTACTCATCTCCAGGTCATGAAATTCTTACTAACAAATAACCTTCTCGCAAACACTCAGCATGGGTTTCGCCCAGCACATAGTACCACTACAGCTCTCTTATCCTTCACTAATACCATAAACCATCACAGGAATAACAACAACTTTGTATCTACCATCTTTCTAGACCTATCAATAGCTTTTGATATGGTCTCCCATTCCAAACTAATAGATGTACTAACTGAACTATCCTTCTCAACATCTGCTACAGCATGGTTTCATAACTATTTATCTGGCCATCAACAATCTGTTCTATGGCAGGGTGACCTATCTCCACGCCCTCTTTTATCCATTGGTGTCCCCCAAGGATCTATCTTGGGCCCTCTCCTTTTCTCCCCCTTTACTAATAATCTACACACAGCTACTCCACATGGTTCTATAACACAGTCTGCAGATGATTCAACACTTATCTGTGCTGCCACTTCTCTATCAACTCTTCATTCTGAAATGCAGGAATCTTTCACTTCTGTTGAAACATGGTTAGCCAATGCCCATCTAATCCTGAACCCAAACAAAACAAAATGATTCCTCTTCCAACCTAACAAGACATCTATCTCATGCCCACCATTTAACATAATAGCCAAAGACAATACTGTCATCTCACCGACAACCCATACAAAGCTTCTTGGAGTAGAAAGATACAATAACCTAAACTTTGACTTGCATGTCACCCTAACTATAAAAAAGTCCATAAGAAACTTGGAAGTCTATATAGGCATAAAAGGTTTCTGACTACAATGGACAAAATGACATTAGTACAAACCCATCTGCTCTCCACTCTACTATATGCATCTCCAATTTTAACTAATCTAAGGAAACCTGACTTATCTAAGCTAGAAGCATGTTATAATAAAATTGCTAAGTTTGCATCTGACTGTCCATATAGAACACATCATTGTACAGCTTTAAGGATATTAGACTGGCTTGAGCTTCCCAACATTATTCTTTACAACCAACTTTCTCTAACTCACAAAATTGTAAAAGAACAAACTAGAACCCCTGCCCTACAAAATCTCATCCTTCCTTACAGTTCCAGCAGACTACTTCAATCTAACAATAAGAACTTACCATCTCCAAGGCCAATAACACTGCAAGAGAATCTTTATTTTCCAACTATATATCTCATATATGGAACTCCCTTCCTAAATCCATTCTCTCAATCTCATCCACTAACCACTTTAAGCCATCACTTAAAACTTATCTAAAGTAACAGTAACAGCTTACATATCATTGCTGGAGCCTTCCTGAGTGCTCTTCAAACTATCTGGAGATATACAAAGCTGAGTATATTTTTCTGGCACTTCAGAGTTGTGCACTGTAATTTTTGCTTCACTGTATAGTTTTTCAGATCTCTGCTGAAGGTGTTACCCCCCCCCCCATTTCTCTCTGCTTTAAGTTGGTATAACTGGTTTTACATCCTGTGTGTTATCTGACTATCTCAAAGATTACTTGCATAAAATTAGACCCTCTTAGTAACAGCCTGCATATCATTGCTGGAGCCTTCCTGTGTCCTGACATAGTGCCCTTCAAACTATCTGGAGATATACAGAGCTGAGAATACTTTTCTGGCACTTCAGAGTTGTGTACAGGTAATTGTTGTTTGACTAATTTTATATCATTGCTGGCTGACTTCAGAGTTGTGCACTGTTATTTTTGCTTCACTGTATAGTTTTTCAGATCTCTGTTGAAGGTGTTGGTTTTCTCATACCCACCCTCCCTATTCCTGTCTTGTTGTTTAAATGTGGAGGCTTTTGCAGTTTCCCGCCCCCACTGTAGATTTGATCTGGGACACTCTGCCCAGTCCCATCTCTTTACCTCATTCTACCTAATAAACTCCTTCTGCACTTGGTTTTAGTTATTTTTAATTTAATTGCATTTTTTAAACTGTTTGGTTTAACATTGCTACATACTCAAGTGTGCTAGCTTGCACTGCATTTGAATTGTTTTTACTGCTGTTTTAGCTACTTTTCTGTATATATATATATATATATATATATATATATATATATATATATATATATATATACCTTTCCTTTAACCAGTGTAGTCCAGATTCAGATTTGCTGTATCCAGGACTGTATGTAAGATTCTGAGCCCCCCCCCCCAAGCTTTCTGTGTTGGAGGGAAGCCTTCTAGCTTATCAGTGGGAGTGGTAAGCATTAGGTAACCTATCTACCACATAAGGAGTGGTTCTGGCCCAGAAATTGTAGTTATTGGCTGTTTGGGCAGTTTTTCCATCTCTCTCAACTTTCTGATTTAAAAGCCCGCATTTGCACTTTTCCCCCCTTTCCTGTAGCTAGTTTAGTCCAGATACAGATTCTTAGTTTTAACACTTGTATTTGCTTATTCGTGATCAGCACTTGTTCAGAACTTGTTGTAAGCACTAAATAACCTGCTAATTACTACAGCACTCAACCTTCCTCATTACCTAGAGGAAAACAGTTTTTGTACTTACTTTCCTCACTTATCTAGAGGAAAATATTTTTTATTCAGGCATATCCAAGGGTCAGCTCCCAGTGTTCTCTCCTGTCTATCTGATGAATTTGAGCATCATGGGGCAATGTAGAAATTGCCTCATGTACACAGACAACCCTCTCCTCCTACCACCCAACACTACAACCTGTGATAGATGCACTTATCTAGCCAAACTGGAGGTAAAGCTCTCTCCAATCAAGACTGAACTTGACAGTCAAGAGGAGAAGGTAAACACTTGAACCACACCACACTCATCACATAGTCTCACTAAATCTACATCACCAAAATCCACACATAGTAACACAAAAACATTCATGGAAGCTCTCAATAATAATCTGTCCAAGCAACAGAGACCTCCAAAGCAGAAACGCAAACAACCTCCATCCCCCAACACAATCTAAATGACACATAGCCCGCAGACTCAGTGTGCCACTCAAACACAGCCAATAAGGCAAAACAACGTACCCAACACACTAGTCATAGGTGACTCTATAGTCAGGCACACTGATGTCCCACTCACCAGGCTAAACAAGGAGAAGGTTACTGTCAGCTGCTTGTCGGGTGCCAGGATCCTCCACATAACCCATGCACTCAGGTCACTCCACAACAAGTACAAATATGACTCTGTCATTGCCCATGTTGGTGTGAACAACCTGAGATGTACCTCCCTGGACTACCAGAAAAGAAACATGGAAGAGCTCTCCGATCTTGTAGCACAGGCAGGTATGACCCTAGCCCTGACTAGCATTCTGCCATCACCCAGAATGATGCCGCAGTACAAGGACAAAATGATTGACTTCAACAATTGGCTAAGCTTCTAGTGCCATTCTAAAGGGATCCAGTATCTGTCTGCCTGGGATGACATGGTCGACAGACCACGATGCTTTACCAGAGATGGCCTGCACATGTTACCACTGGGATTCCGGATACTGGCTAAGGTTCTTGCCACCCCTATAGTGCCTTTTTTAGGCAAGGTTCAAATGACAAATTCACCACCATAACAGGAACAGGCAAGCAAAAACTGAGGGTGATGCTACTCAATGCTTGAAGTCTAAATCTCAAAATGCACTCACTCGAGGCACTCCTTAAAATGGAGAACATCGATATCCGTGCAGTGACTGAGACCTGGTTCAAGACTCCAGACAGCACCCCTGCACTACCAGGCTATAACTCATACCACACTTTTCGGCCATGTAACCTAGACTAGAACACCAAAGGCAGAGGTATGTCCATATTCATTAAGGATAGCCACACCTCCAGGTTAGTTGCTCAGCATAATGCAGCCGAGGTTATCCAAGTGCAACTAACTCTGGGCAAAACTGCAATCCAAATTGTAGCTTGCTACAGATCACCCACCATGCCCCAGGATTCCCACTCCTCTTTTCCTGATGTACTGGAAAATATTAGGGTTCAACCAAACACCCTAATATTGGGCGAGTTCAACTACCCCACCATTAACTGGGAAAACTACTCATGTACCAACTCCTTCATGCAATGCTTTCTGGAATTAAACTCCAATGCCCTGGATCAACTTATCCACACCCCCACCAGGGGCAACAATATCCTAGATCTTGTCATTACTAACATGAATGACCGGTGTTCCACACCTGAAGTCAACGCCTCATTGGTCCGATCTGACCATAAGCTAATTATCCTAGATATCCACATCCTGCCCCCACCCCCCCACCCCCCCATTTAGGAAACCATGGTAAAAAATTTCTCTAAAGCCAACTTCATGCTTCTTAAGACAGAAGTGGCAAACCTCATGACACCCATGCAGATGGACAATACAGTTACGACTACTGAATCCTACACAATTGCACTTTATAAGCACTTACATGAGTGCATGGATCGTGCTATCCCAAACAGAACCAAGATGCTATCCCCCAAATAAAGGAAGCCAATCTGGTGGTCCCCTGCCATAAACAAACTGTACAACAGAAGGAAGAAACTGTTGCAAAAGAGAGTAAAATCCCGTGAGTGGAGGAGCTCCCTGGTCAGCCTCAGTAAGAAGCTGTGATTCCTGATAAAATACTCCAAAGCTAGTTACGAAAATAAAATCACCACTGATTCTAAAGATAACCACAAAGCCTTCTATAGCTATGTCAAGAATCTCAATGGCAACGCTCAGATCTGCTCTGAGTTACAGCACAATGGCACTAAATATACAGACCTGACTGATATTGCCAACATCCTGGCATATAGGTTCAGTGCTAACTTTACCCCTCTCTCACCCCCTAAAGAGCCCATCTCTATACCAGAAGAATGCAAAGTTCCTGCAATCTCGGCTGCACAGGTAAAAACCACACTCTCCAAAGCCAAGAACACAGCATCCATGGGACCAGACAACATCTCAGGCTGTGTTCTATATGAACTACAGAACGAACTGGCTCCCCACCTAAGTACCATGTTCAGTCATAGCCTCACCTCAGGCTTTGTGCCTGCAGAATGGTGCACAGTGACAGTTATCCCACTCCACAAGGGGGAAGCCACCATGGATGCCAGGAACTACCACCCCATTAGCCTGACGAGCCTGGTCTGCAAGGCCATGGAACGTATCATCATGGAACTTATAAACAAAGACATCGGTAATCTCCAAACTCTGGACCCCACCCAGTTTGGGTTTGTAAAAGGCAGATCATGTCTCCTAAACCTGATAGATTTCTTTGAAGCAGGCACCAAAGCCGTAGACAAGGGTAAGGTGGTTCACACAGCCTACCTAGATCTTGCCAAGGCTTTCGACACCATCCACCACTCTGTTATTATAGATAAACTCACTAAACTAGTTATAAATCCTTATGTCACAAGATGGGTTGTCAACTGGCTCACTGACAGAACCCACACTGTGAAAGTAGCAGACTCCAAATCTGACTTCAGACCAGTAACAAGTGGAGTACCACAGTGTTTAGTACTGGGTCCTTTCCTGTTTGGTATCTACTTCTCTGAAGTACAGGCTAACACAGAAGGTCTTTGGCTAACCAAGTTTGCAGATGACTGCAAACTAGGAGCCATAATCGAAACTCCTAACGATGTGGACATCCTACAAAAGGGCCTCACTGAGACAGATGCTTGGTGTCAAAGCCATGGCCTCAAGCTCAATGCCAAAAAGTGCATTGTCATCCCCTTTGGTAAAAACTCTGCACCCATGAGCTACAACATAGGCGGTAGTATACTTAACACCAAAAGTGTGATAAGAGACCTTGGGACACAAGTGGACAGTAGTCACTCCTTTGATAATCACATCACTACAGTAGTCAGGAAATCCTTCTACGTGGCACACCTCATCACAAAAGGTTTCTCATGCAGAAAAAAAAGAGGTCATTGTTCCCCTCTACTCATCAATTATTAGACCCATTATAGAGTACAACGCCCCTTTTGGTATGTACCTCACAAGGCATCTACAACAACTGGAAAGCCTGCAGAAATACCTCACAAAGAGGATTACCTGCCTCAAACAGATGCCCTATGCAGAACCAAAAGAGCGTAACAACGAACAAGAACACTATGAGAGACTACTTCGTAAAATAAACAGACGTTTAATGACTCCAAATTAATGTTAGCGCTTTCGGCTAAATCAAATATTTAGCCTTCCTCAGACAAACAGCAGAACAGGAAATGACATTTCTTAAAATATATGTATAGAACCAATTGAAATAAAGTGCATTTAGTAATTAGTTGTAACTAAGGTTACCTTAAAGTAGTATAATCCATTGCAAACATAAGCCTTGAATAAAGGTAAAAATAGAGTGCCTCTATAGGCATTGCAACGGAACAGCAAGTGATACTTTGTTGCAAATAACTCCATTCATCAAAATATTTACACAGATGTTAAACTCTATAATTACTGGGTTATTTAATCATACAACTTGCTTCATACTTATGTGATGTGTTAAAAATGTTATAAAAACAGTGAATGATAAACTAAAAAATATTTGTGTATATTTTAAATTGTTACCAAAAATGTTTCCACAATTTGGAACATTATTTCCACATTTAAACATTAAAAATACTGATTAGTTTTGCCCAAGAGAATTCCTGTACAATAATCATAAAATAATACAATTTTACATTTTTACATTAGTGCATTCTGTTAGGGAATAATTGATGTTGGGTCCATTTCATATCCAAATGTGAGAGACCTTCCCTATATGTGTTATCTGTTATCGATAACCATTTTAATACACATTTTATTGATAGGTTGTCATTGATGCCAGGTAATAAATGTGCTCTAGTTCGTACCTGCCACATCAATTCATCTATCTCTAACCTAATTTGCCATGGGCCACCCATTGGATCTGGCATTCTTTGTTGGAGTATAACAAAGTTGAAGGAATGCCCTGTATTGCTAATAATATGCTTAGCTAGGGCATTGTTCACATCCTTTCTGCTAATAGCATAAATGTGTTCGTGTATTCTGGTCTTGAATCTACGCTCTGTCTTGCCAATGTAGAAAGCTTCACATTGGCTACACAGAGCAGCATATACCACAGATTTTGATTCACAGTTATAATGCTTGCTTATTTTATATGTCCTATCTTTAATGTTGAACTGAGTGCCCACTCTAATAAATTTGCATTCTGCACAGGCACCACATTTGTACATTCCTTTGGGGCGCTGAGAAATGAACTTTTTTGGTGCCCTTTCCAAAATAGCTTTAAGGTTTTGGCCTCTCCTGTATGTTATGTTGGGTTTTCACCTAATGCTGTAGACAAAGTACTGTCATGATTAATTACGTCCCAATTCTTATACAGGATCTCCTAATTTTTGAAAATCTAGCAAGAAAGTGTGTAAAAGACACATTATAATTAGTGTCCTTACTTCTATCTCTAGTTGGCAGACTAACCGAATTAGTGCCAATTCTTCTTCCCTAAAGTTTTGTTATTGAGAAGGGGAATAAAATGGCCTAACTTCCGTTATTTACTACTTCCTCTATGATGTTGTCAATCAAAGTAAGTGGATAGCCTCTTGCCAAGAACATATTTTTAGTTTGTTGCATTCATGTTGGAAATCCAAATCATCAGTAACCATACGTGGCGCCTCACTAACTGACCTTTTACAACCGATCTTTTTGGTAGTAGGGATGGCTACTGGAGAAATGCAAAAAACTATTAGAATATGTGGATTTTCTATATATGTTACTTTTCAGTCTTTTGTTATTAACATCCTTTGTAAGAAGAATGTCTAAATAACTGATCTCACTTTCCTGTGTGTTAAAAGTGAACTGTAAAAAGTTTGTCATGTTGGTCATTCGTTCTATAAAGTTAGGAATGTCCTCACTATTGCCTTTCCATAAACAGAAAATGTCATCCTGGTATCTGATATACCAGGAGACATACTGTTTAAAAACCTCATCCTTAAATAGAAGTTCCTTTTCCCAATGTGACAGTACTGCATTGGCGAACGAACCCCCACATGGCGACCCCATTGCTACTCCGGAGGTTTGAAGGTAAAAATTGTTTTCAAAAAAGAAAAAGTTATTTACCAAAACCATCTCCAACAGTGTTTCAGTCAAATAAATGGTGTTATTGTCAACATTCTTGGCAACCATAAATTCTCTCACCCAATTAAGGCCTATATCCTGTGGTATAACTGTATACAGATCTTTTATATCTATTGTAAGGAAAACTATGTCCGGGTATATTCAATTTCGCCAATGTTTTTCAGAAAGGACCAAGAGTCCTTACAGATATGTGCCTCCTGTGCTAGTAAAGGTTTAATAATACTATCAACTAGTCTTGCACATGCGTAAGTGGCGAACCCCTGCCATCAACAATAGGCCTGAACGGAGGTGAGTAAAGCTGTTTATGTAATTTTGGTGTTCCAAAGAAGGCTGAGATTCTGGGGGATGGCATCTGAAAATATCTATACGTTTCTGGAATAATGAAACCTTCCATAAGTAAATCATATAGTATGTTATTAATCTTCCTGTAGGCTCCATGTATCTCATTCAGAGATACTTCCTTATAAGCTGGTGTATCCAAGTGCTTCTTCATGTATTCCACATATTTAAAGTGGTCCATTAAAACCACCCCACCCCCTTTATCCGGTTTCATGACACGGATCCTACAATCCCTTAATAAATGGAGGAAATCCCATTCCAGTGTGGTCATATTGTTAAGATCTTTTTGGTTACTATACATAATCCGATTTTTAATTGCCCACAAATCTGTTTCACACATTTTCTCAAACACTAATAAGCTCGGATGGAGGGTGGATTATATGTACTAGATACCCTAAGGGGTTCAGTAACTCTGTGTTGTTACCTAACAATGAATGTAAGTTAAGTTTTCTAACAAAAACTTTTAGGTCCACCAGTGTTTTCCCTATGTCCATATGTTGCGCCGGAACAAACGATAGATCTTTTGCAAAGAAGTTGACAATATCCTGATGGATTTCAATAAGTGTATAATTATACACTGTAAAGTCATTGTTACTACTTTTCAGGATGTTTGGTTCCAAACCAAAAGAGGGAACCTGGATCATCTCCTCCTCCCCCCTCTTTTCTTGTTCCTCGTATTGTTCCCTGTCTGGGCCCACGACGGTTGGTTGCTCGGCTGTTGTTGGCCTGATGAAAATCCTGGTTGTCCTGTTGGTCAAAATCTACCATAGACTGGCCCTGTGGTTGAATGTTATCCCTCAGTCCATTTGCTGAGGTGTTTGGCTGATTGGTGTTATTAACGTTGGTACTGTTGTTATTATTCAGCCTTGGGCTCCTTCTATAGCCCTGCCGTTGAGTTGTAAAACCTTCTTGGTTATTGTCATTATTGGTGTTATCTACTGGGATAACATTCGTATTTTGTCCAGTTTGATTGGGCACTTCCCTTGAATAACCTGTGTTTTATTTTTAGGCCTAGGATAAGCGGTTTTATTCGCATAGTCCGTTAAATCTCGACTTAATTTTTTCTTTTACTAAATAGTAATTTCTCCATACTAGCCTCAATGCTAGAAAAGATACGACAATAGTCGTACTTAAAACGCAAGAAATCATCACTGGAAGTAATGTATTTTTCAAGGGCATCCAAATCAGCTGCAAGAACCGCAATATCTTTAGAATAAAAAGCAATGAGAGCCTGTAGGAATTCGATCCCTTGTCGATCAAACAATGCCAACAGCTCTTGGTGAAAAAGAGAATTTTCCACCAGCCCCGATGGAAAACGCCATTGTCTTAGTCCTTTTGGGACAACCTTGTGTTTAACACATTCTGTAAGATATGTGACTTCCAATTACAGTTTTTTATATTTGTATAACTTGTTGTCAAATTCATCAATTTTATCCCCTAATACATTTGTGTCAGTCATGTGGTTTACATTAGGTTCATTTCGCTGACTGAACCCTTGGCTGAAAAAATTATTGTTCATTAAAAAATCAGCCATTGTTGGTATTCCTTGCTGGTTACAGTTCTTTTGATTGATAATGTTATTATTAAAGTTAGCATTATTGTTACCTGAATTTGGTACCCCAGATAGCGTAATCACAGGACAGGGCTGTTCATTCGAAGTCTGTATAACCCGTTCCGTTGATGTGAGTATAGTAGATGATGTTGCTGTAATGGGTGATTGCTGCCCATTAGGAATGAAAAAATCATCGTTGTCTCTCTGCTGCGATGAAATCAAACCAGAAGATCTATTATCCTGGTTAGAAGCTGCCGCAGTAATGGCGTCAACTTTTTGTGTTAGGGCATCAACCCTGCCCAAAAGCAGTTCCACAAGAGTGGTCAAATTATTGCTGGAACTGTTCACAACCCTTTCAGGACTGCTCTGCTGCGTTCCTAAAGCCGTGGAAGTATCTCCGGTTCCGCTCGCCATATCAAACACCAAACCACAAACGAAAAAACTGTTGAACCAAAAGAGCGTAACAACGAACACTATGAGAGACTACTTCAGAAAATAAACAGACGTTTAATGACTCCAAATTAATGTTAGCTTTCGGCTAAATCAAATATTTAGCCTTCCTCAGACAAACAGCAGAACAGGAAATGACATTTCTTAAAATATATGTATAGAACCAATTGAAATAAAGTGCATTTAGTAATTAGTTGTAACTAAGGTTACCTTGAAGTAGTATAATCCATTGCAAACATAAGCCTTGAATAAAGGTAAAAATAGAGTGCCTCTATAGGCATTGCAACGGAACAGCAAGTGATACTTTGTTGCAAATAACTCCATTCATCAAAATATTTACACAGATGTTAAACTCTATAATTACTGGGTTATTTAATCATACAACTTGCTTCATACTTATGTGATGTGTTAAAAATGTTATAAAAACAGTGAATGATAAACTAAAAAATATTTGTGTATATTTTAAATTGTTACCAAAAATGTTTCCACAATTTGGAACATTATTTCCACATTTAAACATTAAAAATACTGATTAGTTTTGCCCGCAGAATTCCTGTACAATAATCATAAAATAATACAATTTTACATTTTTACATTAGTGCATTCTGTTAGGGAATAATTGATGTTGGGTCCATTTCATATCCAAATGTGAGAGACCTTCCCTATATGTGTTATCTGTTATACGATAACCATTTTAATACACATTTTATTGATAGGTTGTCATTGATGCCAGGTAATAAATGTGCTCTAGTTCGTACCTGCCACATCAATTCATCTATCTCTAACCTAATTTGCCAGGGGCCACCCATTGGATCTGGCATTCTTTGTTGGAGTATAACAAAGTTGAAGGAATGCCCTGTATTGCTAATAATATGCTTAGCTAGGGCATTGTTCACATCCTTTCTGCTAATAGCATAAATGTGTTCGTGTATTCTGGTCTTGAATCTACGCTCTGTCTTGCCAATGTAGAAAGCTTCACATTGGCTACACAGAGCAGCATATACCACAGATTTTGATTCACAGTTATAATGCTTGCTTATTTTATATGTCCTATCTTTAATGTTGAACTGAGTGCCCACTCTAATAAATTTGCATTCTGCACAGGCACCACATTTGTACATTCCTTTGGGGCTGAGAAATGAACTTTTGGTGCCCTTTCCAAAATAGCTTTAAGGTTTTGGCCTCTCCTGTATGTTATGTTGGGTTTTTCACCTAATGCTGTAGACAAAGTACTGTCATGATTAATTACGTCCCAATTCTTATACAGGATCTCCCTAATTTTTTGAAAATCTAGCGAGAAAGTGTGTAAAAAAGACACATTATAATTAGTGTCCTTACTTCTATCTCTAGTTGGCAGACTAACCGGAATTAGTGCCAATTCTTCTTCCCCGAAAGTTTTGTTATTGAGAAGGGGAATAAAATGGCCTAACTTCCGTTTATTTACAACAACAACATAGGCGGTAGTATACTTAACACCAAAAGTGTGATAAGAGACCTTGGGACACAAGTGGACAGTAGTCACTCCTTTGATAATCACATCACTACAGTAGTCAGGAAATCCTTCTACGTGGCACACCTCATCACAAAAGGTTTCTCATGCAGAAAAAAAAGAGGTCATTGTTCCCCTCTACTCATCAATTATTAGACCCATTATAGAGTACAACGCCCCTTTTGGTATGTACCTCACAAGGCATCTACAACAACTGGAAAGCCTGCAGAAATACCTCACAAAGAGGATTACCTGCCTCAAACAGATGCCCTATGCAGACCGTCTCAAAAAACTCCAGCTTTACTCCATCTCATATCATCTACTCAGAGGTGATCTCTGCCTAACATACAAAGCTATGTCAAACCCAGAGCTGTTGGACATGCTCCACTTAAAGAAATCCCAATCCCTCTGAGCTACATGCTTTAGGGACCTAAACCTTGTCACCACAATAAACAGAACATGCCGGAGGGATAGATTCCTGTCCCAGAGACTTCCCATACTTAAATAAACTACCTATCTATATCAAACAAAGCTCCTCATTAGCCATCTTCAAGAAAACTCTTGATGATTGGATGGGAAATAGGAAATTCACCCCGGGGATCACCTCTGTGGCTCTGCTCGACAGTGGCACAAGAAAATATTTTCTTGGGTGGCAAAAGCCAGGGTACCCTTTTGGCTGGGCTTGTATAGGCCCCAGGGCCGATAGCCTAGTACCTACCGATGAACCTAAAAATAAGTGTCTATGTTCCTGTACTAACCCTTCATGAATGCTTTGATACATCACAGTATACCCCAACCATATCCAACTTCTTCCCCGGTGTTTAATCCTTTATTCCTACCGACCTGTCTTAACCTTATACCTTTACATAAGTCATACTTTAGAAATAATACTAGCTATGTTCAAAGCCAAGGTTTTGTTGCCATGGTGCAACAAATTTGTATTTTCTTATGTATACTACACTGAAGTGATTCCTGGGGTGAATTTCCTGTTTCCCATCCACTCATCTAGATTCCTCTTGAAGAGCGCTAATGTGGAGCTCTGCCTCACATTTATGGGGACCTTATTCCAGAGCAAGGGAAGTCTCTGAAACACAAATCTGTCCCTCCAACAAGTCCTGTTTATTGTTGATGTCAGGTTTACGTCCCTTGAGCAAGTAGCTCTGGCAGATTGGGTTTTCCTTAGGTGGAGCATTTCTAGCAATTCTGGGTTTGACATAGCCTTGTATGTCAGGCAGAGATCACCTCTGAGTAGCCAGTATGCGACCGAGTACAGTCTGAGTTTTTTTTTAGCCTCATGGCATAGGGAAACTGTTTGAGGCCCATTATCCTCTTTGTGAGGTACTTTTGAGGCCTCTCCAGTTGTTGCAGATGTCTTGTTAGGTACATCTTGAATGGGGCATTATATTCAATAAGGGGTCTAATGAGTGATGAGTAGAGGGGGACAATAACATCCTTATTCCTAGATGCAAACCATTTTGTGATAAGGTGGGCCATGTAGAAGGATTTTCTAACCACTTTAGCAATATGGTTGTCGAAGGAGAGGTTACTGTCCACCTGGGTCCCTAGGTCTCTTATCACACTCTCTTTGGTAAGCGGGCTACCACCTATGTTGTAATTTATAGGTACTTGGTTTTTCCCAAAGGGGATGATGATGCACTTTTTGGCATTTAGCTTGAGGCCATGGTTTTGGCACCATGTATCTGTGTCCATAAGACCCTTTTGGAGGATATCTACGTCAGTAGGGGTCTCACTTATGACACCCAGTTTGCAGTCATCTGCAAACATTGTTAGCCATAGTCCCTCTGTGTTTACTTGTACCTCTGAGAAGTAGATACCGACCAGGAGAGGTCCCAGGACTGAGCCCTGCGGTACACCACTAGTCACAGGTTTAGAGCATTTCCTATTCTCACTAAATGGGTTTTATCCATGAGCCAGTTAGCAACCCATCTTGTAACGTAGGGGTTTATATTTAGGTTGGCGAGTTTGTCAATAATTCCCGAGTGGGGAATGGTATCGAAGGCCTTTGCAAGATCAAGGTATGCTGTGTGAACCAGCTTTCCCTCATCTATTGCTTTAGTGACCATTTCAAAAAAGTCATCCAGATTTAGGAGACAAGACCTTCCCTTTACGAACCCAAACTGGGTGGGGTCAAGGGTTTGTAGGTTCCCAATGTCTTTGTTTATGAGTTCCATGATGATGCGCTCCATGGCCTTGCAGACAAGACTCATCAGGCTGATGGGGCGGTAATTCCCGGGGTCTCCTTTGTGGAGTGGTATAACTGTTGCCATGTGTCACTCTGTGGGCACATAGCCTGAGGTGAGGCTGTGGTTAAACATGGTATTAAGGTGAGGGATTCATTTGTTTTGGAGTTCATGCAGTACGTAGTCTGGGATGCTGTCTGGTCCCATGGATGCTGTGTTTCTTGCCTTGGAAAGTGCTATTTTCACCTGAGTGTCTATGATTCTAGGGGCAGTACAATCTTCTGGTATGAAAATGGGCCCTTTGGGGGCTGAAGGTGGGGTGAAGTTTGCACTGAACCTATCTGCCAGTATATTGGCGATGTCAGTTGGTTCTGTGAATTTTGAATCGTTATGCTGTAGCTCAGAGCAGATCTGTGAGTTGTTATTTAGGTTTTTGACATAGCTAAAAAATGCTTTTTGATTGTCTTTGGTGTCTGTTGTGATTTTTCTTTTAAAGCTCACCTTAGAAGTTTTTATAAGGGTTCTTAGCTTATTGCTAAGGTTGGTCAGGGAGCTCCTCCATTCCTGGGTTTTTACTCTTTTTTGAAATAATTTCTTCCTTCTATTATAGACCTTATTTATGGCCGGGGCCCACCAGACTGGTTTCTTCTTTTTGGAGGAGTGGGTCTTGGTCCTGTTTGGGATAGCACAGTCCATGCACTCATGTAGGTGCTTGTAGAGTGCTTTTGTGTAGGATATAGCAGATTCAATCATATTGCCTTTCTGCTGGGGAGTAGCGAAGTTTGCCACCTCTGTCTTGAGTAGCATAAAGTTCGCTTTGGAAACGTTTTTAACCATGGTTTCTTTTGGGGCGGGGGGGTGAGGGTGGTATGTGGATATCTAGGGTGATGAGTTTATGATCTGATCTGACCAATGAGGAATTTGCCACAGGTGTGGAGCATTTGTCCCTCATGTTGGTGTTGACCAGGTCCAGTATATTTTTACCTCTTGTGGGGGTGTTAATAAGCTGGTCCAGTGCATTGGAGTTAATGTGCTCCAGGAAGTGCTGAGCAAAGGTATTAGTACTTCCGTAGTTTTCTCAGTTGATGCTTGGGTAGTTGAAATCACCCAGTATAAGGGTGTTTGGTTGGACTTTCATGTTTTCCAGTACCTCGAGGAAAAAAGAGTGCATATCATGGGGCTGGGGAGGTGATCTGTAGCAGGCTACAATCTGGAATGCAGTTTTGCCCATTGTCAGTTGCACTTGGATGATTTCCGAGGCATCATACTTTGCAATCACCCTGGAGGTGTGGTTATCCTTGATGAATATGGATATGCCTCCTTCCTTTGTATTTCGGTCCGGGTTTTGCGGCTCAAATGTGTGGTATGAGTTGTAGCCTGGAATCGCTGGGGTGCTGTCTTGAGCCTTGAACCAGGTCTCTGTTACTGCACAAATATCGATGTTCTCCATGTTGAGGAGTGCCTTGACAGAGTGCATTTTGAGGTTTAAACTCCTAGCGTTCAGCAGCATGACCCTCAGTTTTTTGTGATTAGTACGTGTTACGGTGGTGGATTTGTTTTTTGAGCCTTACCTAAAAAAGGCACTATTGGGGTGGCAAGAGCCTTTGCCAGTATCCTGAATCCCTTGACTGCCAGGTGCACGTCATCTCTGGTGAAGCATCGAGGTTTGTCGAGCATGTTATCCCAGGCAGACAGGTACTGGATCCCCTTTGAATGACACCAAAAACTTATCCAGTTGTTGAAATTTATCATTTTTTCCTTGTATTGAGGTATCATTATTGGTGAGGGTAAGATGCTACTCAGGGCTAGGGTCATACCTGCCTTGATTACATAATCAGAGAGCTCCTCTATGTCTCTTTTCATGTAGTCCAAGGAGGTACATCTCAGGTCATTCACACCAACATGGACAATGACAGAGTCATATTTGTACTTGTTGTGGAGTGACCTGAGTGCGTGGATAATGTGGCAGATTCTGGCATCCGACAAATAACTGACAGTGACCTTCTCCTTGTCCAGCCCGGTGAGGGGGACATCGGTGTGCCTGATTATGGAGTTACCTGTTACAAGTGTGTTTGGTAAGGTGTTTTGCCTTAAAGGCTGTGGTTGTGCAGTACACTGGTTTTGGCGGTTATGTGATGATTGCGGTGTGTTGGTGGTTGTAGGTTGCTTGCGTGTCTGCTTTGGAGGTCTCTGTTGTTTCCGCAGATTTTTATGTAGAGCCTCCGAATATGTCTTTATGTATCTATGTGTGGGGTTTGCAGTTGCATGTGTGGTGGGTCTGTGTTCATATTTAGCTATTATATATTTGAATAACATTAGAAGTAAAAACAATATAACATTATTTATTGTGAACAACAGTAACCAAATCTCCCTGTTTTTTGAATGATAAAAATAGAGAACTATTAAGTTAAAGTGTGAGAATGACATCAGAAAATGCTGTTTCAGTCTCTTGAATAAGCTATTACGTTAGCAAAGTAAAAACACAACATGATAAACTTCTTCATTGTAGGTGAAATTTAATTTTGTATTAGTAGTAGCAGTTTGCCAGATAAGAGTTATATTTATATTTGCCATTGCTATGATGCTCTACACTACTTGTCTGAAAAGATTATGAGTGTTTCTAATACTTCCACTGCATGTTCAGAAAAAAATTGAATAAGCAAACATTGTCTGGCATGATAAATGATATTTTCATCTTGAATCTAATACAGTCACCCTGAATTTAACCTTTATGACCAAGTTGATTCATTTTTGACAGTCTTTTCTTAACAGGAAATACTATTTTATGAGCTTTTTCCTACATCAGCTTTTCAAGGCCTTCTACCTCAATTACAGTTTCAAGAACAGTTAATGGCACTTAACCATGCATTAGTTATTCGGTTCTGTTATATGTCATCCCTATACCTCTTTCTGTTTCATATGTAAGCAATTCTGAATCCATTTGCTTATGTACACAAGCTATCAGTCAAGCAGTTCTGATATTTCTTTATTTCAATAACAAGTTAATGGTGTATATCAACGCATTATTTACTCTGTTCCTCCATATCTGTCCCCTGCATGTTTTTAATTTATGTATCACTTCCCAAGGCTGTTTGACTTTGCATGGAAGAGTGAGCCAACAGCCAGGTGCATTAATAAATAAGACAAGAATAAGGCTGCCAGCAGCAAGCATGGCCTGTTCATGGAGTTCATTCTGCATACAAAATTAATTTAAAAAATTATTTATTGAAAGAATTACTTGTAAGTGATTGTTTCAAATTGTAGACATTTTCTGCATCAGATCAATACTGATATCAGATCATGTACTCATCTAGTTCCTAAAATTATAAACACATACTCAGTCTGCAACATGACCCTTATTTATAGAACCAAGTTAAAAATGGTTAAAAACTGTTTACTATAAAACATGTAAGAAAGACAGTATGCTTTCATACTTAATAACCTGAGTAGGAAATAACAAGGATGCTGGATGAAATATGAAGGTGACAGCATCTGTGAGTAAAGCGACAGATAATCTAGGCCTGTTTTCCTTCATGGGGTGTTTTGTCAGAACACAGGAGGTGGCGTAAATGCGCTCTTTCCTTCAATATTCTATCATATTCTTGTTATACCCATAACAATAGTTTTGTTTACAGTTTCCTATGGTAATGATACTGTGAGGTATAGGTGAATCAGTTGGATAATTGCTAACAGAGATTTGATTTGCTGCATCAGCTTTGAGGCAGACATAATGTAATCTGCCTTTCATTTTAATAGAAGGAAATCATGTCAGATAGACCTGCAGGTTTATTTATTTACATTTTGTAGAGGATGCATTTTTTTTGTCTGTTAGTATATTTTACCAAATGTGAAATGCACTTAAATGCTACCAAACTCATTGTTTACAAGGATTTAGGTTCAAAGAAAAACAAGCAATGGCAGTAAATGATTGCAGAACATAAAAGTGAAGAAAAGAAAGTGACAGAAACATTGTAACGTCGCAATGATGGACTACATAACAAAAACAGTACCCAGAATCCCACAGTACATTTAAGGAGGGAATCCATCATATTACAGATCAGTCTCTTACAGATTAAATGAGATCTACTGATCTGATCAGACAGTCCTCTGACCCTAGCTCAGATGACAAAACTACTTTCACAATCACCTTCTCAGCTATCAAAAACTGGCCAATGCTGTGGCTGCTCTGGTGTTGTATAAAGATAAAGCCTGAACTATTGTATAGCTGATCTAGGTTAGATTAGTGGCTTTAGTGATTGACAAAGTGGCAGGGACAGATAGGCATTCCCATACCAGGAGTGATGGCTGCCCCAAGGGTGTTATAACAATCCCTACTGGAGGCCAAGCGTATGTGAGGGAAGGTATGGCCCAAGGAAGGATTAGGGTGGGGACATTGACTAAGCTGCTGTGGATGCTGGACCATATCAGCATGAACCTAATTGCATGCCATCCTCAGGACAAAACCAATAGACTGAGGGGAGGTTTTGACAGGGGTAGGACATTATAAGAAGAATCTTCTCCTAGCAGATGTCCCTAAGATCCACAATGGCTCCAGCCATAAAGAAGTCCTGGGGGTTAGAAGGTAAAAGGTGCACACAGCAAAAGACATATGACATATGAGTGGGGTTCCATAGGATGATGTTACTGAATGATGCTTGATAATGCTTGTGAATCACATTGAACCACCATCATACTATCGCACTACTCAGCAATTCAGCTTTGCCCATACAGTGATGGCAGTGATATGCTTATATGCTTACTGAGTCCCAAACTGACATTCTGATTATTTCAAAATGTTTGGAATAACATTCCAGACCTTTTCTGAATCAGAAAAGCACAGGATGCAACTTTATATGCAATGAATAAGTTTCATTAAAAAGTAAACAATATAACAGTGGGTGATTTTATTCTTTCCACTACAAAGAAAATAATTTCTTTGGCTTTGTTACTAAATAAAAAGCATCACATTAAGAAAATCAAGAAGTTATGTGCCCAATAAACACTACCAAACTTGGTTTTAAAAAGACAGTTGTCACCTGAAAAAGAAAACAGCCCAGCTGAAATAAATTGCCTGCCATAATAATACATAAATAGTCCAGTTGACTGATTAATTTTATGTGTTAGCAAAAGTGAAATCTGAATTCAGAGCAGGGCATTTGAACAGTAAGCTAGAATTGAAGGAATACTTTCAGCACGTTTTGTTGGAAACCACCAAAAAAACAGGATAAAATAATGTGATAAATTTCAAATTTTATTTAAAAAAATAAAACATTGAAACATTAGCTAGCATTTTATTATTTTGTTTTTATGATAAGTGGACTTTTGTAGCTTGGCATGATGGAAGCTTGTTTCAGTTAGGGTTATCTGATTATGCTATCTTTTTTAAGCTATGCTTGCAGATGTTTTTTAGTCATGTGACATTTCTTATTGTTATTTAATATGATGTGTTTATTTGGGAAACAGTCTGAAGTTCTAGCCACTGGAAATAATAAATAACTGCTATTTTGTTATATTTTTTTTATTTTACAAAATAAAATCAGCATATTCTTTCAGAGTTTGCATCTGGTGGTGGGAAAGGGGTTCTACTGTTGATCCTAGAGTATCTAGCATTTAATACAGTTTCAGTTAATATCTGTCTAATGGGTCTACTTTTACTCATCAAAATTACCCTTGTTCGAATTCCAAACAGCCGAATTCACTTCAGCAAACTTCCATTCAACCGAAAGCATGGACTACCAAATTCCTTTCCCTGGGAAACAGACCACTTGGCAACCAGGGGAAAAAAATGAATGGAAACAAATTAAACCTCCCCAAGTGGGGGGCTTTGCCCCCCCGAAGCCTGCCACACCCCCCAACTAAATATACCAACTCCAAAATTGCTCTACACTAGGCAAAAGGGCAAAGCTCACTCTTGTGTCCATGTGTTTCTTTTCCCAGGGAACGAAATTTTGTAGTCCGTGCTTTCGATAGAATGGAAGTTTGCTGAAGTGGAGTTGGTTGTTTGAGATTTGAAGAACTGTTATTTTGTTGAGTAGAAGTTGACTCCTGTCTAATATATCTCTAAACCATGTCTGAAATGTCTTATAGATATTGATGATTTTTAGGAAATCTTAACTTCTGAAACTACTATAATAATTTTTAGAAAACATTCCATGAACAGCAAAACACATCTGGATTATATACAATTAATTTTGATAGGTGATTTGAATTACCCATAAATTATCTGAAAAACTTATATATCATGCCAGAAATTTGAACAGGAGTTCACTGAGCTGACCATGATGCATAATTTCAGTCAACACAAAGTGATAACAATGAATACTGAATTACGATTAAGAAACTGGCCATAGGTCATTGTCCATTAACATTTATAGTGATGATTGCTCTACATCGTATGTAAAAAAGATAGAATTTTAATGTTATTAATTTTCCTGTGTACTTAATAGCATTATTAAAGTTCAGTGGAACTCTGCAATGCCTTATTATTGCGATGGAGGATATAAAATTCTTGAAAATACCTTTCAGAACTTTATGAAAGAAACATCTACTAAATCATCTGTGAAATCTATAAAAGTTCTATATTGATGGGACAAAAATCTTTCTAAATTATATAAAAAGAAAAAAAAACACAGTTTCTACAGATATAACAAATATCCATCCCTCGATATAAATACTAAGATAAATATTCTAATAAGAAACAGATTCTCAAATATGTCAGTTCCAAAACAAAGAGGAATTACCTACTAATGCATGCTAAGATTATGTCATACCCTAAGGAAATGGCTAATGAGTTTAACCTCTATTTTTCTAATACAGGGACTTCTAATGCCTGAAAAAAAAATAAAGTTATGTTAAACCGATATCTACTTTAAATACTTCCTGTCCACTAATATCAGAATATCTCATAGGTTCATAGGTAAGTACTAGGCTAGCTGCCCTTGTGGGCTATTTTAAGCCAAGCCAGTTTCCCTTTTTCTGCTCAAATTAACCTCTCCCATTGGGTTAGAGATTGTCCTTACTCATCCCATAGTTGATAATTATATATTACCCCTAATGAAAATACATGGGATCATACCATAGATAATTTGAGGGGACCCATGCATGGCATAAAACATTTAAGTGCTGCCTTTGTCCATTAGTAGCACAGGGAGCGGTTCTGGGTAAATTTGCTGTTTCCTATCCATAGATCCAAGTTGCACTTGAATATGGACAGGGATAAGCTTTGTTTTATGTGGATGGGGAGTCTATTCCAGAGCAGCAATATCCTCTGTAAGATATACCTGTCCCTCTAAGCCATTATGTTGATGTTGCAGAAGAGTTTACGATCCCTAGACTGAGTATTTATTATGCCATTTGACTTGCTGATGAGCATAAAATCCATCTGTATTGCACTGGAAGATGCCTTGTATATCAGACACTGGTTTCCTCTTAGCAATCTACAGGATAATGAGTACAGTGACAAGCCTTGGAGTTGGTCCATGGAGAACATCATAATAAAGGCCTCGTATCCTTTTAGCAAGGTATCTCTGTGAGTATTATAGTTGTTGCATGTGTCTGGCCAGATACATGCCAAAAAGGGCATTATATTTAATGATTGGCCTAATGAGGGCTGAGTAAAGGTGGACAGTGACATCCCTAGAGCTAGACACATTCCTTTTTTTTAAAAGCTGTGCAGTACAGAAGGACTTTCTTACTACACTGGAAACATATTGGTCAAAATTAGGTTTCTGTCCACATAAGTTCCCAGATCATGAACTCATATGGGTGTATTGTTAATGTAGTTGTTTCCTGGAATCTCAATACTGTGGTTATAAATAAGATAGGGTCTAAAACTTCAAAGGGCCATATTATATTGCAAAAGGTCTAACATCTGAATAAGGAATACAATCATTCCTATTCTTCATCTAATATTGAATTAATTCTTAAGGAGATGTGTTGTCCCAGTATCATGGAAACAATCTATAAGTTCCCTATGTGATTAACTAGGCATCTCAAATTAAAGATCAATAAGCCTAACTGTGATATTATGTAAAAGCTTTGACAGATGTATTATATTTTTTATCTAACCCAGACAATCATGAAACTAGATATGATATATATCAACATGGCTTTTAATAAGGAAACTCTGCATTAGTTAACCTGGTTGAGTTCTAAGCTCACTTACTCTGGTCATGGATCAGGGTTTATCACTTTGAGTAACCTTTTTAGATTTAGCAATGCATTTCATACCCTATCTTATCACTACATAGATTTGGTGTTGAAGTATTATAATTTTAGTTTAATCCTTTCCTGCTAACTTGGATTAATAATTGTCTTACTGGTTGGACTCAGTTTGTCTCTCAACATGGAATCTGTTCTGATTTTCTAGCCAATTACTTCAGGAGTGACTCAGGGTTCAGGCCTGGGATCATATCTGGTTATTTTTAACAAGCCCTTTATGCAAATACTGCTGGACTGTAAAATACACTGGGACTGTAATACTCTTTTTATGGTTAACAGTTAAACACTATGCTGTCATCAATGAATTTTTAAATGAATTTTCGACTTCAGAAAACTGGGTAGAATTAAGGTTCACAATAAATACCATGCTATGCATTTTGGTAAGTCCACTATTAAAGAAGATCTGATTATTCATCATGTTAGTCTATTAGAAATAGAAAAATATAAATACCTATTCATTTTGCTTGCCATTTTTTTTTTCTTCTTCTCTAACCGTGTAAAGGTAATCAGAATTAGAACCGTACATTTTATTGGAAAGATTTTCAATTTGTGCTTTGTAAGAGATGAATATTGTTAAATTCAACTACACAGATCTTATATTTGTTCAATTCTAGAATTCAGTAATACATTCTATACTTATTCATGGCCTCATCTAAGAAAACTGGAGTCTGTCCAACAGAAATATACTAAGAGAATCCTGTAATGAGCCTCAGTTACAAGTCATTACATTTATTCTCTATTCACAATAGGTACACAAGTGATTAGACAACAAAGCATATAAGATGTGTTATGATGATATACTACAAGTTATCTTTAATCAGTCCTTATCCACTAATACATTATCTCATAGGTATAACAATATCAACGTTTGTATCAATCCATCCATCCTCAACCCCTTTTCCCATTTTGCACATGGGGTCGGGGTGTCACTTTCGCAGTGACAATCACCTTGAGCCAAGGTTTAGACTGCTGGGTGGCTAGCCCTTCCATGGTAACAATATCAAATTTTGTATAACACATTGTAATAAAATATTAGAAGTAAACATTTAATACAGGTGATTCCAAAGGATTTTGAATAAAATTCCCTTAAATGTTAGGTTATCACCAGATATATTGCAAATTCCTTCAAGACAAAATCTGATGACTAGATGGGCATGGAAGTATGCAGGGTATCTTTTAATGAATCAGTGTTTTTTTTTTTTTCCGGGGGGGACTTGAATTTTTTCTGTGTTCTGCAATGCAGTGGCTCATCTCTGTACTACTTGTTTTATCTAGCCGTCATACCTGGCCGATACGTTACATCTTTTGCTCTTCTTGCACTTTAGCATGCCCATATATGGTTCATGTATCCTGGCAAGAATTTGCTTTCTCTCTTGATAGGAATCCACTAGCTTGTCAACTTTGAATATTAAGCCCTTGATACAATTATTTCTTCCTTGAAATGAAAATTAGGCCTAATTTCTTGCCCTACTCTGATTTTCACTCAAGCTAGCCTTCAATTGTGGTGGCTTTTAGTAGCTGATTTCTAGGTCATGATTAACATATTCTAAAGATCATTTATCACCTTTTCTGTATTTGGTAATTGTGGCATTACCAAAGAATATCTAATTTGTCTACCTTCACTGCTATGCATGCTGCTTTCTGTAATAACTTTACTGTTTTAGAAATAACTTGTATGTCATATTTCTGAGGTAAAGTAACACCCCAGATTTTTTTTTCAAACATTTGTGGTGCGTTTCCACCGAACTTCTTTACCATAGACATATGCAAAGAAGTTATCACATTAGTACTGTATTGGTAATAATTCCTTTTCTATATGACCATCAGTGCACTGTTGACAGCAGTTTCATTTCTATCTGAAATATCAATTTTGTGTATCTGTAAATGCTTGTGACCAATAGGTTGCTAGTGTATTTATGTGTAAGATTGCACCTACAGTGCCACTCTTACTCACAAAACCACTGTTATTTTTAATACCTGGTTCTGCAACTAGTTTCTTAAGCGGTTACTCATGTCATATTCATAGTTTCATTCTAGGCTAGATGTTGCTTTGACAGCCTTTTTAGAGGCATAGTTATCTCATTCATGTTTGCTGCAGTCTATATATGATATTATTCCATTTCTAAAAGCTCTGCAATGACTCCTTGTCTCTTGGGCTTGACGTTTACACAGTTGCTTAGAGTTTTTTCTGGCTTAGCTGACAGATCAATTGACATATTCCTAATACATTTCATACTTGTCATTCAGAGTTTACCTTTGTTCTTATTTAATTTTAAACATACTTCCCGGGATTCATGAAGGTGTGCCATGCACCGGAGTAGCGTTGGTGATCTAGTGCCAAATATGGCCGTTGAGTGATTCAGGTAAGAGCTGTTTCCATGTGCACTACCAGCGTATGCAAGAGCTGCACAGCTCGCAGCGCTTGTATGCTAATTACCCCATGTACAGCAGTGTAGCATGCAAATGAAGGTATATAGCGATTCATGAAGTGGTGCAGGTGTAGCGTAAGCATGCAGAAATGTAAACCAAAAAAACGGTTTACATTTTTTCAAACAGATCATCGGAGCCATGAAAGCAGACCAAACTTACGTATTACAATGTTAACATATGCCAATGGCTAAATATACAGCCAATGGCATAAAAATCATGCACAACACATAAAAAATAACATTTAATGTCATGGCCACACTAACGCAAAGTACAACCGCAGTGCATGGGTGCGCAAATGGGAACACAATGAAAATATATTTAGATGTCATAAAACTGCAATGTAACACAAATCATGATTTCACCATAATAGTCAATGGTATGCATGCGACACCACAACCAAGGCACAAGGGTTGCTAAGGGTCTGTGACAGGGTTCCTCGCGGTAACTAGGAATTAGTAGTCAATGCCATGCAAATGAGTCAAGTAATACTGAATCGCAAACATCCTGCTGGCATAAGGATGTACCACAAGGCACAGCGGTACAACACCGAGGAGTGGCCTGGAGGTAAACATGATATCATGGGAAGTGTGCGCCGCCATAGCTGTAAGCACATTGGTTCATTGGTAATCTGGGTTGCCTGTTGCTAAGCAAAGCCGCAGGATAGGGGTGTGTACCTAGCCATAGCTATGCTTAGCTGAGAGCACACAAGGTGACTGAAAGTGCATGTGAACATGGATGTAAATGCTCTCAAAAGTCGGAAACCGGGTGCGCGCAGCGTGCAACTTAGGTGAAACAGGAAGGTTACGGGAAGACAATAAGGAAATGCTGCAGCATGGTAATTGGAGTACAAATGAGTAATTAACACCTAGAAACTCACAATGGGCCATAGACAACAGCTAACAAGGCTGCTAGCAGCTACCTACAGAACAGGAAAGGGGAGGTGCCATACAGCAAAGAAAAGAGAACTGTCACAGCAGAACAAAGCAAACGTGCTGTAGATCCGTTACATAACACATTTCCCAACACAATCCTAGGTTGTGGAAGCACAAAACAAGAAAGGCAGCAGCTGGATGCATGCCTGACAATGGGAGGTGAATCTGGTTGAAAATAGAAGTAAAGGGCAATAGATGAATCACGGCAGACAAGTGTAAGTCAACACCAAAGGCCCCACAATAGCAGTACCTGCTGTAATATGAATAATTAAGCTACCCTGCAGCTGGAATAGAACAAACACACCCAATTACACCAGCATCATCCATTGCACAATAGTATAAGGTGTGAAAGCCCCACACACACACTTGTGTATTCCCAGACACTCTGCACCATTGGTGTATACAGGCGGGGAACTTTTAATATGTATATGTTAGGGGCTGCCAAAGCTTTGATTCACCAGTATGTGTTGGAGACTGATGGTGGTGTGAAGGATGATGCTGACAACCATCTCAGGCACCGGAGGAGGAGACGAGTGTTCAGATCCAGGGTAACCTTCCAGGGGCTACATGATCTGGAGATAGTAGAGCGTTACAGGGTGGACAGGGACATCATACAGCAACTTGTTGAGTTGTGCCGGCCATGCCTCAGAGCCAGAAGTAACAGAGGGGAACCCATCCCAGTGGACACGAAGGTATGTGTAAGCTTGAGAATATTAGCCACAGGTACTTTTCAAAGGCCAACTGGGGATATCATGGGGATCTCACAGGCATCAGCATCCAGGGTATTCCACCAGTTCCTGGATGCCATGTTACCACATGCCAATGAGCACATACACTTCCCCCAAATGCAGGAGGAGTTGGCCAGCAATATGCGTCTTTTCCACCATGTGGTGGACTACCCGGAGGTACTGGGTGCCATAGACTGCACGCACATACACATCAAGTCACCACCCAGTGAGCAGGGTAAGCACTACATAAACCGCAAGGGATTCCCCTCCATCAACTGCCAGGTTGTGTGCAATGCCCAAGGCATTATCATGGATGTGTGTGCCGGCAGTCCTGGAAGCTATCACGACTCCACATCTGGCATGCCTCACAGCTGTATCAGGTATTTGCCAGGGGGGACATCCCACATGGCCACCTGGTGGGGGATGATGGCTATGCACTGGAACCGTGGATGATGACACCCATCAGAAATGCACACCCAGCCACGCAAGAATGCCATAATGAGGCACATGCAGAAACCAGAATCATCATAGAGCACATGTTTGGGATGCTGAAATCACGGTTCCATTGCTTGGACATATCTGGTGGTGCCTTGCAGTACTCTCCAGGAACGTGTATCCACATCTTCATAGTATGTGCCATGCTACACAATATGATCCTGCGGAAACAGCTGCAGCAGGGACAGAATGGTGAAGGCCCTCACAGCCCACCACCATTGCCAAGGGACCCACAGGCACAGGGGGGCTCAGACCATGAACACCCTGTGCTAGCCCCAGTAGGCAGACGGAGGCATGCCCAGTATGCCCATGCCTTGACAAAGAGGGAACATATAGCACACACACTGACAGTGTAACACTCATGGACTGACACCCTTCTCCACCTGCACACACAGCAAACATGGATGGCACACACACATGACCATCTGTAAATTGTCATGTATAGGTGGTCTACTGTGTGCATCCTACATAGGCATCCCTCAACTATTGTACACACAACCACCATTGGCACAAGGTAAGTCAATACCTGAACAGTATATTAAGCTATCAGCATGTGTCCATACTGTATGTACAGGTTCATAGATACATAGGTAGGTACATGGCCAACCGCTGAGGCCACTCATAAGCATAGGCAAAACATGTCTGCTGTCACCACCCCATCGATCAACTAACTGTCCCTCTGTGGAGCAGAGCCACTTGCAGGATCCCAGGGGTGTAGCTACTGTTCACCACCCACTCTGCAAGGATTCCCAGGAGTGTTAGTGAGGGGTTTTGTATAATGTAATCAGGGATGTGTTTCCAAATAATGGGGAGTATCCCTGACAGGAATATTCACAGATGTGTACAGGTTACATAGTATACCTTAAACACAGCTTGCATATATAGGTAGTTCTCCACAGAATAATAAACACATGGAACATACAACCGTTGAAATGTGCGTTCATCACCCTTGCACTATCAGTGCTTGCTCTGAGAGGTAAGATATCACTGCCAGGATTAGAACATGCAACCATATACACATTCATCACAATAACATACCACTAAGCTACCTGAGATGTACCAATGGCAGTCGTGTATACTGACAGGTTAAAACACAAAAGTTGGGAATGTGTTGAAATAGGACAAACTGGCATGTACACAATGAAAGGTGTATTTATATATATATATATATATATATATATATATATATATATATATATATATATATACACACACACACAATCATATATATATATAGAGAGAGAGAGAGGGAGAGAGAGAGAGAGAGAGAGAGATATGTCGATATATAGGGATATATATATATATATATATGTAGATATATAGATAGGTTAAGAACATCTACATAACCATGGTGGTACATATAAATGGGATACCTACCACATACCGACTGCTTTACATACCAACGCACGTAATCCCGAGGCTTAAGGTCCGAAAGAACACAGTACCGAAACACCAGATGCGCGGGGTGTAATCTCACGATGTTAATGGACAGTTAGTCAGTGCTTCTGGTGTTGTGGTTTGGGTAGGTTACTGTGTGTACGTGTGTTTCTTAGGGCTGTAGTGTGTGTAAGTGTGTGTTCTGTGTATGGTGTGTGTTGGGGGACTGTAATGTGTGGTTGTGGGTTAGCTTTATGTGTCTGTTTGCATGACCTAGGATGTAGAATATTAAAGTAGTGGGTGGTGTGTGGGGCACAGACACCTACATGGGGTGTGTAGGGGGGGGCTTAGCCACCTGCTCATACGTAGGGTAGGATGGTTTGTTTGGATGTGTTGGGTAGCAGTGTGTCTGTGTACACATTTGTGTGTTCCATGTTCGTGTTACCTTCGCGAGTTACTGTCGATGTCGGTAATGTGGGGTATGTGAGTCTGTTCCCGGGACTGTGTGTG
The DNA here is from genome assembly GCF_019279795.1 of Protopterus annectens. Taxonomy (NCBI): domain Eukaryota; kingdom Metazoa; phylum Chordata; order Ceratodontiformes; family Protopteridae; genus Protopterus; species Protopterus annectens. The sequence continues at coordinate 129,792,504 of NC_056746.1, read as the reverse complement.
CCAGAACACCCTGGTTTCAGAATTCCATAGGTCTCTCGTATACAGCGGTTGAAGTGTTCACATATGTGTATAACATAGACCATAGCAATCACACATTCCGCCACTACCAACCTTTATGAAAAAAGGATATGGAGAGTATATGCCTATACACCATTACAACTATGTGCTATGGATATGAGGCAATGATAGTGTTACCACCTGTTCCACTTTGCGAGGGACACTCCCTCTTTGGGCGGTTGTGTCCTGACCAAATATATTAAATGTGGCAAATGTCCTGGGATTGTAGGATAGAATTATGTCCCATATGTACTGTAATATTTGCATACAATATTTATTTCTGTATCTAAAGTACCTACATGGTACAGGAAACAGGATAAGCTACTAAACTGCTACAAGAATAAGCTTATAATTAGGCAAGAAAGGAAAGTTCTATCCCTTGTTCTGACCGTGTGTTTGTATCGGCCTCTAAAATCAGATGTGTGTCCCGAAAACGACCCACTATGGACATATGAAAAAGTGGCAACCCCTGCCAAAGAGGGTCAGTCACCAATGCAACTACGATGACTGCAAATACCTATGACAGAAATACACAGCTATCATGTAGCAACATGTTATTACATTCAGATGTATTACCGAAAGGATTCAAGGACTAACATCACCTGCATGCTATACAGGAACCACATAACAGTGCCTTAATGAATCAGCCTGCAAATACCATTGTAGTAGTCCACAAAAGGATAGGTGTTCATATAGGGAAGGAACCCTCACGCACATAGCAATTATGTATAAAAGCAGTTCCTACACACATGCGTTTGCTATGCACACCCACCAACATCACCCCCACACCCAAACATATTACAATACAAACTGTAATAACATCACAAATCATTCACACACTGTACGACATCTGCAGAAGCCTTAACATACCTTGTCAGAGACACACTAACATGGCCCTAATTGAAATAGCGGCTGTTGTACAATGGAACAGCTGTTGATGCAATAGGGTTTGTTTGCACTAATCCCATTTCAGAGGGTTGTGTGTACACCGGGATGTGTTAGCAATTAGTGAGTAACAGCACATTATGCTACACTTGTACATCAAATCAAAGATGTCTGGTGAGCACACTGTACACCACATAACAGTTCATGCATAGCCATATGGCTTGAGCTGGCCAAACATCCTTGTCAGACTTAAACATCTGCAGAAGTATCAGGTACAAACAAACCCTTCATAAGTAGCACTGTTCCGAAATATAACAGCTGTACTCACATGTAGAACTAACTCGTCTAGCCATTACACACAGTCCACGGGAGTTATGAAGCTAATATATCTCTGTGTGTCTCCATATAGCTGTTTAAATATATCGCAATAACACATCTCGGCTGTCTCCCTTGAAAATAAGGCAAACAGACAACCCCTAAAAGGAGTACTCACTTATACACCACTGTTGCCATGGTATCAGCTAATAGAGTAGCTGCATAGCTGATGTGCATCCAATTAACTACTTTGGAACAGCAATTGGTGGACAGGATACCACATGTTACCGATATGTAACTAGAAAAGGATGTGTCATCACACATTCAAACCATCCGTATATACCAGCGGAACATTACAAATAACATTGAAACACAAACTGAAAAGGATTGAATCAACTGTTAATGATACGTCGGGTTACTAATAAGGTATGTAGAACAGTCAGTATGTCTGTGTATGTAGTACTATTCTGTAGTATTTAAAGTGCATGCAATCCATATAGTGGAAACAGTTATCTTGTAGTGATGTATTGTTGAGCATAGTTACGCTTGTAGTATTTGTGTATACTGCTGTAGGTCACAAGGCAAACACCGCATACACCACAAGAGATGCTATATAAGGGCTTTGAACAGAAATACTCCTCACCAGCTGACGTCAGTGGCAGGGTTGTTCCAGCAAGTATGTGCTATAACAGTGGATAGTATATGTTGATATATTGTAACTGTATCCATATGTATGGGTGTTATACAGAGAATAACATGTGGAAGGTTGGGCCACTGTGCAAGTATGTTTTGCATTGTGGGATATTGTGCCAATAACTGTGTAATGTACAGTATTGTAGGCAGATATGTATTACAAGCTTCATAACATTACTGTAATGGTAGGCAAGCATTAGTTATGTCAATCGGCATTTACAATACACAATAACAGGATACATATGTATTTTAGTGAGCTGACACTTTATCAGCATGATAGCTAAGTAAAATGGAAGAGCAATTTAACTATCCATGCACATAAGACATGTAATATGTGCAAGGGTAGGTACTAGGCTGTCTTACCAAGGGTATCTGTAAGTCTAGCTAGCGTGTGTTGTCTTTTGCCACCCCCATAGGTTGGTTCCCTGTGCCTCTGAATGGCAGAGCCAATAGTTCCCTGTGCATCTGTCCAGCAGAGCCACTGCTGTGATCCCTGGGTACATGTATGTCTCCCATCCACACAGCAATGTTTCCCTTGAAGAGTGCTCATGAGGGACCCTGCCTGATTTACATTGGAATCACATTACAAAGCATAGGGAGTGTCCAGGTCAGGAATCTATCCATTCAGCATGTCCTACTCATCATTGTGGTTAGGTGTATATCCCTACAGCATGTGGCTCTCAGGGGCTTCTGTTTAGGTGGAGCATATCCAGCAATACATGGTTGGACATGGGCCTTGTATGTCAAGCAGAGATCACCTGTGAGTATGCAGTATGCAACTGAGTACAGCTGGATTTTCGTAGGTTGGGCTGCATAGGTCATCTGTTTGAGGTCAGTAATCCTCTTGGTGTGGTACTGGTGTGGTCTTCCAAGCTGTTGCAGTTGTCTTGTAAGGTATATCCCATATGGGGTGTTGTATCCTTTAATGGGTCTGATATGACATGTGTAGAGTCACAATGGCCCCTCTGATCTGGATGCGAATCCATTAGAGATTAGTGGGGCCATGTAGAAGGATATTTTACCCACCTTGTCATTATTGGTATCGAAGGAGAGATTGCTATCTACTGGTGTTTTCGGATCCTGTAATACCTTCTTTGTATGTAGGGGACTAGCACCTATGTGGTAGTCAGCGCGTAATTAGTTATATCCAAAGGGGATGACTATGCACTTTTAGGCATTCAGCTTGACGCCATGATATTAACACCAGGTATCCATCTCAGTGCGACCCTTCCAGAGGGTGTCTGTAACAGCTGAGGAAACAATTATGTCCACTAGTTTGCAGTGGTCTGCAAACCATTTCAGCCAAAGCCCTCCTGTGCTTGTCTGTACATCAGAAAAATATATACCGAACATGAGGGGTCCCAGGACTGAGCCCTGGGGGACAGCAGTTGTAACTGGTATAGAGTCGGACCTAGGGTATGCAACTCCTACTGTGTGTGTTCTGTCTGTGAGCCACTTTTACAAACCATCACATGATGTATGGGTTAATGTTCAGGCGGATGGGTATGTTGATAATACCAGAAGGAGGAATGGTGTTGAAAGCCTGTGAGAGATCAAGGTAGGCTGTGTGGACCTCCTTACCCTCATCTAATGCCTTGGTAACTGTCTCTAAGAAGCCCACCAGGTTTAGGAGGCATGGTCCGGCCCTAACAATGCTAAACAGGGAGGGGTCAAAGGTTGGAAGGTACCCAATGTCTCTGACAGGGATCCATGATATGCACCATAGCCTTGCAGACCAGGCTAGTCAGGCCTATAGGGAAATAGGTCCCGTGGTCCATTGTGATGCCACCTTTGTGGAGTGGGATAACTGTTGCTGTGTGCCATTCAGGGGGCACTATGCCCGATGTGAGGCTATAATTGAACATGGTGCATAGGTGAGGAGACAGTACGATCCGAAGTTCGTGTAAAATGCAGCCTGGGATGTTGTCCAGACCCATGGATGCTGTGATATTGCCTTCAGAGTGTGCAGCTTTGAGAGGGATCTGCCAGGATGTTACCAATATCCATTGTTTCTGTAATGTTTGTGCCTTTGTGCTGTAACTCAGAGCAGATCTGGTTGTTGACATCGAGGCTCTGTGGTTGTTGTTGGTATTAGTTGCATTAATGTTTTCGTAGCTAGCTTTGGAGAATTGTATAAGGGATCTCACCTTTTTACTGAGGCTGGCCAGAGATCTCCTCCATGCATGGTATTGTACTCTCGTTTGCAACAGTGTCTTCCTCCTGTAGTACAATATGTTTATGGCAGGGGACCACCAGATTGGTTTAGTTAATTATGAGTATAGCGTCCTGGTTCTGTTTAGGATAGCACAAGACATGCACTCCTGTAAGTGCTTATAGAGTGCATTTGTGTAGGATTCAGCAGTTGTAACAGTACTGTCAATCTGCATGGGTGTCATGATGTCCACCACGTTTGCCTTAAGAAGCATGTAGTTGGCCTTGTAGACATATTATACTGTGGTTCGCTTAATGGGGGGTAGGTGCGGGATGTGGATATCAATGGTGTTCAGCACATGGTCTGATTGGACCAACGAGGAGATGGCTTCACGTGTGGAGCACCAGTCACTCATGTTGGTAATCACTAGGTGTAGGATATTGTTTCCCCTGGTAGGTGTGTGGATATGTTGAGTCAGGGCATTGATGTTTATGAATTCCAGAAACCGCTGAGCTAATGTGTTGGTACACAAGTAGTTTTCCCAGTTAATGGTGGGGTAGATACAGTGAGGCTTATGTGATGAGTGTGGTGTTGTGTGACTGTGTACCTTCTCCACATGACAGTCAGGCTCAGGCTTGGTTGGAGAGACCTTTACCTCCTGTTTGGCTAGATGAGTGCATCTCTCATAGGTTGTAGTGTTGGGTGGTAGGTGGAGAGGCTTGTCTGTGTACACATTGCCTCAAGTTGTCCAGATTCATCAGATAGACAGGTGAGAACACTGGCAGTAGACTCTTGGACATGCCTGACTATAGAACTACATTCACCTAGATAAGTGAGGAAAGTGAGTACAACAGTTACATTACTCTACGCAAGTGAGAAAAGTATGTACAAAACCTGTTCACCCTTACCTGTAGGTGATGTGGAAGATTGAGTACTATAGTAATCATTAGCTTACATACTGTTTACAAGTCCTGAACAAGTGCTTAGCATGAATAAGCAATCCAGATAGGGTCTTGGATAATATAAAAACATGGCCCCATCCCCCCAGCAGGTACACAAGCATATATCCATGTACACCACAGGGCCCCTGTACCCACAACTATGCAGGTACAAGCTGCACTTAGTCTGTATGGGACCTGCCCACATCACAGGTTGTATCATGCACATATGGCAAAACAAGATGCTCTCCACGTACACATCATGTAAAACACAGCTCCATGTCAGGTTGTGTACACACTGAATGGTGCACACCAACAGGTATCACAACCCAACAAAGGGGGAGACACCACTGATAATGAGAAGTACTGCACTACTACACTGCTGAGTCTGGTCTGGAAGACCATGAAAGTTGATCACTTAAGTGATGTCAGCAGTACAGATGTAGATGACAGTATGGTTGATGTCACACTGCATATCTTAACCTTGCCTGGTCCTAGGACATCATCACCCATACTGTGTACCACCTACACTCTGTATACTAGATGTACATTCCTATGTCACAGGAGTGTTTAGCAACAGGACTGCTGGCAGAAACAACACTACAGAAGGTGTCTGAATAATACGTGATCATCACACCAGTGGCAGCTACAGTATCTCAGGGTTAATGAATTCTATTCTCCCTCATTGTAGTCCATACCTCACAGACAAGCCGAAGGCATCTGCCTATTGAAGTATGCGAATGACTATGACCTAGGAGCAATAGCTGACTTGCATTGTCACCCCCTATGTTAATAACCTTGTACCCATGAACTACCACCTAGGCAGCGGTCATCATAATGGACACTTGTGTGTGAGGGATGCAGCTGGGCAGTTGTCTTTCCTGTGATAGCTACGTCACCACACCCATCAGGAAGTCATATGTCGCAACCCTAATAATAATAGGGTGCCATTCATGAATATAGAGATCATTGCCCAGCCATGCAGACCACTCAAGTGACCCATATCAGATCACATATTTCCTTTAAGGGGTATTGGCCATGTGCAGATGGCCTACACCAGCCTTCCCATTCTCCATCTCCACTATGTAGGATGATGCATATCCTGAATAAATTCATGTCCAACCCAGTGATGTCGGACATGCTACATGTACTCATCCTGATCTCAAACACATACTTCATGGACATCCACTGACCATATGCTGGACAGATCCTTGTCCCATACACTTGACATAGTCCTGCCATACTATGCATTCCTGTCCGTCAAAGCTGCATATCGCTCCCCTCTCAGACATGGTGTGATGACTGCATGGTAATGCATGGTATATGTATCATTAACCCTGTGGATCAGTAATGTGGCACTGCTCCACCTGGCCCCACAGATCCGCCTGTCAGCTACTGCAAGGTAACCTTTCATCCTAGATGCATACATGGCCCATGGCATATAGCCCATTAGTTGACTTTGTACATGCCATAGTTGATATCCATCCCTGCAAATACCATCTGGCTAGACAGTGTCCCATGTGCATCACATGCGCAACACAGGTAATACGTGGCAGGATATTGAATCGCTGTACAGTGCCATGTAGATGTATATGGCAGAACACATACATGTAAAACCTTATGTGAGCATGTCTGCAGGGTCACAGGTCATGTCTGTTAAGGCAGTGTAAGTCCTTATATGTGACATATACACTGCATCAAGGTTGACTGCATTAATGTGGACACATCCAGCCATGTGCTGATAGGTAGGAACACCAGTACAGGCAAACAGACATGCCCACATCAAGACAGCAACCACATGAGTATGAGCAATGTAATCAGGTGACACACACACACACATATGTGGTGATAATATCCACTCAACATTGAGTGTCACATGTGTGTGACACAAACATGTCAGTGTCATGTAGATTTGCAAATGCAACTATTTAAAATGAAGTAATGCGATACACATGTATGTTCAGCTGTAGCTCTGTATGTCCCTGAGGTACTGTGACCTGTCTCCATCATTATGTCTTCCAGGTATGCCATGTGCAAGGCTTCCCCCTTTTACACGCTTGGAGGATGAGGCCCTCATCCCATACCTACTCGACAATCACGATATCCTGTTCAGCCATGTGCCACAGGATGCACAGCAGTGGGATGCCCTGTGGATGGAACTTCGCAGGAGGGTTAATAATGTGGGAGGCCACAATCGCACATACCAGCAGGTGCGCAGACACTGTACAGACCTCATTAGATGGGTGAAACAACGTGCGAATGCAATCGCCAGTGAACAATGTGCAACAGGTGGTGGACCACCAACCCAGGCCCCACTTACACGTATCGAGGAGCTACTGGCCAACCTGAGGACACCTGCAGAACCACATCCACAAGCCTTAGCCTATATTGTGGAGGTGGGTGTCTCTCAACCACTGAGCCTGGAGTTGCCTGGTAAGTCAGTACTGCACCTATAACAACTATATTCCATATAGCTGCATGTGTCACTGTACAATATGTAATGTAACATATGCAAGGAATGTATACACACATGCCGCATACTATAGTATGCTACTCTGTGTATGCACACATGTGCATACACCATAGTATAGTCTAATGCACTGGTGTATGTGTTATGCACATTGCTCCCTGTAGCCTTTTTGCAGGGGTGGATTATGCCCATACTGCTGTGTTACTCCCATTTAGGTACCTCTAGCATTCCGCGGTGACAACAGCCCATTGCAGGTGAGAGTGTTATTATTTATCTGAAACCGTAGTGCAAAAATCTATCTGCTATGTGGCCATTCACAACATGTACACATAATGTATGGTACTGTCACAATATACAGGTCGGACTTGCAATGCATCACAATGACTATCCATGTGCCACACTTGCAAACTATGTGAATCATCTCACCGGCATGAATCCTCACAAACTTTATTGCCAGATGTGTTGACAGCTGTGCATACAATGGTGGAGGTGCTGTTCACTTTAGGAACGTACAACAGATCTGATCTACACATGTGGTGATTACAAACAGTACTACACAGTGGGCTGGAGTATGGCCAGCACACAGGTTTCACCGGTGTGGATCATAGCCCTGCTATGAATGTCACACAATGTGATGTGCTATCTTGACATGTCCTATGACATCTATTGGCCTGGCTGCTACACTGCCTACCTAACCTGAAAACATATCCCACATACCACCCTTTATCTGCATAACCCTGTTGTCAGTGGAGCATATATGTCATATGGGACAACACAGACATGTGAAATAGATGCCCATTGCTATAATTTGGACAACACATGTACACACATGGCCATGGAGGATGGCCAGAGACATGGAGCAACATACACACTAGAAGTGTTGTGCTTGTGTGTACACCCTGTCGTACAATGGCTATATATGGTTCAGCCGCGGCCTTTATATAATGGTCATAATGTAGATGTGGAATACTAGACATCCTACAGGCCTGTGCACATCTTGTGTAGGCGTAACATCAATCCACCACATAGGATGTGTTGAACATCTTGAGGGTGTTGCAACATGACAGCAGTTACCTGTACAGTATCCACATCAGGCCACAGATACAGTACATTCCCGTTGCTGGTGATGGACATAAATGCCATACTAGCTCCTCATGTGTGTGTGTGTGTGTGTGTGTGTGTGTGTGTGTGTGTGTGTGTGTGTGTGTGTGTGTGTGTGTGTGTGTGTGTGGTACACAGATGTAATGTGGGACATGATGTATCAAAGTGTTCGCCATGTCTGCCCATAGTTGCCAGGCTGCAGCAATATGGTTGCAGATGTGCAGGGGTGTCATCCGTATACCCATCAGTGACCTGTGCACAACTTCCACATCATGGTTTAGTGTGTATACTCCTCAGTGACGTGGGTCACATTCCACAGTATATATGTATTGTATATGAACACAGTCATGGCTATGAACCCTGTCTGTAACTCACACTGTATAGCACTAGAGACTCCTCATGATTCCCTGCAATGGCCATGCACATCAGCTAAATTTGCAGTATATCTGTAGGGTGGACAGACAACACTGAATTGGAACACCATTGCCCCACTGTATATTTGACAGGACACCATTGTGTTAAACATGTATGCATGTCATTGCACACGTCAGCAGATCACATGTCATACTACTTGTGATTATCAAGGTCATATGCCACACATCAGGCAGGTGTACTGTTAACCTGTGCTGGTTCACATGGTGTAACACAGGGATTTATGCTAACCACTACTATGATTATGTAATTTGCATGCTGTCTGCTATCACACATGCATGCTGTGTGCAACCTAGGGATGTATGATAACTACCACTATTATTGTCTGCGCTGCATACTATCCACTGTATCACATGCATGCTGCATGCCTTCTGTCATATCATATGTGTGTATGTGTGTGTGTTTCTATTGTATAGATTGTAATGTACAGTTCTTGTCTGCCCTCACAGGTGATGTAGGTGCATTGCCCTCCTGTGGCACATCAGATGTTAGTGTCCCCACAGACTCTAGCAGTGATGATGAACGTATGATTGGGTCACAGGCAGACTTGTCAGGAGCTGAAAGTGTGCCATTGGTTGCCATTCCATCTATATCCACCTCATCCCCGCACACGGATCCCATACCTGCACATACCCCATCACCAGTGGCCATAGAAGAAGGACAGTTGAACCGTGGTAGCTTGGAACAGGAAAGTGGGGGGCTATAGAAGGTGTGCCTGCACACCATGGTGTCAGCCAAACTACTGGTGGTGCTCCACACAAGCACTTGGCCAGTGCTGCTTGTAGGAGGACCTCTGGCCAACATGCTCCTGCATGACAGAGCACAGCAGCTGGTGTCACCAGAAGCATGTTTCAGGCTGTAATGGAGGCACAGGCATGTGCTGAATGGCACAACAGAGAAGATCAGAGGCTACAGAGGGCTGCTGTCCGTTCTTTAAACAACAGCATCCAGGCAATGGTAAATGCTCAACAGCAGATTGCTGATGCTTTGGATAGACGGTTGGGTAACATGTTTGGAGTCCTTGACCATGGCATGACAATCTGCGAGCATGAGCTGTCTGTGTTGGAACATCTGGTAGGAGTGAGGCATCGGGCACGTTGACGTAGGTCTGCTACATCACCTGTGTCAGGTCTACATGTACAAGCTACCTCACTTGCCTGCTCCCATAGTGGCGGTATCAGCAGCAGTGCATCTGGTGCTGTGTTGTCCACACCACGACACAGCAGGCCATGTGCACGTGGCCCAGGAAGGTCCCAACAGGAACATGGTTCCAGTGGACTAGTGACATCGGACAGTACCCAATCTGCACCTCTGTCTGGTAGTGCCCGTGCAACCTCTGGCAGACACAGGTCACATGTCCATGGCTGGACACTGTGAACTGTAAAACCTCACTTGTACAGTCTGCAGCTGTCAATAACAACCCTGTGTAGGCCAGACACATGGGAGAACTGTGTACAGACATACACGCACAAACTGGACACATATGTAGGGCACCTCAACACACACATGCATGACATCCACACATACCCAATTAGATCAAAGGCCCAAACCCACACACATGATGTCACCCAATGGTGCAGCCTAGGCCTCTGGCAAACATTAACACCCTGTGCATATGATCATGCCTGTGCCGTATCCCTGACATCCACACCATCGGTGCAAGAACATGCTCATATAGTCTGATGCACAGGGTGGACAGACTAAGATGATATGTGTAGTTTACAAATGTTGAGGACTGTTGACAGTCAGCAGATATACCATGTAGTACAGGTGTACAATACTGTTAACAGTATGTGTCTTGTGTAACAACAGTGCAGCCTAGGCCTCCAGCAAACATTAACACCCTGTGCATATGATGATGCCTGTGCTGCATCCCTGACATCCACACCATCGGTGCAGGGACATGCTCATATGATCTGATGCACAGGGTGAACAGTCTAGGATGACATGTGTAGTTTGCAAATGTTGAGGACTGTTGACAGTCAGCAGATATACCATGTAGTACAAGTGTACAATACTGTTAACAGTATGTGTCTTGTGTAACAACAGTAAATGCATGTTGATCACGTTGTTCTGCTGTCCTTCTTCAGGTCTAATTGCATGTGCCGGTGGATGTCAGTGTTTGCAGTTAAGTGTCCCATATGTCAATGTGGACTACTCATAGGTATGTATGAATATACCAGCATGCACCGTGTAGCTGCCACATACCAGTGAGAATGTCCCATGTTACAAACACGTCTACCATTCCAAGAGCATGATAGCTGTGTATTAAGCTACTGTGGCCACAGACTTGTCATCCATAAAGGGTGACATCACAGGTACAGTTACATGGAGTGGTGAGGTAAGAGAGTGGTCTAGCTGATTACAAGGGTAGAGGCCAGTGGGAAGTGTGATACCTCAATGGGAATCAGTAATACACGTTCCCATGACAGGATGCCAACACACAACCGCACCCACACACTCGGGTATTGACACACATGTATTCAGTGACACTGTAACACACACACACACACACACACACACACACACACACACACACACACACACACACACACACACACACACACACTCTCACGGCTTCACTGACACAGTAACACACACTCTCACGCAGTTGCTACTGGTGTGCTGAGGACCCCTGCCTATGTGCAAATCATCATTATAGTACTGTGCACCTACATGACACACCACAGAGAATACACATGTACTGGTAGGCAGTACAGCCTAAGATCAGGGACATTAACAGGGATAGTTGAATGCATCACCTGGATGGTGGGAGGGGTCCTATCAGTTCAGTATGGTAACATACATCCTCACCCCAGGGACCAGTCAGCCCTACATACACACACTGTGGCATTCAGTAATTAATACACCTATGTCATACACATACAGATACCTCACATGTGTGAGATACACGCCCCTGCCTATGCCCTGCTTTATACATTGTAGTCTGTACAAATGTGTACACTAGTGTACAGGAGAATGAGTAACAATTGAGATGTATTCCCCACAATACGTGACAAATATGGACACACACACAACCACACATGCCAATACTGTGAATCTCAGACCTGCCTAGCTCATGTTATGTATGTCAGATGTACAGCAGTATTGCATGCGTTACAAACTGTACTGATGCTTCCTATGACAACAGTGCTGATATATGCACTAGGGATGTCATATCTATTAACAGGTGTCAAGTGGTTTACCTTCGCTATCACCCTGACCGCTGTCTAAGTTGTGTGTTATGTCCTTCAATTAATGAAACCATTGCTTACCGGTTACACAAGGTATTGTAGGACAGCTTGTGACACACCTGTGAGCTATCCACAGCAAACATCCATCTGCAAAGATGCCTTGCCACTTACTTATTTCAACACATCTATTCATACCTGTGGTACATCTTTGTGTACATTCAGCATATCACCATATACAGTTGGCAATGTTGAGGCTGCATGGCAGCTGCATGATGTACTAGGATACACGCCACCTGCATACATCAGCAACTGCACACACATGTTATCTGAATGCACAGCACTATGTGTACAGGTGTGTAGGTCCTACAATCCTGACATTTGGTCATGTTTGCAGGCATTGCATTTGGCGGATATGTGTAATAACATACATGCCACATGGACTGTTGCATGATATGATGGGTGACCAGTACAGAAGGGATGTTACCTCTGTTAACATTGATATCACACCTTATGTACTGTTAGCATTCAGCAGCCATGGGCCTACATTCCATGTGCATGTGTGTAATGGCTGTAGCCACCTGTTTGCACAAAGGACTACAACAGCTATGCTATTTACAGGTATGTTGTGTGTGTGGCATGTACATACCAAGGGCAGGTACATGTATGTCATATCCATACATGAGGGTGTGTACTGTTCTACAGCAACAGACATCTGCTAATGGTGGACAGTACTGAGGGTCCTTGGCATGTGTACAGCTGACCTGGTCACAGACAGTGGTATCATTGCATTACATAACACATGATGCACCTGTGTCAGTACATGTGTACTGTCAACAGTTGATGTAGAGCTTAGTACAGTACACAGGTCAAGGGTCATATGGTGGCATACTCATCTGTCATACATGTATGGTTGTGTGGTGGTGGTCTGAGGGCATGGTGGTGTCTGCAGTTTACATCCTAGAATGCAGCATGTGACACTGTGTCCTGCACATGGCTCATCTGTGATGCCTTTCGTGGGGGGACTGGTCAGTACATGTGAGTGGCCTTTATGTATGTGGGCACACCACCTGGAGCGGTCTGTACCTGTGTTATGGCCCACATGTCTGGTTCTGAGGTATATGGTGGTAGTGCTAGGTTCTGAGGTATATGGTGGTAGTGCGAATGAGCACTATAGACACATCAGCCAGGTGTTCCTCACTGTACAGTTGTCAGTACTCCCTATTTTTTGGGTCTACAGTGGCCAGCTGTGAATATGGATGCTACACATCTAGCACTGGTTAGCATAAGAAAACAATGCAGTTGTCCTGTAGGTGTACGGGAGTTAACCTGTGTTTGGGACATTTACCTTGGAATGGCACTGTGTGTGCGGATGCGACTTGGGTAATATCCACACTCCCTTCTATCATGGATGCATGTGATATGTGTCAAAGGCCTGCCTACTGTCAGCCATGTCATCCCAGAATGACAGCTGATGTGTTAAAGACCGGTGTCAAATATATGTAGAGCAGTGTTCCTGCTAACAATGACAACTACCAACACCAGAGCCCATTACAATGTGTTATTTATGTCTACCTGTAATAGCATGGCCACTGTGGCCCTCCATGTTTAGCATCAGAGTGCATCCCAGTCAGTCCTGTGCTACTAGGAGTATGAGCATGCCCAGTATATCCTTGTGTAGATGGACACATAGTAGTGCATTCCGACCAGCCCTGTGCTACTAAGTGTGTGAGCATTCCCCCTGTGCTACTAAGTGTGTGAGCATGCCCAGTATATCCTTGTGTAGATGGACACAGTGCATTCTGAACAGCCCTGTGCTACTAAGTGTGTGAGCATGCCCAGTGACACCTTGTGTTGATTAAGTACCTCTGTATATGGGCATGGCCATTGTAACCCTGTATAGTGGTAGTAGTCGTTCATTCCACAGATGGGCATACTGCAGGTCAGGATGGATTCATATTTTAATACACACAGGTTCACATGTATGTACATCTTAACTGCCAGCATCCATGTTGATGTCCACATTCCCAGACGGTCATAATGACAGCCTTGACATGTGTAGTCTGTGTGGCATGATTCATATATATGTATTATTGTTATAGTAATCTGTAAATAGACAGGTGTTCCATACCCGACACTGGCATGTGTGTGTGTGTATCTGTCCCCGTTTGCTGGTGGACTCTAAATTGCTTTTAGACTGGCCACACTCCATACATTTCTTATATCCACTGTTAGCAAGGCCGATGATGTCACCCATCTACAAATACACCTCTGGGAGGGCTGTGTCCCAGTAATCTGGGTAGCACGTTCTGTAACTGCTAATGCTGTAGTGTAATAAAGTAGTTAGGTGGGTGTTCTACTCCCACACTTGCTGTGTGTTTGTGTTTGTGTGCGTCTCTCCCTGAGGACTGAGTAATACCTTTATACTGCTCTCACTCCATACATTTCGTATACCCACTGTTAGCAATGCCGATGATGTCACCCATCTACAAATACACCTCTGGGAGGTCTGTGTCCCAGTAATCTTGGTAGTGTGTGCTGTAACTGCGTAATGCCGTAGTGTAATAAAGTAGTTAGGTCAGTGTTCTACTCCCACACTTGCTGTGTGTGTGTGTGTGTGTGTGTGTGTGTGTGTGTGTGTGTGTGTGTGTGTGTGTGTGTCTCCCTGTTTGCCTGTGGACTGAGTAATACCTTTATACTGCTCACACTCCATACATTTCTTATACCCACTGTTAGCAAGGCCGATGATGTCAACCATGTAAAAATACACCTCTGTGAGTGCTGTGTCCTAGTAATATCGGTAACGCATTCTGTAACTATGTAATGCTGTAGTGTGATAAGGTAATTAGGTTGGTGTTCTAATCCCAGCCATGCCAACTGTGTGTGTGTGTCTCTGTCTGCTTGGGGACAGAATAATGCTTTTAGACTGCTCACACTCCATACAATCCCTATCGCCGTCTTTGCCAATGCTGATGATGTCACCCAGCCAGAAGTACACCTCCGGGATTACTGTGTCCCGGTAATTTCAGTAGCGCATTCTGAAACTGCGTAATGCTGTAGTGGGAAAAGGTAATTAGGTCGGTGTTCTCATCCCAGCCATACCAACTGTGTATGTGTGCGTGTGTCTCCTTCTGCCTGGGGACAGAATAATGCTTTTAGACTGTTCACACTCCATACAATCCCTATCATTGACTTTGCCATTGCTGATGATGTCACCCACCTAGAAGTACACCTCTGGGAGTGATGTGTCCCCGTAATCTCGGTAGCACGTTCTGGAACTGGGTAATCCTGTAGTGTGATAGAATAGACAGGTAGGTGTTCTATTGCAAGGCATGACAGGTGTGTGTGTTTGGCAGTCATATTCTATGTGTTGGTGTCTGTGAGTGGCTAGCTACTGGATGTGTTGAGGTGCGTGTTTTGTTGTTTTCCTATATAGTGGCCATAAATGTCACAATTGGCCAAGAGACTCGGTTGGCAAGGATACACATACATTCAGCAATAGGTCTGGTGAGTAATGTCAGCAGCCCTAATCTTACCCGTAATACAGTCTGAACCCGTGTGACACACAGAAACACACTTGCCTTGATATTAACACCAGTACATAATGCAGGAGGCGCATGTGGTTTCCTTTTCATTCTTGTCTAATGCTTTGGTGTCACGTGGTCCACTGTTGTGATATATATTCTATATCTACATATGTGTGTGTATATGTATATGTATATGTATATATATATATATATATATATATATATATATATATATATATATATATATATATATATAAATGTGTGGTCATTAGCACACATAAATCTATATGATGGAATATATGTCCTATACTGTTGAATGCCTGTGCTGGATGATCTGTACGTGATAACCTCAGATGTATGTATATCTGCCATGGCTTAGTGGTAAAGCACATCATCTGTGGTGTGCAGGGTCCCGGGTTCGAGCTGTGCAGAGACTGGTTGTTTTGTTGCTGGGAAGAACAAGGGACATTGAATATGGTGATAGTAATGTGCTTTTAACCAGTTGTGTGCGGGTCTGCGCAACAGTAAGCAGTGGTTATTTTTGGGGAGGTTTAGTATGGGTCATGTAACTATGCATTAGAAGACAATACTATTCAAATGAGGTGGAAAATAGTGAATCCTGTTTATCCCCAGGGTGTGATGCAGGTCCCAAGAGTGTATGTGCATAGATAGCTGGGTGCAGGACTTGAATATAGGTGAAAGCATGGGGGGGGTGTCAGGCCTACTGTACGCAGATGGGAGCTCTGTGTCTCGGGATTGCTCCTAGCTTAGCACGCGTAAGCTAGGGGTGTGTCTATACCTGCCTAATGCAATTGGGAAGGACAACAACAGCAGGAGAGTAGTCAAGGTGAACAAGCTGGGCAAACAGGTGATATTTATCAGAATCAGCAGATTACATGCCCAGCAGACCAGCCCAGCCCAGAACACTATGATAAAATGAGCAAGCACCATCCCCTTGGGTTTTTCCGCACTCTACACCACTGGTGTATACATGCGGGGAAATTTTACCAAACAATCCTATAAAAAGAGAAGGGCTGCAGCAGGCAACATAGACCAACTGTGCAGGATGCTGAGGGTGGTGAGGATGTAAATGCTGCTGAACAACTCTCAGTGAGGAGACAGAGAAGACTGTACAGACCCAGGGTAACCTACCAGGGGCTACATGAGTTGGAAATAGTGGACCGCTATGGGGTGGACAGAGACCTCCTACAGCAGATTGTTGAACTGTGCCGGCCACACCTGACACATTGAACAGGCCAAGGGGAACCCATCCCAGTGGATACCAAGGTATGTGTAGGCCTAGGTATACTAGCCACAGGTACCTTCCAAAGCACAACTAGGGATATCATGGGGATCTCACAGGCATCTGCATCCAGGGTATTCCACCAGTTCCTGGATACCATGTCACCACGTGCCAGTGAGCACGTACATTTCCTCAACACACGTGAGGTGTTGACCAGCAATATGCGTCTCTTCCACCAAATGGCAGACTACCATGGGGTAGTAGGCGCTATAGCCTGCATGCACGTATGCATCAAAGCACCACTCGGTGAGCAGGGTAGGGCCTACATTAACTGCAGGGGCATCCCCTCCATCAACTGCCAGGTCATATGTGTTGCCCAGGGCATTATACTGAATGTGTGTGCTGGCTGCCCTGGAAGCTATAATGATTCTGATATATGGCATCTGACACAGCTGTACCACAGCTTTGCCAATATGGACATCCCCTACGGTCACCTAGTGGGGGATGCTGGGTACCTACTGGAGCCATGGCTGATGACACCCATCAGAAATGCACACACACCTGAACAACAACGCCATAATGAGGCACACGCACAGGCCAGACATATAATAGAGTATGTGTTTGGGATGCTCAGGTCATGATTCCGGTGTCTGGACACATCTGGTGGAGCCTTGCATTATTCACCAGCTACATGCACCCGAATTGTTATGGTATGTGATATGCTACACAATATGATCCTGCGGAAACAGCTGCAGCAGGAACAGCATGGGGTAGGGCCACACATCCCCCCACCAATGCCAAGGCCTGTATAGGCACAGAGTGACTCAGAGGAGGAATAACCTGAGCCGGACCCAGTAGGCAGAAGGAGGCATGCCCAGTATGACCTGGCCTTGGCAAAGAGGCAACGCATAGCATATGCACTGACACAGTAGAGACCCAAGGAATGTCACCCTTTCTGACTCACACAGACAGTAAAAGGGATGCCAAACATGACACTACCTGTGCTCAGCCATGTATAGGAAGTGCACTATGTGCATCCAACATAGGCAGCCCTCCAGCACCATCCTCAGGTCTGGCACACCCTCAAGGTAAGTCAATCAACCTACCAATTGGCAGTTGTATTAGAATGTGTTGGTACCTGTAGCTATGGTATGGATGTGAGCATGCAAGGGAATTTGTTGGCTGAATGTTAAGGCAGCAGACAGTAGATGTCCATATTGGCACCATGACATCTGTAGCACATACGGGGTCACCATAGTAGCCAGTAGTACACAGGGTGTCATAACCCACTGCGGGTAATGGGCTGAGCATCATGTGTGCCCATACAGCCCACACAAGTCTCAACCAGCTGGACAGGTGTAGACCAACACAGACAAATGGTGTACTATGGCCTGTCCATATGCCCTATGGATGACGCCCCCCACAGACCCACACATATACAGACTGCAGCAGGGCAGGCAGTTGGATGTAGGTTGCAAAGGCTAGGACGTCTGAAACTAATATGTTGGTAATTAAAGCTAAGATCTGGAGTACACTGGTATGCCTCTAGCCAGCACAATATGTAGGTCTACACACTGAAATGGAGTACCTGACATACCGGTATAGTAGTAGCAAAGGTGTACAAGTGTCAGGTTTGCCCCCCTTTCAATGTACACATATAGCAGCAGTCAGGTTTGCCCCCCCCCCGGTGCTGTGTAGGAATGTGGTTACAGTCAGATGTCCCCCCACGGTGTGCAGAAATGTAGCAACAGTCAATGCCACATGACTGATGGATACCCTGCAGACACAGCATGCCACCTGTCAGTGTACAATGCAGAAGAAGGCACCACAGTACAGACTACCTGGACATGTAACACATGCGATACAGTTGGCCATACTGGGCATGCTCAAACACATGAAGGTATGATGTCAATGTCAGTCGACAACATGTGGAATGGTCATACTGGGCATGTTCACACACGTAAACACAAGACGGCCAGGTCTGAAAACACCAGTGGTCCGGACATATCTGCCGGTACATTGCTATACTGTTGGATGACTGTGCTGTATGGTATATGTGTGGTACTGTCTATTATCTGTATATTTGCCATGGTGTATTGGTAATTCACATTAGCTGTATGCGCAGGGTGTTGCTACCAACACTTGCAAAGGATGGTTATTTGTTTGCGGCCAGAACAAGCCCATTGGATATGGAGGGAGTAAGGCACATTGAAGCAGTTGGGAGCAGTTGTGCATGGGATTGCACGGTATTAAGCACTGCTGACCTCTGGTTACAGCTTCTTAGACTTGATTAGCCTCCACATTTCTTTACCAGTGCAGTACTCGCATACTGGTAGCCAAACACGCTTACACCCGCTTGCTCCCTCACTTGCACAAGCATCGACATCGGTGCTTGCATGTACCACTC